>NW_006408729.1:4379330-4412780 GCF_000296735.1 Chrysochloris asiatica | reverse complement strand
AACAACAATAATATATATATATAAACAACTCTTCTTTTTTGTTGATAGTGAGATCCCCCTACTGCTTCTGAGATGGCTCATTTCATACACATTAGATTTATAAGTTTTTACAATCAGAATTAACTCTGTTAACAAGTATTCCTAATTGAATTATATCATTCTATCAGTGCAAAAATGTTGCCTGGTGGAAGTTGCAGACTGACTAGTTGCTGTTGTTGTTAAGTGCCATCCAGTCAGTTCCAAATATATATATTAAGAACAACAATATGTGTATGTGTGTGTGCATATGTATATATATTTTTTGTTGTTGGTGTTGTTGTTGTTCAGTGCTGCTGAGTCAGTTCTGACTCAAAGCGACCCTGTATGGGATTTCTGAGGAGAAGCTGGTGAGTTTGTGTGTGTGTGTGTGTGTGTGTGTGTGTGTGTGTGCTTCTAGTGTGGCACTGTGGGTTAATGCATTAGGCTGCAATGTTGGTTAGAACCACAAGGTTAGCAGTTCAAGCTCACTAGCCGCTCCTCAGAAACCCACAGGGTTGCTATGAGTCAAAACTGACTCAATGGCACTTAACAACAAAAACACACATATATTATTCATACAAACACATAGCCACACATACATATGCAAATAACAGGGCTTCAAAAAGTTCATGGAAAATTACTGTAATTGTAATGTCTCTTCTAATCATAGTAGGTAGTCCTGGTGTGGCACTACAGAATAAGCACTGTACTTCAAGTTCAGTTTCAACCACTAGGTCATTAGTTCAAATTCACCAGACACTCCTTGAAAACCCTATACAAGGTCATTAAGAGCTGGAACCAACTCAATGACACTTTAGAGAGTATGCAACTCCCACCAAACAACATTTTTGCACTGACAGGATTATGTGATTAAATTGTGAACACTTGTTAAGAGTTAATTGTGATTATAAAAACTTTTAATTCCAGTATGTATAAAATGAACCATCTCAGAAACAGGAGGGGGATCTCACTATCATCAAAGAAGAAGAGTCAGGAGTGAAGCTCATCATTTGCACCTAAAAAGCCCTACACATTGAACCTCCTAGACCCAAGTACAGAAAATTGTGACACTGGAGGAGTGGCAGAGGAGTAGTACCAGCAGCTGAACTAAAGGTCAGAGTACAAGACAGAGTGGTGGGCTTCCTAGCCCACGAAACAAGTAAAACTGAGTGATTTGGCACAGGAGGTTTGTTCACAGAGTAGGGTGATAGGTCTGCTGTCCCAGGGAGTTCAGAGTCAAGTATCTTCAGGCTGATCCTTATGGTGGAGTAGTGTACCTGTAAACACTTATCAGCATCCCTATAAGACTTACTGCCCAGATAAGAGGGCTGTCTAATCATAGTAGGTAGTCCTGAAGGGGGAGACTGTCCTGACCAGAAGAAAAATGTGCCATAAACATTTCTGTCCCTGAATTGTAGCCTGTTAATTTCCCTAATAAATCACGTAACTGTGAGTACGGTTTCTGAGTTCTGTGTTGCAGTAAGTTATCTAACCCAGCATAGTACAGTGTACTGTAGAATGAATGGTTGGTGTCATTGTTCTGCAATCACATTATCTTTTCACTTAATTTCTTTGAACTTTTTGAATCCTATATATATATATATATATATCTTTACAAGATACATACATAACTTTCTTTCTGCTTAGGAGTGGCTGATGGGTATGAATTGCTGACCTTGCAAATAGTTGTCCAGTGCTTATACTACAGAGCCAACAGGCTGCTAATACATACACACACATACACGGGTGATGACCCACCCTCACCTGATGTTGTTAGGCACAATCAAATCGGTACTGACTCATAGTGACCTTATGCACAACAGAATGAAACACTGTCCAGTTCTGTGTCAATCTCACAATCATTGCTATGCTTGAGCCCATTACTGCTGCACTCTGCCAATCCATCTCATTGGGGAGCTTCCTCTTTTTCACTGACTTTCCAATATATCAAGAGTGATGTTCTTCTCCAAGGACTGGTTCCTCCTGGTAACATGTCCAAAGAATGAGACATGAAGTCTGGCCACCCTGACTTCTAAAGAGCCTCACCTAGAGACCCTAATTAAGGTCAGGCTGGGGATTGATAACTTTAACAATAATTCACATCATTGTAATGCGCAGTCATGCTTGCAAGCCTGTTTTAATATGCTACACAGGGCCTCTCACACTTCCATATGCATATAAACCACCTGAGTTTCTAATTTAAAATGCAGATTCTGATTCAGAAGATTTGGGGTATGGTCTGAGATTCTGAATTTTTAACAAGCTCCCAGGCAATTCCAAGACTGCCAATGTATGACCATGTTTTTGAGCTGCAAAGTGTTATCTATCCATCTACCAGTAAATTGTTGTCATCAATCAGTATTACAGATAAGGACGGGAAAAGAAATTATAACTAAAGGCAAAATAAAATTATTTCATGTTATATTTTTGAAAAATACCTATTTTTCAAAAACAACCGGAATCCTCAAAAACTGATTACAGATTACTAGGATACTATGAATGACATGAGCTAATATGCATGAAGCACAAGAGGATGTTCCTGGCCCAGAGTCAGTACTCAATATGTATTCCTTATCCCATTATTACTTTATGAATAAATGAGTGGTGAAGGAATAATTGCATTATCAAGCAAGAAAACTGAATGCAGATTATCAGTTGTTTTCTGGGAACACCATATTATGTCATCCTCCACTATACTAGGTAATTTGACTAGCGTCGGAGTCAAACATCGTGCATCTGCTGACATGATGTCTGGGGTCTGCTTTAAAATACTCAGATGAATGATGACAAGTGAAGGAAGACACAGGAAGGAATGCAAGAAGTTAAAGGGGATAGAAGTAAACACTGTTATATACACAACACTGCAACAATCGTATTCTATATGAACAAACAGACTTAATGGATATGGTAGGGAGAGTGGGCATATATTTTTGTTGTTAAGTGCTGTCTAGTCATTTCCAAAGCATAGTGACCCTGTGTAGGGTTTCTGAAGAATGGCTGGTGGGTTTGAACCACTGAACGTGCAGTTCAAGCAGACATTCCAGTCTAGTGTGTTATCCTATAGCACCACACCAGGACTCCTGATAACACACAACACACATATATCCACACAGAGAATGTCAGTACATAGGTATTTACCTTTGCTACAGACACACCTATGGACATGGTAGAGTCTATTGTTGTTGTTGTTAAGTGCTACCAAGTCAGTTCTGACTCATAGCGACCCTGTACAGGGTTACCAAGGAGTGGCTGGTGAGTTTGAACTACGGACCTTGCGGATCAAACCAATCTTACAGTTTAGTTCATTATCCCACAGTGCCACACTTCTAGACATTACTGGGCCTGGGGTCTCAGGACCATAGTCTCAGGGGGGATACCATGATCAACTGATATATTAATATAATCCAAAAAGACAATGTTCCATATCCTACTTTGGTCAGTATAACCGGCATTTTAAAAGCTCATGAAAACCAATGTAAGTTCAGCTATTGGTCTCTCCATGCTCAGAAGAATGAATAGTGATAAAAACTGAACATGCTTGGAATCAATTTGTCCAATGGACTCGTGGAACATGTGAACATCAGTCTCCATTACTATGAGATGAGAAGAACTAGACAGTACCCAGCTACCACCACCAAGAGCTCTGAAAGGGATCATCTTAGAAAGTTCCAGATAAAGTAGGAGACAATGTGGAGCAAAACTAAAAATTATTAAGAAAAAAAAAGGCAGGGATTACTGGTCAGAAAGAGACTGAAGGAGCCTGAGATTATGGCCCTTGCCACCCTTCATGCCTGGAATGGAACTCACCCTTATGGTCCAATTTTCAACCATGCGGTAAATAGTTATATAGGGGGGGACAGCACTACTAGTGAGGTTTACTTACCATGGAATGGTCAATCATTCAAGATCAAATAGGCAACATTTACCTAGGGACAGGGTTCAGAGGAGTTGGGAAGGAGAGTGGAATGGAAATAGAAACCACAGGGAGGGAAGAAGTGGGAAAACTGCTGTTACATGGAGAGGATTGCAATTATTGAAATGAAACAAAGTGTGTGATTTGTTGGATGTAAAAGTGATGATCTGGTCTGTAAACCTTTGCTCAATTCACAATAAAAAGGTGTTGTTGTTTTGTTTTTTAATCTAATTAAAATACTCCAGTAAAAAAAATAAATAAAGGAAATGTTGTTATTGCTGTTAAGTGCCATCAAGTCAGTTCTGACTCATAATGACCCTGTATAGGGTTTCCAAGGATCAGCTGGTGAGTTTGAACCGCCAACCTTGTAGTTCAAACAGACCTTGCAGTCTAGCACATTAACCCACAGCACTGCACCAGGACTCCAAAGGAAATGTAGCAAAACCTTAATAACTAACCTGTGAGGTTAATTAATACAGGGTTAATTGTTACATTTTTCAACTTCTAAATGTTAGAAATTTTTCATACTTTTTTTTTTTTTTTCAATCCAAGCTTCACCAGTTTAATTAGACTTATGATCACAGACAAATGATTTAACACCCCTGGTAGCGTAGTGGTTACGAATCAGGCTGAGAACCACAAGGTCAGCAAGTTCGAAACTACCAGCTGTTCCGCGGGAGAAAGATGAGGCTTTCTGCTCCCGTAAAGATTTACAGCCTCGGAAACCCTGTTCAGGGTTGCTATGAGTCGTAACTGACTTGATGGCACTAGACAACAACAACAACGTGCTTTCAGTAGAATTGTTGTTATTGTTAAGTGGCCTTGTGTCTATTCCAATACATAGCAACCTGGTATAGGGTTTTCAAGTGGCTGGTAAGTTTGAACCACAGACCTTGTTGTTAGCAGTCCAGTGCTTATCTAGAGTGCCACATGAGGATACCATATTAATTACCTCACAAGATTGCAAAAGGGATTAAAGGAAACAGCATTTGTAGTTGACACCATAAACATAATGTAATTTTAATCCAATTTAAAGATAAGCAAAAAGAAGGACAAAGTATTTCTGAAATAGAAACAGTTGTCTGACCATTTAAAACTGCCCACCATAAACCTGTCACTTCAGCCTTTCATATTGCAACATTCTACCCTAGATAGCGTAGTGGTTACGAGTCGGACTGCCAACCTCCAGGTGGGCAGTTCAAAACTATCAGCAGTTCCACAGGAGAAAGATGAGGCATTCTGCTCCCATAAATACTTACAGTCTCAGAAACCCTGTGCAGGTTCACTGTGAGTCGGAACCGACTCCACGGTACGTAACAACACCACCACCCTAGATTCCAAAAGGGCAACAGGCCACACATAATGCATCCTCTAGATTACATATTCTGAGATAAATGCATAGAAAGGTTTCCTTCATGATGACATAAATTAACCATGGATGCACAGTACACACACACATTGATTGTCCTCCCACTCGCTCCCTTTATTCATGAAGAGCCTTGAACAGCACCTGGAGATAGCAGTTCAGGGGTAAAGTAATGTCTTGAATGCATGCCAGATAATCAAAAGCTAAATATCACTTCTGTTGCTATCTCTTTATATAACAGATATTCAAATAAGACCAGGTAGCACTTTATTATCTAAAACAAGATTGCACAATTATTTGTAAAGATACACTAATGGAAATAATTCTATTGTTCTGGAATTAAATCATATCACTCACAAAATGTCACAGACAAGCAGCCTTGCAAAAAAAAAAAAAAAAAAATGAGTAAAATTTCAACCATACAGTCACAATACTCAGCATTAGAATGAAAAGGAATGTACTATTTAAAATGGTGAATACACAGAAAAAAATTATGCACATTACCATTTTTTTTCCCAAAGAATATGGGGAGGGGGGGCGGAAATTGGCATGCTGAGTCTTACTTATGCCCACTCCAATTAAATTCTAATCAAATGTGACTGGATGGGATTCCAAGGGGCATGCCTCTCTTCCATAAGAGAAAAAATTCTCAAGCCTGAAATGTACTCTTTCATTAGTTCAAGTAAAAAAGCAGTGATGTGAGTTCAGAAATTGCATTTACAAGGGGGAATTCTCAAAAGAAGCAATCTATATGTTAATCTTCCACTTTTAAATTTCATTTTTAAGACACAAGGTAAATGTTGTTATTGTTGTTAAGTGCCATTGAGTTCGTTCCTACTCATAGCAACCCTGGATAGGGTTTATAAGAAGCAGCTGGTTAAGTATGAACCACCAACCATTTGGTGCAAATTGACCTTGTGGTCCAGTGCTTTATCCCATAGCACCTGACCAGGTAAATACACATTTCTAAAAACCTATACAAGCATGTCTCTTACATGTTTTCTTACTTTTTTCATATATAGAATCAGGTAAAATAGCCTTCTTTGATGATGATTATATATTTTCTACATACTTGTAACATTCAAATCATTGATGCATGCAGTAATAAACACTTACTTATCACAGTCATTGCAAAACACTGGTGTGGTGAAGTAGGATAAACAGTGGCCTGTCGATTGCAAGGTCAGTAGTTCAAACCCACCAGCTGCTCTCAGAAACCCTATATAAGGTTGCTATGAGTCAAAACTGACACAATGACTCACACCAACAGCAACATCGTCATTTTAGTAAGAATCTTCCAATAAAATAAAGTTTATTTCAGGCTATGCCTGGCTTTAGGATTGACATAACATATACAGCAGGAAAACTGTAATGTATACATTTTTTAGACCATGAATTATCTTATATTTCAATATATCTAACAAAGCAAAATCTATCAATAGAACACACTCCTATTTAAGTATTAAAGTTATGTATTTTTTTCTTCTACGTGTTAATGAACACCTTTATTAGAAAAAGAAAAAACACACACACAAAAAGTCATATTTGAAGTCCAAGGTTCTTAAAAATGTCACAGGATAAAAAAAGAGAAAATATGAAGTCTGACTGATTACAACAGGGAATAAGCTTTCCCACATGGAGAGATATTTACCATAAGGCAAGGGGAAGGCTAGAGGCCTCAAAAAGAAATTGGAACTCCTTGAATTTACAGGGAGTTAAGGAAATTAAGACAGGGTGCTAAATCTTCCATTACAACTGATCCTGCAACTATTTCAACTGCAGTATTTCTCGAACTAACAAAAACTGAGTTCAGTTTGATCAGAAATATGTTAAGCAGGCATGTAAATAAAGTAATTTCTCCAATCATCTGTCTTTGAAAAAACATTAAAATCTGAAACCATCTCCCATTTCTCTTACATAATTTTAACATCAGTTTAAAAGTGCAACTGGGTTAGTCAAAAAAATGTGGCAAAGTACGGAATAGCAAAAAGTAGTAAATGAAATATACTGTGCTGTAACAACCCATATTTGCATCTAAAATGTTACATGAAACCACATAAGTCCCTCCTCAAAATGTTTCATGTGACAGCTCCTTGAAGTGGGTTTCACTTTAGCTATGTGTGGCTTCCTTTATTTTCTTTACAGAAAAAAATATGGAAACTAATATAAAAAAGCAAAGTCTCTAAAACGAAGACCAAGAGTGTAGTCAGCACTAATTGTTTTTCTTTTATCTTTTTTTTTTTTTTTTTTTTTTTTTTTTTTTTTTTGGGGGGGGGAGGGTGTCCATATTTTTAACCTAAGGTTAAAAACTCAAGGTCCACTAAAAATGACTTATGTAACTACATTCATATTTCTTTTTATGTTTTAGACCAGTTTGTATTGTAACATATGTTTTGCAAATAATGTGCTCAAGTAAGTAATCCACACACACCCATAGTGCATGGAAATTATGAATTTAAGTAAAATATTAATGATGAGTGCACCCATGTATATACTTCACATCCTATAACATTTCTAGAGGTGACTTTCTAGCCTCACTTACTCATCTACCAATATTATAGGTAAATCATATTCTGTTCATTTTTTTTAATCTCCTAATCATGTGCATAAAAATTGTCCAAAAATGTAATACTTGATGATTAATTAAATAATAAAGGTATAAGACATGGTTAAAGGAGCTTTGGTAGCATGGTTATGAATCGGACTGCAAGCCGCAATACCAGCTATTCCGCGGGAGAAAGATGAGGCTTTCTGCTCCCGTAAAGATTTACAGCCTTGGAAACCCTGTACAGGGTCGCTATGAATCGGAACCGACTCCACAGCACATAACAACAAGAAGCCATGGTTAAGAGAACATGGACTGAGTTTTATAGTCACCCAGTAACTAGCAAATAAAATCAAAACTGTGTATTTGTTTTTATTAATTTGGTAATTATAATACATAAGCTCAATAGTTGAATGGGAAAACCTTATCAGATCATCTTAAGTGAAATCATTAGGTTATATTAGTTCTGCTTATTGCAGAATTTAATTATGTCTTCTTAAGAAGTGTCAATTGAAGTTGGCAACATTAAAAAAAAAAAAAAAAAGGCATGTTGTTGTTAAGTACCATTGAGTCAGTTCTGACTCACAGCAACCCTGTATAGAGTTTATGAGAAGTGGCTGGTGAACTTGAATCACCGACTTTGCAGTTCAAACCAATTTACAGTCCAGCACATTAACCCACAGTGCCATAAAATTACACTAAATAGGTCTAATGAGGAAGCAGAAATACTTGGCCTATAAAAGGGATTTTTTTTTTTTTTTTTTTTTTTTACACAGAAAAAGCCACTGATAATGTACTAAAATGACTTCTAGCAGCAAATGGCGTCCTGGTGTAGCACTGCAGGATAAGCACTTGAGTGCTAACTGAAAGGTCAGTGGTTCAAACACACCAGCCACTCCTCAGAAATCCTCTAAAGGGTCACTATGAGTCAGAACCGACTCCACAGCACAGAACAACAACAAGTAGCAATAGTATTTTATACAAAAAAAAAAAAAAAAAATCCCTAGTAAACCTTTTTCTAGTAATTCATGGATACTGCCTAATGAATTTTTGCCTTATGCAGTCTTTAAAATAATGCTTTGGTGATAGATGTCCAGGATCTGGAGTCAAACTGTTGGGAGTCCAAATACCTGCTCCACCCGACTTACGCACTTCGTGACCTAGTGCAAGGTATCTAGTCACAGAGTTAATGAGGGAATAAAATTAGGTAATCCATGTTTAGGGCACATACATTAATGCTTCTAATATTTTTCAGAAAATCCCAAAATTATAAGTAATCTTTATTATCTACTTATTTATACACATGGAGAAAGAGCCTATGGAGCATCAAAGTATCCTGTTAACAGTGTTCTTTTCAATGTAACAGTGTGAAATCATATGTCATAAAACAAATGCCAGTAGTAAACACACCTACTCTTTAGCTATTATGCCTGGAATATTTTCTTTTTTCCCTACCGACACAGTTTCTTACTAACACCAAAAATATGGAATTAAGTCCCATATTACATATGCAGAATCTAAAACTAAGATTTTGAACTCACTCATTCACATAGACTAGCTCTAAAAGTTAATTGGGTAGCTAGGTTTATGCCAAAAGAACCAATAGATCTGTTTTGGAAGTGCAGCCAGAGTGCTCCTTGGAGGCCAAGATGGCTAAACTTCATCTCTCATACTTTGGACATATTGTCAGGAGGGAACAGTTGCTGAAGAAGGATGTCATGCTGGGTAAGAGGGAGGGTCAGAGAAAAAGAGGAAGACCCCCAAGGAGATGGATTGGCCAGGTGGCATCATTGATGGCGTCAAGTGTGGCAGCATTAGTGAGGTTGTTCCAGGATCAGACATTGTTTCGTTCTGCTGTACATGGGGTCGCTATGAGTCGGTTCTGACTCTATGGCACCTGACAACAACAACAACAGGTTTATGTTTAACCTAGGTGTATTTTTCGTTATTAGTTGCTATTGAGTCCATCTAAGTCATGGTGAGCCCAGGTGTTCAAAGTAGAATTGCTCCATAGGGTTTTCAAGGTTGTGAACTTTCAGAAACAGATCACAAGGCCTGACTTCTAAGGCACTTTGGGGTGGGTTCCAACAGCTAACCTTTCAGCTACCATTTGTGCTAGTCAGGGAACCTAGGCACATTTACTAAACACATAAATTTGGACATATAACTAAAAAGAACAGGTAAGACCTGTAACTCAATTGATATTCTGTCAATTTCTGAAGTCTTGTTTTTCAACAATACCTTCAGTGCGGTTTAGACTTTATCCTTCAATATCATTGGTTATCGATCATATACTAGCTCCTGAAATGGGTGAATTTCAGCCAATTATTTTTGGTTCAATGATTCCATATATTCCTTCAATCTTCTTTTGATGCATTATTCAATCTTTCCCCATAGAATCCTCTAATACTGTAACTCAAGCCTTGAATCTTTCTTCAGTTTTTTAGCTTGTGAAATGGCAGTGTATTCTTCCCTTTCCAGGTATGCACACATTTTGTTATAATACATTATTTTGCCATCTCCATCTGCCCTTTGAAATCACCTATTCAGCTATTTTACTTCATCAGTTCTTCCTTTCACTTTTGTTACTCTAAATTCAAGAACAAGTTAGAGTTTCTTCTGACATCCATTTTGGTCATTTTTTTTTCCTGTCTTTTAATGACCTTTTGATTTTTTTATGTTTGATATTCTTTATATCATCCCACAATATTTAACAAAAAGATGCACTGGTGCTGAAGAGCGCACTCATCATGCTAAGAAATTTAGTAGACAGGTATCAGGCCAAATGACTGAAAGAGATACATGTGCATTCCCATTCCAAGTAAAGGGAAACGAACAAAATGAAGAAATTATATCACATGTAAGTAAAACTATGCTGAAGATAATCTAGAAACCATTATAGCAATACATCAACAAGGAATTACCGAAATTCAAGCCAGAATCAGAAGAAGATGGGGAGAGAAGACTATCACTGCTGGTGTCAGATGGATCTTAACTGAAAACAGAGAATACCAGGTTTTTAGTTGTGTTTTACTGAATTTTCAAAGGCATTCAACTGTGTGGATAAAAACAAGTTATGGATGACATTGCAAAGGTTTATTGGCAGATACAGTCCCTGAAGGAGAACATCATGTTTCATAAAGTAGAGGGTCAGTGAAAGACCCTCAACAAGACAGACAGTTTCAATAATGAGCTCAAACATGGCAAGGGCTGTGAGGATGGGGCAGGATGGGGCAGTGTTTGGGGAAAAGACTAGGTGATTTGTCATCTGCTTATAAGCAGAAGTCAATCATATGGATGTACATAAGCTAAAACTGCCTGGGAGAATTTGTAAAAGGATAAAAAACACTAGCATTTAGAATTCAGTCAAGAGGAGCTGGCAAACAAGTCAGAGGAGGAAGAAATCCATAACATCCAATGAGGAGAATGCTCAGAATCATGTTAAATATCTCAGAAACCATCAGTTGGGCAATCATTGATGATTTTTGTCAAATTGCTTCAGTGGAATAGTGGATGCCTCCTAATACAATGGATTTGAGAATGGAGAGTAGATAGATAATACATATCTTAATACAGATTACTTCTAGATATACAAAGCTTATCTTCCAAAGGAGCTGTCCAACAATGAAATAACAATACTGATCTAATATACGTTGATGGCTAGCTCTGCACAGGCAATATAATCGTTGTCTTCATCACAACCACCTTGTAAAACTTAGTATTATCATCCCCACTGGTCAGTAAGAAAAAGGACTTCTGAGGGATTAGCCAATTTGCCTAGGGACACACAGCTTTGGAATAAATACATTTTGTAATCAGGTTTTGTCTAGCTCCAAACTCTTAAGATTCCCTCACTGTTTGGGGAGAGAGAATAAAACTTTTTTAAAAAGGTTTGGTAATCATCTAACATGAATGTCTTTTCTGGAGGATAGGGGGAGTAATAATTGAATTGATTGACTTATAAAGTCACTTCCATCTTCAACAGGTCATGACTCTATCTTATATGCCTTGCTCACAAATGAAGCATAGTAGTTATGGAATTGGGTCTCAAGTCTCATCCATTATAGCACCTTTCATGCTTTCTTCACTTAAAAATATGGTTATATATACTATACACAGAATTTCTGGTGTGGTGCTGTACGATAAGCACTTGACCACAAGGTCAGTGTGAACCACGGGCTGGCAATTCAAACTCACCAGCCTCTCCTCAGAAACCGTATCCAGGGTTGTTATGGGTCAGAATCAACTTGACAATACTTAAAAACAATACTGTTGTTGTTGTTGTTAAGTGCCGTCGAGTCGGTTTAAAAACAATACTACACAGAGAAAATTAATATTGGCTCTATTTATTTTAGCAAAATGAAAGTACATTCTGTGAAGACAGTTGATCACACCCTCTTCTGCACTCCCACATCATTCATGTTGCATCTTCTGCTAATTAATTACAATTTCTATCATGATTTGCTTTTGTTTCTCGCACTGGACAGTAGTAACCTCCAGAGACCATCAGAACCAGGCAAGCAGTTAGCACTTAATGCACTGTGACATTAGCAGCTCCATCATCCCCTTTTCTTCTGGAGAAGAAAGCATATCAGGATGCAAATTTAAATAAATGATATTCTGGGTTAAACTTGAATCCACTCTAGTTTATAAGTAGAACTCTTAAAATAAGTCATTTGCAAACATCTATATGTTATCAGCAATTGTTAATACCTCACAGCTGAGTGTAACAGAGCAATGTGTTGTGACACCATAGTTACACATCACTGGGCTCCATAAGGTCTCAGTGAAACTCACACTAGTTCTCAAATTACAAGGGGACTTACTGGGTCAGTTACATTCAATGGCCTTAGGTACTATTTATCAGCAATGTTCAAAGACTGGGTAGTATAATGAAAGTGGCCACAGCACACAGGTTTGACTCCAGTTAAATGGGGTGTTGAGCTGCCTTCACATAGTGATTTGAAAAGTCAACAAAAGATTTTGTCAGTCTCTCAATTACCCAAACACCCTCATTCCAAAGTACTATCCCTCCAGTCTTTATCACCCCCTGCATTGGAACTAAAAGTTGAAAGCAATGCCTGCAGGAAGCATTGTTAAAAATGCATCGAGTTAATAAGCTGGACTGCAAAATTGGTTTGAATTGCAAGGTTGATGGCTCAAGCTCACCAGTTGCTCCTTGGAAACCCTAACAGGGTGACAGTGAATCTGAACTGAGGGCACTTAACAACAACGTACATCCAGATTTTCTGGGAAGCTCCTAATGACAATACATCTTGAAGCTACAGAGAGCCTGGAGAAGTGAAGTGAATTTCAGCAAAAAGGGAACAAGGAGTAAGAGTATCAAGAAGGTGGGGAATAACTAGAAGACTAAACAACATGAAGGCTGTTGTAATATCAAATGTCCTCTCTTTTGGAACATAGATAAGGCTTATTCTACAGAACTAACAATGAATGTGCTATTTCAGAGAATCAGGAAGCATTTCCTGGCAGGCAGAGATGTCAGAGACAGAATGGGAGATCTCAGGATTATCATTGGCAGAGAAGTTGGACAGAGGTGGTGTGGCCTGAGTCAGATTTCCAGGGCATCTTCCAATTCTAAGAGACTGATGCCATTTGTTAGACCTTGCATCAGAAAACGTTAAGAGACAAACGTATTCCCCAAATCCTTTCCTAAACACAGAATCAGAGAACTGGTTCAGGGATGCAAGGGTAGTTAGATTTCCAAAATGCCTCCCAGCTTCAAAATAAAATTTTAGGTTTAAACTGTTCTTTGGCATATATACAGGTTCAAGTTTGCTTGCAAACTAAATAAATGAGAATCCATTTTATTCTCTTTAGTCAGAATGTCATGATTCCAGTGCTAAATGTCTGTTTAAAAAGAAAACTCTAAGTCTCTGATGATATCAATTATTATTTTCTTTTATTCCATTGTAGTGCTGGACAACATCTGAATGTGATCCACTGGAGGTATCTGCTAATGTTTGTAACATATAGTTAAATCACAACTCCATCCTTTTTTTTTTTTAATTCAGAACAAATTGTCCCTGATTCTGTCACATTTGAAATCTTTAATCATCTAGGACACTCCTTTTAATCTTACTTTCCCACATACACATTTTCAAAAGTGCACGTGGAATGAGACAGACTATTCCGGTCAAATTCTGACCAGAGACATTTCCTCCTAGTTACTGAATTCAAAGTGGCAAAAGTAGACAATGATGAGATTGAATACAGGAAAACTGTGGCTTCTTTAGTCTTCATCTCCTTGGGCCAAAATTATTGGGGAGATCAATTCAATTCTGGACTTGAGCTGGACTCACTTTAATGGGGAAACCATATACTAGGTGTGGGCTAGCACAGGTTCAGTGGTCATCTGGGAAAACATGCTGAGAGGCGATATCTCACCATGCTGCTCCGCAGGACCTGTATATCTAGGTCTTCTCTTAACTAAAACACCCATCATGTTAATGGTCCACCAGGAGAGCTGACTCATACACTGGGCCTGAATATTTTTTATTAGTATATACAGTCAATTATCCCACTTAAAGTGCATAGTATGTTGTATACTTCTATTCTGATTCCCACCCCTATTCACTTTTATTCATCTATAACCATACATGAATATGAGTACTTCTCTCTGGAAGCAATATGACTATGAATTCTAATCTGTGTCATCTGTGAACTCATACACTGTCATAACTCTCCCCTAATGCGGATCATCAGTCTTCCTGAAAAAAGAAGTTATTACCCACCTTTGATAAAATTCACCTGTATGTCTTTCAATGACGCTGATCCACTGATATCTGCACTCCCTAAGTGGGTAAACCACTCCATCAGCACACTGAGCAAAAAACATATAATCCCAATTACAGGATTATGGATGATGGTGGTCTTGTGCCATCTTGTATAGGTTTGTGTGTCTAGCCTTGCTTAGGGTTTCCAAGGAGCAAATGATGGGTCTGAATTACCAACTTTATGGTTAGCAGTGCAGTGCTTACCCTACAGTGCCACACCAGGACTTCAAAGTACAGGAATAGGAACACTTTAATGAGATATGCCTACTCCTCACTTATCAACTGTCTCATTATCTGACATTTCATATTTATGACAATAGTAAAAAATATACTATCTGACTATTTTCCACATTAATAATATATGTCTAGCAATAAGATGCTAAGCAAGACTAACACCAGGCTGTAATAGTTAGAGTCACGTGTCAACATAGCTGGGTCATGATTCTCAGTGGTTTGGCAGTTACATAATGATGTAGTCATCTCCAGTTTCTGATTAGTTATGTTCATCTTCCACATAACGCCAATAACATGGTGTTTGGAACTTAAACCATGTCGATAAGTAAGGACTGAGTGTAAAGCATTTCAAAAAATTCATGTGAAAACGTGAAGACACTCTTTGACAGGACTGGTACTTATCAGATGTCTGTGAGCTACCCATTTTAAAATCCACAAAACTTCCAAACAGACATAAAATACTATACTCTGTAAGTTTAAATCCATCTTATTCTTTTTCTGTTATTTCGTTCATTTAACAAACCCACTAATCCACTGCCATAGAGTCAATCCCAATTCATAGCAATCCTATATGGCACAGTACAACTGCCCCTTTGGGTTTCTGAGATTCAGAGACTGTAAATCTTTATGGGAGCAACCCAATGCATAATTCACTATGCCACCAAGACTCCTTTCATTTAACAGGCAAAAATTAAATGCCTATTCTATGACAGGTACTGTGTTAAGGGCAAAGATACAAAGATAAATGGAACCAGGCTCCACCCTCCAGAGCTCTCCACTTCAGTGGGGTACAGAGGCAGATAAGTAAGCAGATCATCACAGCAATGTGTTCACTGCACTAACTAAGGCATCCTCTGTGAAAATAAAGAGGATGAATCCCTTTACTCTGACTGATGTATCAGGAGATGCAAGTCTCAGAGGAAGTGACAAGTGAACTGAAGCTTGAATGATTAATTGGTCTTGTGAACTGTGGTCATCTGAATAAATCAGGCCCACACAGAGAAGTAAAGTGCTGTCTTTATTAGTATTAAAGATACATAATAAACCAACAACTCAAAAATGCCAGGATTTAATTACTTAAAAAATATAACAATTGCTTTATACAAACCAGCCAAAAAAAAAAAAACAAAAACTCCCTCCTTAAAGTCCTGACTCAGGTTTTGTCATTTTAAGAGAAGGTATGATGCTTTTAATTTAATTTGATAAAATGGCATCGCTTGCAAGACATTTAAAAACAAATGTCAATGGATGGCTTAAAGACCGCTTAAGAGAATATAAGGAGTCAGCAGAATTAATGCCACTTTCTGTTTTACTTCTCATAGCCTATATATCTTTCCTGTGAACCATGTCCAGTGGCATTTGGAGGAGGGAGGGAGGGTAGAAGAGGGTAAGAGGTTACACTAGAGTGTACTGCATTTCTGTATTACAACAGCACTATATTGTTTGTTGCTAAGTGTGGTCGAATCAGTTCCAATTCATAGCAACCCTGTGTAGGAGAGCAGCCTGGTGGCTTTGAACTGCCAACATTGTGGTTAACAATCCAGTGATTATCCCACAGCAGCACCACACAAGGACCCTACAACAGTATTACGGTGTTGTTGTTACGTGCCATGGAGTCAGTTCTGACTCATAGCAATCCTGTATAGGGTTTCCAATGAGCAGCTGGTGGGTTTGAATCACTAACCTTGTGGTTAACAGTCCAGTACTTATCCTACAGTGCCACACCAGGAATCCTATAGGAAAATAAACTGATATTTAAACAAAGAAAATATTTAGGAGTTTTTTACAGTAAATTTGCTAGGGAGTTTTCTCCTGTGGTTTAAGACTGGGCAATAATTAAAATATAGAAATAACTCAATATATCAAACACTGAGTGATTAACATATCTTTTCTCACTTGTCAGAAATTGATCAGCCTAAGGGAAATGCAACAAAAACTGAAAGAAACCTTTTATGTGCAAGCTAATAAGCCAAGTTGAAAAGGATTTATTTAGCCTTTTAAACTCTATTGGCATAAAGCCATTCCAAACAGACAACCAGCAAAACTACCCTCAAACTAATTGTGTTGCCTTACTAATGCCTCCTTCTCATACTCTATTCCCTAATACCACCGAGAAAGGAAGCTTTCCTGTTAACCAAATGGTCACCACACAAAACTTTTTATGAAGAACAAGAACTTAATAGTAAAAATAAATGTATAATTTGTCTCCATTTATTGCTTCAGGAGACATGTGAGCATTTTGCAATCCCCAAATCATTCACCAAGAATTTACTCAGTGCTTAATGAGCAAGGCATTGAGCTAGGCCCCACTGGTTCAAAGACCATGTTTTCCAAACTAAAACTTTTAATACACATATTAACAAATAATTTTATGTACCTTTCAAGTAAGTGTGGTAGTCTGGGAAACATGGTTTAGACAATAACATACTAGAATTTCCAAAACATTTTAACGTTACAGAGAAACACAGACCTAAATATTGTAAATCACAGCTAGTAATATCCTCAGTAAAACAAAAACAAAACAGGTTATACAGTCATTATAGAAGGAGATTCAAATTCTTAAGTCTTAAAAACTAAGAGCTGATTGGAATTTTCTAAAATTTTAGCTCTATATAAATTAAATTCTCTCTGTGAATATCTCATCCACCATCCTCCTGGTTTTACAACTGATTTTAGAAAGTGAAATCTGAAACTGACCAAAATTATAAGGTGGTTTGTCATGAACTGGAGGCAGCTCTTCAAATAAATTCCTGGTGTCTACTTGCTTGTTTTACTCTTTTGCGGACATGTCAGGATTTCCAGTTATAAGAGACAGAAGTACATAGGAAGCCAGATAAACCAACTTTTTAAATCGAGTCATAAAATCAGACAATGCAAAAAACAAGGTTTAAGGAAATCAGAAGTCAAAGTTCTATTCCTCACTATGGTGCTCTCAAAAAGAATCGCCCTAATTCCAAAAACAAGACACTGTAAAAATGTACCATTACTGCCTCAGCAAGCTCTCCCTCCCTCTCTCTCTTTCTCACTTTCTTTTTTTAATATCCAAGGGTTTAGCTACCAGAGTACATACTTGTGACAACAGATCTGAAAACCCAGCAATGAATCTAGGTAAATTGGTAGACCATCTGACCATCTGATTTGTCCTAAAATTCACAGACCATCTGATTTAAACAATTATTCAGAACACCAAACTGTGGATGAATATGAAAAATTACACTTGACTTCTAATATGAAATATAATTGATGGGTCCACATAGAAATATAAAAATATAAAATATAAATATATAAAAATAAAAAGAGTCTAAAATGCTAAATTCTTTACAACTTCTAAATTCTTAGTATATAAACTGAAAATCATTCCCACCTCATGTCTGTATTTAACAAAATCCCCAAACCAGAGCTACAGTGTAGGGTGCAGTATAGGCCACTATCAGCAATCAGAAATAAGCAGCTCACAACGTTGTTGTTAGTTGGGAGTCCTGGTGTGGTACTACAGAATAAGTGCTGGACTGCAAGGTTGGTTTGAACCTCAAGGTCGGAGGTTCACACACACCAGTCACTCCTTGGAAACCCTATTCAGGGTCACCCATGAGTCAGAAACAACTCAACAGCACTTAACAACAACAACAATGTTGTTGTTATTTGGAGTCTTGGTGTGGATAAGCACTGGATTGCTAACCACCAGTTGGAATATACTCTATGGCACGTTTCAATACCATCTCATAGTAACTCCACGTGACAGAGTGGAAGTGCTCCAAAGGCTTTCTAAGAAGCCACGATAATGTAGTGGATTATAAACTGGGCTGCTAACTGCAAGATCAGCAATTCAAATCTACCAGTCACTCAGAGGTAGAAAGACGAAGCTTCCTGCTGATCTAAAGATTTACTGCCTCAGACACCCTATACAAAGTCACTATGAGTCAGAACCGACCTCATAGCACACAACCAACCAAACAACCATAAGGTTTTCTAGGCTTTATATGTGGTGCTGTAGGATAAGCACTGGACTGCTAACCTCAAGGTTGGTGGTTCAAACCCACCAGCAGCTCCTCAGAAACCTTTACAGGATCACTATGAGTCAGAACCAACTTGATGGCATGTAACAACAAAGACAATCTGCAAAGGCGTAGATCACCAGGTCTTTCTCCCACAGAGTTGCAAGTTGGGTTAGAACTGCCAATCTTTCTGTTAGCAGCCAGGACTTAACCATTGCATCACCAGAGCTCCTTAGCTTATGACGTTATTATTGTGAGCTGTCAAGTCAATTCCGACTCACAGTGACCCTGTATAGGGTTTCCAAGAAAGGCTGATTACCACCAAACTTGCAATTACCAGTTCAATGCTTATCCTATAACAACCTTCAAAATAAAATACAATCTCTTAAAAACAGAGCATTCCTGTGTATACACTTACCTGAATAAATCACAATTTTATTTTAAAAGCACTTCTTTAGCAGACCTCATACCAAGATAAAACCAGATTATACCATTTACAAACAGAATTTGGAGTCCTAGTTTGGAGCTGTAGGATCAGCACTAGACTGCTAACCACAAAGTGTTGGTTCAAACCCACCAGCCGCTCCTTGACAACCGGATACAGGGTTACTATGAGTCAAAACTGACTCGACGGCAGTTACAAAAACAACCACCATCAAAATGTAAGATTTCAGCTAAACTGAGATGTAAAATGTTCTCTTAAACTATTTTACATAGGCGGTAATTTAGTAAATCAAAATTGCATAATCTGTTTTCAAACAGATTTTCAAGACAGAAGAGTATCTTTAGTAAAGCAAAGAATTTGCTTACACTTATCTGAATGTTAAACTCACCTACAGTCATTCTATGTATCTGTCTCCATTTCTTCAACTTTAAAAAGTAAGTATCACCATAACACTCCTGTTGTAAACCTAAGACACTCATGGATTTCATTATTAATGGTGCTGACTATTCTTGAGTGACCGAGAAAATATATAATATGCTGTCATTTGTAACTCCATGAATCATTATTCCTAGGTGAGTGAATCAAGTGTAACCATTCAGCCTTATATCCTATCTGAAGATACTCTGATCCACACAAGTGAGCAGTAGATATAATATTTCCCCCTCTGTATATCTAGGGAAACTAGCCTATGATATGTAAGGCTGGAAGTACAGAAAGGTAGAATTCAAGAAACCTACCTATATCATAACCATGCTGAATATCAAGAGACTACCTATCCCAGAAAGGTGCTGAAAAATATTGAAAAAATTATTTTTTAGTAATTATCCAAGTTCCACGATCATGAGTCATCATCGTTCTTTATAGTTCTCCAAGTGCAGGCAGTGCCCAGGTAACGAACACGGAACTTACATACAGCCCATAATTACAAAGCAACCTGCAAAGCCTATTATTTTAAAAACTTGAGGTAAACACAATGGTTGTTCATGATAACAAACAGACATTACTTTGTGTTGTTCCACAAAACATTATTATTATCTATATTTGATTATGTTTAAAGATGTTTTAGTATATTTTAAAGTATTTTAATTTTTTATGCATAATAAGTATACTACAAGCAGGTTTCAACAATTCGTTGAAAAAAATTCCAGTATCTTTTCATTCCATTGTCCCATGAACTTTTTGAAGTCGACTGACATTAGATAGAACTCAGACATAGCTGTTCCAGCTTATATATAAATTAAATTTCAAGAAATATTTAGAAATGGAACTCAATTCAGAATCCAAGGATTGCCTGTATCTGATATATTTTCACAGAACTTTAAAAACAGTAATTTAACTGTATTTGGTAAAAGAGAATATCTGTAAAAAAAAAAAAAATGCTCTTTTCCCACGAGGTCACTCCAAATTGATTCTTACTTTATTTGGTTCCATAATTAGTTTCAACTTTGCACATATCTGACACAAAACAAGATAAGGAAAAGATTGAGTCCAATTATAAAAGTTATAAATGTATAGTGTGTCAAAGTCATATTTCATGTCTCTAAAATAACAAATAAAACAGGTCTTAAAGAAACACATAGAAGCACAGTGGCACTGTAGGGAAAGCATTAGATTGCTAATCACTAGGTCAGGGGTTCGAGCCCACCAGCTGCTCCCCTGAAGAAAGATGAGGGTTTCTGTTCCCTTAAAGAGTCACAGTTCTGGAAATCCTACACAGGGTCACTATGAGTAGGAACCCACTTGTTGGTTGGGCACTTAAAAACAACAAAGAAACACGCAGATGAAAAAGAATATTTTAAATTAACAAATGTTAAAGAACGTAACTAAAACCTACATTTCAGCAAATGTCCTAAAACAGACTGGAGTCCTTGTGTGGTGCTGCAGGATAATGCATGAGGCCACAAGGTCAGTTTGAACTGCAAGGTTTGTTGTTGTTGTGCAGTGCCCTCGAGTTGATTCCAACCCTTGGCGACTCTGTATAGGGTTTCCGGGGAGCAGCTGGTGAGCTTGAACCACCGACCTTGCAGTTCAAATGACTGCGGTCTGACGCATTAGCCCACAGTGCCACACTAGGCAGGCAAGCTCACACCACCATCAACTCCTCAGAAACCCTATGCATGCAAAGTTGCTATAGATTGGAACCAACTGGACAGCACTTAACAACAACAACAAAAAAAGATTATTCATTTTAGGTAAAGGTTCTTCCCCATGACCGCCCCCTCCAAAAAAAAAAAAAAAAAAAAAAACTACTATTTTTTAAATGTTGGTTCTTGAAATCGATAGCACTTTAGAAATCACTGAAATTTTCCTGATTTTAGTCTCAGTTGTTTTAAGCTTGGTTTACATATTTGAAAATAATCTGCTTTACAACAGAAGTCCTGACAGAAAATATTAATGATAGATCAACCTAATTTGTAATTAACAGCATGAATTTTCATGCTATTCACAAAGTCCTAAAATGGATTCGCTCTCCTAAGTATGTTAACCATGTTGCTTGAAGTATTAATTAGATTAGCGACTCCTTTATTCATCACCAGTGCTGATGTAAACTTCAGCCACCAAATACTGATATTTAATCATAATAAATTTAAATTAATGACATTGAATTAATGAGCTTACATTTTACTTAAATGTAAAACCAGACACACGGAACTCAACTAATGGTCACAAAATGTCAGTAAAATAAATTCACTCCAATAAACTGCTCTTTGTTCATGACATAAAAAGGTCATTATTAAATGCTCCATTTCAAGAATCAAACATGATAGTCATTACTGGTTGAGCATATTCTCGTTCTCTTTTTAAGTAGGATTAGCAGTTTCAATCTGCTAAAAATAAATACTAGTGGTTTGAATCCTTATTTGCTGTTGCTGGTAGATGCCTTCAAGTCAATTCTGACTCACAGCAACCCTATCTACTACAAAATGAAAAACTGTCCGACCCTTTGCCATCTGATAAGTGTTGCTATGTTTGAGTCCACTGTTGCTGCCACTGTGTCAGCTTATCTAGTTGAGAATCTTCCTCTTTTTGGCTGATCCTCTACTTTCCCAAGCATGATGTTCTTCTCCATGGAGTGGTCCCTCTAAAATAAAGTGAGACAAAGTCTCACCATCTTCACTTCTAAGAAACATTCTGGCTGTACTTCTACCAAGAGAGATTTGTTCATTCTCTGGCAGTCCATGGTAGGTACATTCAATATTCTTTGCCAAAACCATATTTCAAAGGCATCAATTCTTCTCAGTCTTTTGTATTCATGTTCCAGCTTTCACATGCATTTGAGGCTAGTAATGAGATGAGTAATCATGAAATCTTATTTACGTAATAATATTTTACGTCGCTACTATCTTCTTAAAGAGCTCTGGTAGCATAGTGGTTACAAATCAGGCTATAAATCACAAGGTCAACAGTTCGAAACTACCAGCTGTTCTACGGGAGAAAGATGAGGCTTTCTGCTCCCGTAAAGATTTACAGCCTCGGAAACTCTGTACAGGGCCGCTATGAGTCAGAACCGACTCCACGGCACATAACCACTACAACTATCTTCTTGGAGTCGTGGTGTGACACTGTGGGTTAATATGCTGGGCTGCAAAGTTGGTTTGAACTGCAAGGTTGGCGGTTCCAGCTCACCGGACGCTCCTCAGAAAACCTATACAGGGTTGCTATGGGTCGGAACCAACTCAGGAGCACTTAACAATAACACACTATCGTCTTGCTAAAATGGTGTTACTTATTTTTCCAGAATTTTCCTATATGTACTTCTTCCAAGCAAAAAGAATGTAAATTGACAATACTCATGAAAAGACAGCTTCTTTATTGCTTCTCCAATAGCAAAAACCAGCCTTACATAAAGTACAAAAGCCTAGTCTTTTTGAGAGATTCTCCAAAATGCTTCCCAGGAATCTGATCCTCTACAGCCTACCAAAGTATCTCAAATTTCTACAGCCATTTGTTGTGGTTGTTATATGCCATGGAGTCGGTTCCGACTCATAGCAACCCTGTACAGGGTTTCCGAGGCTGTAAATCTTTACAGGAGCAGAAAACCTCATCTTTCTCCCACGGAACAGCTGGTAGTTTCGAACTGCTGACCCTAAGGTTCGCAGACCAATTCGTAACCACTAAGCTACCAGAGCTCAGATAAGCTGCCTCATTACAAAACACTTGGAAACATACAAATGAGAAAGAAATGTTAACATACTCATTATCACATACAATTAAATTTC
Source organism: Chrysochloris asiatica (assembly GCF_000296735.1). Lineage (NCBI taxonomy): Eukaryota > Metazoa > Chordata > Mammalia > Afrosoricida > Chrysochloridae > Chrysochloris > Chrysochloris asiatica. The sequence goes on along the minus strand of NW_006408729.1, from coordinate 4,389,247 downwards.
CTTCAACTATTTTAACTGTCATGTAGCAAATTTCTGAGGCCAGGAGGCGCAAAGTTCTAATGAAGAAAAAGAAAAGGTTTTGTCCATTAGGAACAAGCAAAGGAAAATTAAGAAAAAGCTAAAGTTTCTAAAAAGGCCCCTGAAACACAACTGCAGAGAAAAGGTAGTGGTACCTGTGCTGGTTTGAAAGAAGGGGCTGGAGAGTGGGGGTAGGTAGTCATTTATGTATTGTCCTCAGTCTTGCCTTATAGCTATGTGATGCTTCATTTAAAAGTATAATAATAGCACAGGACAGCAAATGGTTCAAATTATTTTGATTTTAAACAAATGACTTATCACAATGTTTTCCCCAAATTTTTATGCTTTCCATTGCTTCTTTACATAAAAAAGAGAAAATGAAATGCCACTTCAGGTCATTGAAGTAACTCTTTTGAAGTGGTTTAAACGAATGCTTTTCATCAGTGTTGTCATCATTTTCATTTTTATGGTTTAAAAAATTGATCCGGGTGGTCTCTGAACACACTCTCTAGCAGATGCTACAAACCTCAAGATAATTTAAACTCAACCCACCTTCCTAAAGTTGCATTCTGAAAATGCAAATCAAGAAAGCTGCACATTATTGTATTACTACAAACAAAACCACAAGTACTACTCTATTTCTATGAATCAGTTTGTTACACAATTAACAAAGGTAACTGCAAAACACCAGAAGACCAGGTAATAATGAGCCTAGCACTTCTCTTTTTCTCTATTTAAGTACTTCAATGCAACTATGTATATTTGGTGGAGTCCTGGTGTGGCAATGTGGGTTAATGTGCTAGACTGCAAAGTAGGTTTGTACCACAAGGTCAGCAGTTCAAGCTCACCAGCACCTCCTAGGAAACCCTATACAGGGTCGCTATGGATCAGAACCGACTCGCTGTCACTTAACTACAACAATGTATACTTAGTATGTTGTTGTTATGTGCCTTGGAGTCGGTTCCTACTCATAGTGACCCTGTACAGGGTTTCTGAAGCTGTAAATCTTTATGGGAGCAGAAAGCCTTATCTTTCTCCCACAGAACAGCTGGTTGTTTCGAACTGCTGACCTTGTAGTTCACAGCCTGATTCATAACTACTATGCTACCAGAGCTCATAAGTAGAGAAAACTTAAGGAGCACAAACATTTCCTCAAAGAAAATCCTTTCCTATTTGAATGAGTGAATAATTCTCAAATCACTGAAAGGAAGTTCTAACAAAATTTAGAATAAAGTAATGGTTTGATTAGCTATATATTATCCTATTTTTGCAAATATCAAAAACCATTGATAACTTAGTTTCCATTAAGCATATATGTTCTTTACTCATATTTAACATGCATATTCAAGAGGAATGTTATACCACAGAAGACTGATACACAACTAAATCAAACCTGTTGCCTTTAGTAGAATCAATTACAACTTTTACTATCCTAAAGGACAGCAGAATTGTCCTCAAATCTTCACAGAAGCAAACTACCACATCTTTCTTCCAAGGTGCTGGTTGGTTTGAACTCTCGATTAGCATCTGAGTGAGTTAACCATATCAAATAATTATAAAAAATGAAACCAATCTTTGGTAATGCCCTTTAGCAATATAAAGTTTGTGAGAAAGCAGTGTGCTCACCTTAAAATAAGGATTCATCAATGAAACTTTCTATAAGCAAAACTTCACATAAACAATCCTATCCAAACAAGTGAAAAAAGCAAGTTTTCCTTCAAGTATATACTCACAACTATATTTCAGATCTGCAAAAACAGGTGGATGAGATTTTTAAAATTATGAATGCGCTATTACTAAAAAAATCACTTACAATAATATTGCATTGAAAAAACACAAAACAAAGCAACAGTCATGTAATGGTTAAATGAGTTCTTCCACATTAACTGATGCAGACACCAAACCAGAATGCATGAATAATTATGTTCACATTGTTCACTTGGTAACATTTTATATGTACCTTAAGAATTCATATTCTGTGATTTACAACAGGGAATGTAACCTTATGTTTGCACACCAAGTGTTTTTTTAATTGCCAACATGTTTTTTTTGTTTTTTTTTTTATGGTTTGAATATAAGCTTTATATTAATTTGTTTTGAAAACAGGTGCCCTGAACACACAGAATAGAGCTACACCTACACGTTTAGGGAGATATATTTTATTTCCTGATACTTCAGGAAAGTTTTAATTTTTAAAAATGTTACTAGAAGCACTTGAAAAATACATATCCATAGAAACATATCCATTTTAACTAATCTGAATTGACCATTTACATGAAGATCTATGATACAGAAAAAATAAAACTGCATTTGTAGTTTTATTTCCAGTCATTTGCAGAGCTATTTCCTCCTTATGAATATACTGAGCTACAAATATTAAGCTGAAAGCAGGAATGGGGCTCTTAATACACAAATAACCAAAAAAAAATTTTGTTTACTCTCTCTCAAAACAGAAGGCAGAATTTCTCACATTACCACAACCACAAGAATTTTTTTTTTTTAATTTGGCAAGATTTCTATCCATGGATCAAGGAACATTTCTGAATCCCCCAGACTGACTTTTGTTTAATAATCACTATCTTTATGCTACTGGGTTACTTAAGTGCTCTTGGTGAAACAGCTTTATAGTCTTTGCATGCTGTGGCCACATTAGATATTATCCCTTTTCCAAAAACACACACACACCACATACACACACAGCAGCCAATCCACAACATCTGCCCATTGCTGCTTTGCTTGGTGTCCTGAGACCAGGAATGTGAGATACTACTGAATCCTGGTGAATCTGATCAGTTTTCTCATCCTTCCAGGATTCATAGGCTGGGTTTTCTGCCACTCCAGATTGGAATACAGCAAGGACTGTTAACTCCCCATCGTTCACCAACTGCAACAACCAGAAGGCGACCCTGCCTGTCTCCTTCCTAACCCCTGCTTCCCAGCTTCTTTATCCTGAAAACCCGAGAATGATCCCTGCTAGGAGTATGCAATCTTATGACAGGGGGAAGAGCCAATAATAAGAATCAAATAACCCGTTACACTGGGGGTGTCAGGGGCACGGAGGAGGCAAACAGGGTGAGGTTCCCTCTGGGGAGGTGTGCCCGAACAAATGGGCACCCCTTCAAGAGCAATGACAGGGCAGTAAGGGGGCGGCTGGGGGCGACAAGGAATGTTGGAGAACTGAAATTCACATCTTTCTCCAGGCGTGTGGGGGAATCCCGGGGCGGCAGGAGCTCTGGGGTAGTCCTACTCCCTAGGCGCACCCCATCTGTTACCCACCCCCACCCCCTATCGCCGCCCCCGCCCTGCGCGGGAGGAAGCTCCGGGCTCCCCCCACGCTCTCCAGCTCTCTCGCGAGTCCTGTGCAGGCCCTTTCAGGGGGGAAGGGGGAGGGGGCGCGGAGGGAATTGCTGCAATGAAGCGACGAGAAAACCCTTCCCGAGCAAAGCAGTTGGTGGAAAGCCACGGCCACATAAAAATGCCATATTAATGTTTAAAAAGCCATAAATCACCCCTCCCTCTGCAAAAGAAAACCATAAACCCGATCCCATGCACGCCTGCGAGCAACCACCCACTTCCTATTTCTGTCACAGCAACTACACCCTACCAGCAACCACCCCCGGGCGCCCCCTCCCGCCACCGCCACCCCCGCCACCGCCTCTCCACGGCCCAGTCATTTGCCAACTGACGCCCCCATAAATAAAAATGGCCCAGGCATCGCTGGGTGGGAGGCATGCGGGAAGGGTGCAGCGGGGGAGGGGGGCTGGAGGGTTGCACAATATCCTAGAAGGTCCGTGGCTTGTGTCGGGAGAGAAGAACCCCAGGCGGGGGAGGGGAGGCGAGCTGCCCGGCGCCTGCGGCACACGGTGCACCCGGGCGCCAGCGGCGCTCCGCTTACCTTTCACCACCCTGTCGGTCGTCGACAACTTGGGATCTATTGCCTTGGGCTCGGACATCTCCAGCCGCCGGGGGAGAGCGACGCGCTGCTCGTCTGTCCGACTACACACCCCGACCGGACCGGAGGGCCAGACACTCAACGCCGCCGCTGCCGCCGAGCTGCAAACCGCTGGATTGGAGGTCTGGGCTCTGAGCTGGCTTTAAAGTTACTGCCTTCTCCGCGCGTCCCTCCTCCGTCGCCGCCGCCTTCACTCCTCCTCTGCCGCCACCACCAGCCCCACCGACTCCGCTCCGGGCTGCGCGTGTGTGGTGGTTATTTATTTATTTTCTAAGCACGCCTCTTGGTTCTTCTTTTATTCTTGGGGAAGGGGGATGGGGAGGAGGACGCACACAGGAACACCCAACCCGGCACAGAGATCGGGCGCCTCGGAATGAAGCCCCACGCGTGCACACGGCCGGGATTAAGACCGATCACATGGGGAGGGTCGGGGCGAGGGAGGAGAGGCAGGGCCGCCGATGTCAGTGCCACCAGCCGCGCCTCAGCGTCCCCGGCGGCAGAGAGGTGGCCGCTACTGCTGCTGCTGCCGCTGCTTCCCTACACCGAGCGACGCCGCCGCCGCCGCTGCTGCTGCTGCTGTTGCTGCCGCGGCCGCCAAAGACGTCCCGTCGCCGCGCTCGCCTCTGCCTCTTCGCGCCGCTCCTCCACTCACACAGGCACAGTCGCGAAGCTCGGCAGACACAGTCCCGGCGCAACCTACCCTCCTCCGCCGCCGCTGCCGCTGCCGCCGCCGCCACCGCCTCCGCCTCCTCCCCTTCCTCCTCCCGGCCCCCGCCTCTAGCGCTCCGACAGCCGCCTCCTCCTCCCGAGCCTGTCCCTGGCCTCCCGCCTCGACGTCGGGGTCCCGGACGCGTACTGGCTAGCACGCGCGTCACTCACTGCCAGGTGGCTGCCTCCTGGCTCCTCCCGCCTCGCGTTCCTCCTGGCCTTCTCCGCCCCCCGCTCTGTTTTCCCTGGGCGGCCAGTCCAGTGGGCCTGCCACCTCCACCGTCCACTCCCTGCTCAGGTGTCACTGTTGCTAGCCAGCCGGGCTTACGGAAGGAGAACTGGCTAAGGGTCGCGACTGGGAGGAGTGGGGTTCTACCGAGCCACCCCCACCCCCATCTTTTCTCCGCCCCTCCACCCTGCATACACCCCCGCGCTGCTCTGGCAACTGTGCCTGGTCGGCTGGGTTCAGCCGCAGTGTGAGTAGCCAAGTGCAGAGGGTGTCTCCGAGTGTGTGCGTGGCCCGAGAGAGGGCAAGAGGGAGGGCTGGGGGCGAGAGGCAACCGAGAGAGGGTGGAGGAAGAAGAGCGCGGGGAGCTACAGGGCCCGTGGCGCAGCTGCTGTAGCTGCCGCAGCTGTCCGGGGAGAATCGCCAAAACGGCGACGAATAAACAACTTACCTTGGGGAGACGGGCTCCGCCCTGTGAGAGGTGTACGATTATTTTTTATATTGGGACTTTTGTATGGCGATTATAATTGTTTACCACCCTGGGCATCCGCACCTTCTGAGGATGTGGCGGATCCCTAGCATCTCCGGCCAGGGATGTGGTGGAGGGTGCGGGGCACTATGGGAAGCTGGAGAGAAATATCCAAGGACGGGAGTCTGAGCCACTTCGGGCAACTCTGAGTCACACGGGCAGCCCTTAGGAGAAACTAGGGGGCCTGAGCAACCCTGGAGAGGGTCGCCTTTCCCATGTTCACATGCACGCATGCAATCACTAGTCAGGACAGGTGATACCATAGCTTTCCCAGCTTTTTCCAATCTCCCGGCACCCACTTGGTGCTCCCTATGCTTGCAGGCCCTTGGATCATACTATTTAGTACCATCCACTATGGAAGAATGAGTAAAGGAGACAATGGGAGGTGGAGAAAGTGGTGGGGTGGAGAATGAAAGTTACCCAAATGTTCTTTTCTGACCCATCTTCTCTGTACCTCAGAATCTTAGGGAGTGGGTTTTCGCTCACAGTCCCAGAAGGTCACCTCCGCACAACTTCTCCCTGACCAAGTCAACACCCAAGTCCAGGCAAGGAGAGTGAGTCGTCTTTGGGAATAATGAAAACTGAATAATTGTTTCGACCTCCACCTTACCTGTTTAATCTCGAAGTTCCTTCCATGTCAGGTTGTTCCTATTTTCTGAATTGGCCCATGGATGTGATAGGCCCAATAAAAGTTTTAGGGAGCTAGAAGATGGTCTTTCAGAGAAGTATTTGAAGACAGGGATTAGATTAAAGATCAACCTAATCAAGTTTTAGGAACCAGCTAATGGTTCTGGACTTTTAAGTGGTGTAGCCTGTAAGAAGAAGCACACTCTAGAAGGTCAGTGAGCCTTTGTGGAGGCGGCCAGCAAGCTAAATGAGACTTAAGACAGGGTGTGTCCCAGCAGCACAGGGAAGCCCCAAGAATCTGCTGCCTAATTCTTAACCTCAGGATAGTGTGCAGTAATTAGGCAGACAACTCATTCAATAACTATTCATTGCTTTCCTTTTATGTGTCTGTCAGTCACAGTGGCAGATACTGGGTGGTGGGGTAGGCATGTGATTAGAAAATGATCCTTGGCCTCAATAAAGCCTAGAATGCAGTAGAACTCTCTGAGAATACACAAATATAAGTTCTTAAGTGGCCTCTGTATCTCCTCAAGAAGGAATTGAAAACAGCCTTCTGAGCCCCAGCAGAGGTAGTTGCTGAGGCAGATTTGGGAAATTGGTCCCTGGCCAGATGGCACACAGCGAGAGAGGGATGCCAAGACTTGTGGATGAAGAAGGCCTGCTTGGGGAAAGAGCAGGAAACTATGTCCAGGGATGCTCACTTCTAAGGCCAAGGTGTTCTCTCTTATGTGTCACTAACAAAGAAGCAGTTCCCACTGCAGTCTGAACTAGGATTCACCAGATATAGAAAAAACACCTTGAACCAACCTCGGGTTTAAAATGTCAGCACCATAGAAAAATGTTATGATATAGGTAGGAAATAAAGGCACGCCTTTCAGGCACACCCTTTAGTCCACTACAACTCTACAACACCTCCTACTTGAGTTATGTGTAGGAAAAAAAGAAAGATGAATCATAGTCACTTTACAACACCTTGTTTTCATCAGGTACTTTTACCTGGTGTGCATACTTCCCTAACTGTTGCAACACAGACACATATTAAACAAAATTAGCCTCTGCTCTAAGTAAAAGTTGTTGTTAAGTGCTGTCGAGTGGATTATAACTCTTACTGACTCTGAATAGGTTTCCAAGGATCAACTGGAGGTTTGAACCACTTACCTTTCAATTAGGACTGCTAACCTATCCTACAGTGTCATATTAACCAGGAACTAGTTTTATCCATGTACTTAGCCTACTGAAACAGAAAACCAAATCATCTTTTTAATTCAGATATTCTTTCAGATGTTCTACTATCTATCTCCCTATCCCCTACTGTCTTTTTTTTTTAATGTTTTATTGTGAATTATGTGGTAATTTACATGGGAGAACATTAGTTTTACATTCATCCTATCCTATATCATTTCATTGCCGTGGTTACAATCCCCTCCATGCATCATCAAGAAACCAAAGGGTATATCCTACAAGCCTGCCCCACCCCCGCCCCCACCAGTACTCAGCACACAGCCCCTCTCCCTCTCAGGGTCTAAAGTCCCCAAGATTTCCATCTCTCCAAGTCATCTTCTCTGCCTCTATCTCTGGCGTCACTTTTACTCTGGGTAGGATCTCACTCTCCGCTCTTCTCCCTTGATGGTCCTAGGGACCTCCACTCCTAGACTGTAAAGTTAAACACTCCCCTACTTGCTACAAAATGGCTACCTTTACATTTCCAAGCCCCATAATCAGTCCTGATAACAATTATTCACCATTATATCACAAGAGACCGATCCACATTTCCTATCATCAGCCCTGTCTAGACAGATTGGATACTACTCAGTGGAGATTCTACCTTCCTCCATGCCCTCTGAATCTAGATTCCCTCTTGAAAGCTTGTAAGCCAGTCACTTCTTGCCTTTGTAGCCCCTCCCACCCCCCCACCCCCACTACTTTGGGTAGCCAATGTCCAAGTTGCCCATCCCTGTCTACTCTGTGTATGAAAAAGGGTGGGAATGATCCTTGCTGTAAAGACTTGTTCCCTCTTTTGAGCTATTTCATCCATAGGTGTAGGTCAAGTTCATCAAATTGTATCAGATTACTCTTTTTTTCCTCTTCTTTCATCTTCTAGTTGATCTCTGATCATCCAGTCATTGAAGCCAGGTCAAGTAGGTATTATCTGCAAGTATGGGTATTCTTGTGCATATGCCCTCTCTTCTTATCAGCTGGACGCTTCACTTTCCACTCTAGTCCTCTATAGCTATGTCTCTGACTCTGGACCCAAGAGTCCCTAGGTCTTGCCACACTGCTGGCCAACCAGGTCTCCACCCGTGTTCACAGAAGTCTATTAAGCGTTGTAGGGCTTAGCTCACAGCTTCATTGCTGTTTTTCCCTCACTTCCCCTTATCAGTGACCAATGTGGTCACCAATCAGAGCATGTATTCCCATTGAGTCTTAGTCTGGGAAGGGGGTTGGCGCTGAGGGGACCTGACCACTTGCCTTGATGTCTTCTATGTGAGCAACTTGCTTGTTCTTATAGTAATCAGTTGGTCTGCCTATATTGTGTTGTATTTTACCTGTCAGTCTTTCTTTCAAGAAATTTCTTCTGTTCTTCTAGCTGCTCCAGGCTGGTCTGCCTGTCCTTTCAAGTGGAAATTTCCTACCTCTGAAGATTCTGGATGCTGTTCTGGATTCCACTTATAGTCTTACATAATGCAGAGGCTCAGCAGGAAGCCTCCTTCACTGGGCATGATGTAGCCCCATCTTAGGTATTCCAATCAGTTACAGGCAGAAGACGGACTTACAAGCTTTCTATGGTGATATTTCTGACTATTTCTTTCTCTCTCCCTCCAGTGTCTATTTTGTAATGGTATGCAAAGGAAACCAAGATTCAAAAGATAGCCAAGTATCTTAACATTATTTCCCCCCAATTTGCCCATTCCAACCATGTAACAATCCCTGTGTCCCATAGCCCTATTCTTGAAAGGTTGTACATACATCATTCTTTACTATGTCCCACTTAGCCCATGCAAATCTGCCTAATTGTTCTCCAATCCACTTTGTTCTTCCATTCTCCTCCCCCTTCTTGTGTATTGCCTACCTCCCCAGCACCCAAACTATCCTGTGTCTATTCCCTGCCCTGTGCTCCCTCCCCTCACCCAACCCCCCACATCCCTGCAACAAGCAAAGAGTTCCCCACCCCCCCGCCGCCACTTTTGTATGGGTTATTTTTCATATTCTTTTTTTTAATGTTTTATTGTGAATTATATGATAGTTTACATGGGAGAACTTTAGTTTTGCATTCATTCCATCGTATAACATCTCATTGTCATGGTTCCAATCCCCTCCATGCATCCTCAACCACCCAAAGGGTATATCACAGAAACCTGCCCCATACCCTTCCACCTTCTCCCCCAAGTTTTCGGCCCACAGTCCCTTTCCCTCTCAAGTCCAAAGTCCCCAGTCACTTCATCGCTCCACGTCATCATCTCTGTCTCTATCTCAGGCATCTCTGTTTCTCTGGGTAGGGTCCCGCTCTAGGCTCTTCTCCGTTGATGGTCCCAGAGGCCTCCGCTACTATCCTGGAGAATTAATCACTCCCTTCCTTGTTACAAAACTTCTACCTTTGCATTTCCATCCGTCATAGTCCGTCCTGATATGCATTGTTCACTACAGTATCACGAGTTACCCATCTGTATCTCCTTTCATCAGCTCGGCCCAGACAGATTGAATAGTACCTACTGGAGAGTCGGCCTTCCACCATGCTCCCTAGCACCTAGTTCCCTTTTGAAAGCTTGTAAGCCAGTCACTTCTTGCCTTTGTAGTCCCCTCCTCCCCATTTGAGTATCCAATATGCAAGCTGCCCTTCTCCGTCTACTCTGTGTGTG
>NW_006408729.1:4373367-4375705 GCF_000296735.1 Chrysochloris asiatica | reverse complement strand
CTGGGCCTGGACTTTTTTTGGTTGGGAGTCTTTTGATGGTCTGGTTGATTTCTTCTTTTGTTATGGGTCTGTTCAGGTTTTCTATTTCACTGTATGTAAGTTTAGGTAGGTCATGTTTATTAAAAAATGTATCCATCTTAACGGATTCCTGCTCCGACCGTGGGTTACTTGAGGGATAGGTGGGGATCAATGATTAAGTAAGGGACACATGCTGATGGCAAGTGACAAAGTTTATTAAAAAGTTCCAAGCTTATATAGGGCAAATCTGCCAAGTCATTTTGGTTTTGGCTAGCGAATAAGTTTCCTTTTCCCAGAAATGACTCAGTCACATTCACCTGTAAGTTTCTAGTGCTGACTTAACTGTTGCTAGGCAAGTTTGGTTTTAAGGTATTCATGAGCCTTGGAAGGCTCTGGCTTCCTACATCTCCCCCTTCTTTATTATAACAAGGGACATTGCCTATCTTAGGTGGTCAGTGCGAGTCCTCAGTCTTACCCGTCATGGATACTCATTGCTAGCATAAGGCAATGGCTCTGTCTTAGGTTGACTGGGGGTCCACCAATCCTTACCTGTCTTTGGCTACACATCCTGCATGTGTCAGGGGAGTGCCTTTAGCTGGAGGCTGTGAAGACAACTCCGTAGCACTTTATACTGGTTAACTGCCATTCGAAGAAGGCAGGGAAGGAGGAGACAAGCAAAGATGACCAGTATGCCAATAACTAGAATGGGACCCCACAATTGAGAGAGGGAGGGAATAGTAGGGAACAAATTTTTAAGGTTGCATAGAAGTTGTTTAGCTAGTTCTGCAGGTTTGCTGTGAAGGCGGGGCCATAATGAATAGCAATTATTTGTGCATGTAACTCATTCCATTCTCGGCTGATATTCTCAGCAATCCATACTCCGTGCAGATGGGCCTGCACTATGGGCCAAGGGAAGGCCGAGACATTATACACAAGTTTAGTCACACAAATGGAGCAATAATCAGCATAGCATGCAAGGCATTGCCAGATCATGACATGCTCCAAAGTATCCCCAAGTAATTTAACAGTATCATACAGTCCATTCAGGCAATGTTCAATGGCCAGATCAATCTTTTCTTGCTGGTCCCAGTTGTAGGTAACATTGTCCATCATCTCGTTGACAGTAGCTACAGTCTGAATTTTCTGTGTAAGTGCAACTGTGGTGGCAGTGAGAGAAACAAGGAATGTGATAAAAGACACTGTACCCATTATTATAAGTCCATGTCTTCGCTTTGATCTAGAAAGCAACGTGGTAAACTCGATCACAAGTTGCAGGCCGGCATCATCATACCACTCTTGGGAGATGTTTACTGGCAGCAACACATAGGTTTGTCTTTTTAGGACTGAAAAAGAAATGTTAGGCACTAGGGCAGCAACCCATGATGTGAGGTTGCACCTCGTGCAGTTCAGATGAAATTTCTCATAACCACCCTGTGAGGTGCTGTTCTCTAAGGTAAGAGGGCCCACAAGGAAAACATAGGGCTCAGGGAGAATGAGAGATACATGGAGGGAAGAGTTAATGGTGTTATAATGGCAGTTTTTAGACCTGGAGCAGGCTAAGCACTGTGTCATGTTGATGGTGTTGTAAAAGGGCTTGCACAACGAGTTCATCATATTGTTGGTGTAGCAAATTGGTTTAGAGAAACTAGCCCGGCTGTAGTTGAAGGGCTTAGTTTCTCGCTGAAGATGTCCCGCCGAGGGAAGGTTCAAGCCAACCTCTGTGTTATTCACATAGAGGGGCAGTAGTGACTGATTCCGTTCCTTCCAGGACACGGGTCTTGCCAGTGGGGGATGCGGGATGACGGCCCAATGGATCGCCACCTGAGTCATCCACATGCCACACAAGGCGCTCAGGAATCCAACGAGGACCAGGTTCATCCTGTGGGAAAACACAAAGACTCGTCCCCATATGAAAACAAGGTTGGCGCCACGTTGGGCGCCATTTATCGGATTCCTGCTCTGACCGTGGGTTACTCAAGGAAGAGGTGGGGATCAGTGATTAGGTAAAGGACACATACTGATGGCAAGTGACAAAGTTTATTAAAAAGTTCCAAGCTTATATAGGGCAAATCTGCCAAGTAATTGTGGTTTTGGCTAGCGAATAAGTTTCCTTTTCCCAGAAATGACTCAGCCACATTCACCTGTAAGTTTCTAGTGCTGACGTAACTGTTGCTAGGCAAGTTTGATTTCAAGGTATTCATGAGCCTTGGAAGGCTCTGGCTTCCTACACCATCTCTTCAAAGTTTTCAAATTTGTTGGAATACAACTCTTCATAGTATTCTGTTATTATCCTTTTGATTTCCTTTGGTTCCGTTGTGAC
>NW_006408729.1:4360093-4372482 GCF_000296735.1 Chrysochloris asiatica | reverse complement strand
TGCTGGGTTTTGTCTTAAAGTTTATTTTATCCGAGATTAGCACTGCCATTCCTGTTCGCTTTTTATTGCAGTTAGCTTGGTATTTTTTTCCCCATACTTTCACTTTTAATCTGTTTCTATCTCTGTGTGTGAAATGCGTCTCTTGCAGACAGCATATTGAAGGATCTTGTTTTCTTATCCATTCTGCCACCCTCCATCTCTTAACAGGTGTATTCAATCCATTTATGTTCAGTGTAATTATCGATAGGCATAATAGGTAGATATAGAGATACAGATACCATTATTAGAACACATACCCATAAAAAGCTTCTTTAGAAGCTTTAGTCATAATTTCCCAAAATGGAAAACAATAGAATGGATAAATAAATTGTGGTACATCCATACTATGGAAAATTAATTATTCACCAATGAAAAGGAAATAAGTAGTATTGAATCCAAAAAGGCATGGAAGAAACTTAAACGTATCTACTAAATGTAAGAACCATCATTCATCTTGTCAGTTTGTCATACTGTGGTGGCTTACACATTGCTGTGATGCTAGAAGCTATACCACTTGTAGTTTAAATACCAACAAGTTCGCCCATGATTGACAAGTTGCAGCTGAGCTTCCAGACTAAGCCAGACTAGGAAGAAGGAGAGGCAGATTACTTCTGAGTGATTAGCCACTGAAAACCTTATGATATTCAGTGTAACACTGTCATATAGCACCAGAATATTGAATATTGAAGCATTATGAATATCACCAAAATATTGTCAGATATAGTGCTGGAAGATAAGCCCTTCGGGTTGGAAGGCACTCAAAATGCCACTGGAGAAGAGTTGACTCCTCAAATGAGAGTTGACCATGATGACACATGACATCTAAATAACAAGATGTATCTATATCTCTATATGTATCAATAGATATAGGGATATAGATATCATTATTAAAATATATACCCATAAAAAGCATCTTTAGAATCTTTAGTCATAATAGCCCAAAGTAAAAGTGCTGAAAGTACAATAAAACATTTACTGATGAAGATCAACAAACACAGCCTTCGATATGGATTACATCTCATTGTCAAGAAAACAAAAATCCTCGCCACTGGACCAATAAATAACATTCTTATCAGCGGAGAAAAGATTGAAGTTGTCAAGGACTTCATTCCACTTGCATTAACTATCAACACTCACAGAAGCAGCAGTCAAGAGATCAGACGATGTATTGCATTGGGCAAAACTTTTTTAAAGTGTTGAAGAGCAAAGATGTCAGCTTGAGGACTAAGGTGCACCTGACCCAAGCCATGGTATTTTCAATAACCTCATATGGATGCAAAAGTTGGACAGTGAATAAGGAAGATTGTGGAAGAATTGATGGCTTTGAATTATGGTGTTGGAGGAGAATATTAAACGTGCCATGGACTGCCAAAAGAACCAATAGATCTATTTTGTAAGAAGTGCAGCCGGAGTGCTCCTTAGAGGCCAGGATGGCCAAACTTTGTCTTTCATAATTTGGACATATTGTCAGGAAGTAACAGTTGCTGGAGAAGGATATCATGCTTGGTAAGATGGAGGGTCAGAGAAAAAGAGGAAGACCCCGAACGAGATGGATTGGCCAGGTGGCAGCATTGATGGACTCAAGTGTGGCAGTGGTAGTAAGGTTGGCCCAGGATCTAACATTGTTTCATTCTGCTGTGCATGGGGTCACTATGAGTCAGTTCTGACTCTATGGCACCTAACAACAACAACAACAACATAATGACACAAATAGAATAAAGATTTCAGGACTGTCATTTGATGATGGGGTACAATTCAAAACAAAGATGAACAGTTGTAAACATCCATTAATGATCAGAATATGGAATGTATGAAGTATGAATTTAGGAAAATTAGAAGTCAGAACCACCTCCATGGCACATAACCACCAACACCACCATAACTATGGGAAGAAATGGTGAAAACACTCAGTATCATTAGTCAAAACAAGGCCGGGCCAGACTGTGGAACAGACTATCAATTGCTCGTATGCAAGTTCAGACTGAAGCTGAAGAAAATTAAAACAAGTCCACAAGGTGCAAAAATATAAACTTAAACACATTCCACCTAAATTTAGAGATCATCTCAAGAACAGATTTGATGTTTTAGAGATTAATGATTGAAGACCAGAAGAGTTGAAGATTGATATCAAGAACATCATACAGGAAGAAAGCAAAAGGTCATTAAGAAGGCAAAAAAGAAGGAAAAGACCAAAATGAAAGTGAGAAGACACTCAGAAAATTGTTCTTCAGTGTACAGATGCTAAAGGAAATGGAAGAAAAGAGCTGAACACAGGTTTTCAAAGAGCAACTCAAGAAGATAAAGTTAGTTATTATAATGGAATGTGCAAAGATTTGAAATTAGAAAACTAAAAGGGAATAACATGTTCTGAATTTCTCAAACTGAAAGAACTGAGGGAACAATTCAAGACTTTACTTGAAATATTGAAGGATTCTGTGGGCACAATATTGGATGGTGTAGAAAGCATGAAAAGAAGATGGAGGAAATACACAGAGTCACTGTACTAAAAAGAAATGGTTAATATTCAAACGTGTCAAGAGATAGCTTATGATAAAGAGTCAATGTACTGAAGGAAAAACTCCAGGGAATGTTGAAAGCATTGGCAAGGCACTGGGAATTGATAGAAAACAAATTGAGTTATTTCAACAAACTGAGGCAGCAGAGGAGGCACTCACTCATTTATGTCAATAAATTTGGCCAACTCATTGGAGGAGGTCCATATTTGTGCCAGTTCTGGAGAGAAGTGACACATTGAATGTGGAAATCATGCAAGTAAAATTTGGCTAAAGATGATTAAAAAATGGCTGTAACAGTACATCAATAGAGAACTATCAGAGATTCAAACAAGATTCAGACAAGGACATGGAACAAGGGATATAATTGCTGACGTCAGATGGACCTTGGCTGAAAGCAGAGAATTTGTTTACCTGTGCTCTATTGACTATGCTAAGGCTTTCAACTGTGTCGGTAATGATAAGCTATGAATAACATTGCGAAGAATGGGTATTCCAAAACACTCAGTTATGCTTATGAGGAACCTGTACACAGACCAGGAGGCAGTGGTTTGAACAAAACAAGGGGACACTGTTTAAAATCAGGAAAGGGATACATCAGGGTTGTATTCTTTCACCATACTTATTTAATCTGTGTGCGGAGTAAATAATTTGAGAAGATTATATGAAAAAGAATATGGCATCAGAATTGGAGGAAGATTCATTAACAACTTTGCTTGCTGAAAGTGAAAAGGATTTAAAATAATGACTGATGAAGCTCAAAGACCATAGTCTTCAGTATGAGTTGCACCTCAATGTAAGGAAAACAAAAATTCTCACCAATAGACCAATAAATAATATTACGATAAATGGAGAAAAGATTATAATTGTTGACTTCATTTTGCTTGCATCTACTATCAACCTTCATGGAAGATGTAACCAAGAAATCAAACAACAAATTGCTACACAATTGTTCAAGAGCAAAGATATCAGTTTAAGGACTCACGTGCAACTGACCCAAGCCATGATATTTTCAGTATTTTCATATGTATGTGAAGGTTGGAGATTGAATAAGGAAAATTTTTGAAGAATGAATGTATTTGAGTTATTGTGTTGGAGAAGAATATTAAAAGGACCATGGACTTACAGAAGAACAAATAAATCTGCATTGGAAGAAGTACTGCCTGAATGTTCCTTAGAAGGCTGGATGGAGAGACATCGTCTCTAATACTTCAGACATATTATCAGGAAGGAAAAGTCCCTGGAGAAGGACATCATGCTTAGTAAAGTGGAGGTCCAGTGAAAAAGAGGAACACACCCAATGAAATGGATTGACACAGTAGCAGCAGCAGCAGTGGACCTAAACATAATGATTGTGATTTTTGTGGTGCAGGCCTGGGCAGTATTTCATTCTGTTGTGTGTAAGGTCTCTATGAGTGGGAAGTGACTCTACAGTATGTAACAACAGCAACAACAAGTGAAAAAAGTCAGTCTGAAAAGGCTGCGTACTGTACGAAACAAACAACTTGACATTCTAGAAAAAGGAAAAACTATTGAGTTGGTAAAAGGAGGAATGGTTCCCAGGGGCTTGGAGAGGGGAGGCAAGGGATGGGATGAATTAGTAGAGCACAGGGTGTTTTTAGGGCACTGAAACTAATCTGTATGATATTGTAATGGTGAATATATGACATTGTGTATTTGTCAAAACCATCGAGACTGTACAAAATAAAATGTCAACCCTAATGTAAACCACAGAAATTCATTAATAATAGTGTATCAGTATCAGTTCATGAATTATAAGAAATGTACTACAGGAATGCAAGACATCAAATAATAGGAGAAATTGTGTGCACAAGAACAGGGTCATATGGGTAATATCCCTACTTTCTACACATTTTTTTTTCTGTAAACCTAAAGCTGCTATGAAGAATAGTGTATTTAAACTTGACATTCCAAATGTATTCAGAAATAAATTATGCCTCTTTGGTGTATTAGGAAGACAGTATGTTTTATATAAGATTTGCCAAAACTTCAGAAAATTTCAAAGGTCAGATCGAGAAGACAAAGTCAAATATTACAATGAAATGTGCAAAGATCCGAAGTCAGAAAACCTTAAAGGGAAACATGCTCAGTATTTCTCAAGCTGGGGGAACTGAAGAAAATTCAAGCCTCAACTTTCATTATTGAAGGATATTCTGGGAAAATTATTGAATGATGCAGAAAGCTTCAAAAGAAGATGGAAGGAATACAAAGAGTCAGTATACCAAAAGGAAACGGTTGATGTTCAACCATCTAAAGATTATCATATTATCAAGAGCCAATGATACTGAAGGAAGAAGCCCAAGGTGCAGTGAAGGAATTGGCAAAGAACAAGGAACAAGGAATTGATGGAATCAATATTGAAATCTTTCAAGAAAGTGAGGCCGCACAGGAGACACACACTCATTTATGCCAATTAATGGAGCACAGGGCATTTTCCAAAGACATTTGGAAGACAACGATCGGGCCAACTGATTGGAAGAGATGTGTATTTGTGCCATTCTAAACAAAGGTGACCAAATGGAATGAGGAGTTCATCGGACAATATCTTTGATATCTCATGTGAGTAAAGTTTTACTGAAGGTAATACAGAAATGGGTGCAAGCATATATTGACACAGAACTTGCAGAGGTTCAAGCTGGATTCAGCAGAGGAGATAGAATAAGGGATATCATTGCTGGTGTTCAATGGAACTTGGCTGAAAGCAGAAAATACTAGGAAGATATCTGCTTTATTGACTACACAAAGGCTTTCAATTGTATGGATCATGACAAGCTGTGATCAACATTGGAAAGTATGAGTATTCCTGAACACTTAATTATGCTCATGAGGAATCTGTACATGGGCCAAGAGGCAATTGTTTGAACAGAACATAGGAACACTGAATGGTTTAAAATTCAGAAAGGTGTTCAACAGGGTTATATTCTTTCACCATACTTATTTAACCTGTATGCTGAGCAAATAATCTGGGAAGCTGGGTTATATGAAGAAAAACATGGCATCAGGATTGAAGGAGGACTCATTAACAACCTGCGATATGTAGATGATAGAACCTTGCTTGCTGAAAGTGAAGAAGACTTAAAATATTTACTGATGAAGATCAAAGAGTACAGCCTTCTTTGTGAATTGCATCTCAATGTAAAGAAAACAAAAATCCTCACCACTGGGTCAATAAACATTCTTATCAACAGAGAAATGATAGAAGTTGTCAAGAACTTCATTCTTCTTAGATCAACTACCAACACCGAGGGAAGCAGAAGTCAAGAAATGAGATGACATATTGCATTAAGCAAATCTGCTGTACAAGATTTTTTTAAAGCATTGGAGAGCAAAGATGTCAACTTGAGGACTAAGGTGATCATTGTTAATTTGGATAATAATCATTTATATTTTATAATTTATCTTTGTAATTTCAGCTCACTAGCACCTAAGAAATGGACTAGTATTGGCCATTTTGAATCTGATAACCAAATGCTTTACTATACTGGGAATGACAAATTGAAGAAGAATGGTGTTGCATTCATTGTCAAAAAGAACATATCCAGCTCAGTCATGAGGTACAACACTGTCTGTGATAGGATAATATCCATGCACCTAGGGGGATACCAGTTAATACCACTATTATTCAAATTTACGCACCAACCACTAAAGCCAGTGAGGATGAAATAGAAGAATTCTACCAACTTCTCCAATCTGGTAATTGATCAAACATGCAATCAAGATGTATGGACCATTACAGGTGATTGGAATGCAAAGGTTGGGAGCAAAGAGGAAAGATCAGTAGTTGGAAACTATGACCTTGGTGATAGAAATGATGTTGGAGATAGCATGATAGAATTCTGCAAAATCAATAATTTGTTCATTTCAAATACCTTCTTTAGACAGCATAAGAAATGACTATACACATGGACCTTGTCAGATGGAATACATAGAAATCAAATTGACTAAATGCGTGGAAAGAGACAATGGAGAAGCTCCAAATCATCAGTGAAAACAAGGCCAGGACAGATTGTAGAACAGATCATCAATTGCTCCTATGCAAGTTCAAACTAAAGCTGAAGAAAATGAAAACAAGTCCAATAAATGACCTTGAATATATCCCACCTGAATTTAGAAATAATCTGCAGAACAGATTTGATACATTAAACACTAAAAACCGAAGACCAGAAGAGTTGTGGGATGACATCAAGAACATCATACAGTTAGAAAGCAAAAAGTCATTGAGAAGACAAGAAAGAAGGAAAAGGTCAAAATGGTTGTCAGAAGAGACACTGAAACTTGCTCTCCAGCATAGAGATGTTAAAGCAAATGGAAAAAATGAGGCAGTACAAGAGCTGAACAGAAAAATTCAAAGATCCGCTCAAGAAGATAAAACCAAATGTTACAAAAAATGTGCAAAGATCTAGAATCAGAAAACCAAAAAGGAAGAACACGCTCAAAATTTCTCAAGCTAGCAAAGGCTTTTGATTGTGTGGATCATGATAAGCTCTGGACAACATTGTGATGTATGAGTATTCCAAAACACTTTAAATTGTGCTCATGTGGAATTTATACACGGACCAAGAGGCAGTTGTTCAAACAGAACATGGGAACACTGAATGGTTTAAAATTAAGAAAGGTGTGCAACAGGGTTGTATTCTTTCACTATACTTATTCAATCTGTATGCTGAGCAAATAATCTGCGAAGCTGGGTTCTATGAAGAAAAACATGGCATAAGGATTGGAGGAAGACTCATTGACAACCTGCAATATGCTGATGATAGAACCTTGCTTGCTGAAAGTGAAGAGGACTTAAAATACTTACTGTTGAAGATCAATACTTACTGACTCAATGCAATGTAACAACAACAAAGCTGCTATACTTTTCCTAAACTGAGAATTAAAAATATTTGACCTGAAATTAACTGAAGCTTCCATTTGAAGTGGTTTGAGACAATTTGACAATGAAAGTGTTTACTAATCATATTATTGAACCTCTAAGGCGAGGCTTTCTGCTCCTGTAAAGATTTACAGCCTCAGAAACCCTGGTTGCTATGAGTCAGAACCAACTCCACAGCACGTAACAACAACACTGAACTTCTCCACTGATTGAACTTCTCCATCACTGAACTTCTCCACTGATTTAGTCAGCTTGTATTCTGTCTGCCAAGGCCCACGTGTACAGTAACCATTTATGTTAGTGAAAAAAGATGTTGCAAAATTATATCATGTTAACATGCCTAGTGAGGGAGGCGTCCCTGTGGAGACTCTGCATTACATAAGATCATAGGTGGAATCCTGAACCTCACCTAGAGGTTCTGAGGTGGGAAATCTCCACTTGAAAGGACAAGCAGACCAACCTGGAGTGACTAGAAGAACAGTAGATATTTCTTGAAAGAAAGACCAACAGGAAAAATACAAAACATTAACAGCAGTCCGACGGATTACTACAAGAACAAGCAAGTTGCTTGCCAAGGAGACATTAAGCCAAGTGGTTGGGTCCTCTCAAGGCATACCCCCTTCCAAAACTAAGACTCAATGGGAAAATAAAGCAGACATGCACTCTGAATAATGACCACATTTGTTACTGATAAGGGGAAGTGAGGGGAAAACAGCAATGAAGCTGTGAGCTAAGCCCTACAACGTTCAATAGATATCTGTGAACCCAGGTGGAGACCTGGTTGGCCAGCAGTGTGGCAAGACCTGGGGACTCTTGGGCGCAGGGTCAGAGACACAGCCACAGAGGACTAGAGTGGAGAGTGAAGCATCCAGCTGATAAGAAGAGAGGGCATATGTATAAGAACCCCCACACTTGAAGATAATACCCACTTGACATGGCTTCAATAACTGGATGATCAGAGCTCAAGTAGAAGAAGAAAAAAGAGGAAAAAAAGAGTAATCTGATACAATTTGATGAACTTGACCTATACCTATGGATGCAGTAGCCCAAAAGAGGGAACAGATCTTTACAGTGAGGATCATTCCCACCCTCTCCATACACAGAGTAGACAGGGAGGGACAACTGGGACACTGGCTACCCAAAATGGGAGTGCTACAAAGGCAATAAGTGACTGGCTTACAATTTTTCAAGAGGTAGCCTAGATCCAGAGGGCTTGGAGGAAGGTAGAATCTCCACTGAGTAATATCCAATCTATCTGGAAGGGGCTAATGAATTGAGTTGGGGATAGGGCCTTTGTGATACAATGGTGAAAAATTGTTATCAGGACTGACTGTGATGGTTAGAAATGTAAAGGTGGACGTTTTGTAGCAAAAGGAGGGGAGTGATTGACTTTGCAGTTCAGGAGCAGAGGTCACTGGAACAATCAAGGTAGAAGAGCGGAGTAAGGGACCCTACCCAGAGAAGCAGTGACACCAGACATGGAGGCAGAGACAATGACAATGATGTGAAGAGATGGAGTGGCTGGGAACTCTAGACCCAAAGAGGGAGAGGGACTATGTGCTGAAGACAAGGGGGCAGGCTTTTAGAGTATATCCTTTGGTTGGTTGATGATGCATGGAGGGGATTTGTAACTATGGCAATGAAATGATATACAATAGGATGAATGTAAAGCTAATGTTCTCCCATGTAAACTATTACATAATTCACAATAAAACATTAAATAAAATACTGATGAGATTAAAAATATTATATCATGTGATTTCCTGTGCTTTTTCTATCACCAAGGTCATATTTTCCAACTACTTATCTTCTTTTTATCAACAAAAACCATGTGGGGGTCACGTCTGACTTCCTCCTGCTTCACTTGTTGTTGTTATTATTGTTGTAAGTGCTGTCAAGTCAATTCCAACCCATAGCTACCCTGTATAGGGTTTCCAAGGAGCTGCTGGTGAGCTTGAACCATTGACCTTGAGGTTCAAACTGATTTTGCAATCCAGCGCATTAACCCACAGCGCCACACCAGATGAAGGAAAACCAAACTAATAACCAGCCCAAGGCCAAGTCCCATGATCTAGAGATTAGGCATGCCTCGACCCTACAACCTTCTTTACCCTATTCTGATACCAACCATCCCTCCCACAGCACTCTCTGCTTCACATCTGGGTTTGATAATCTGTTGCGATGGCCACACAGAACTCATAACAATACTCACAATTATAGGGTTTATTAAGGAAGTGAATAGGGTATAATTAAGGATTAGAATCATTTTAGGATGCAGTAGTTCTACAATCAGGAATGCCTCTTCTCTGCCATGTTGTGGGCATGCGTCATTCTTGTCTTCAACCTCTCAGCCATGTGGCCCTTTTGCCTCTGACTTCCTGCGACAAGTATTACAAAACTCTTCTAGCCAGAGTGTAAATGCCCAAAGGACACATTCTTAAAGCCAGTCTCCTGCCTGTAGACACAGCTTCATTTGGTCCATCGGTCTAGAAGTCTGCAGATGCTCTGTCTTTCCGTATTGCCACCCCCACTGCTGTCACCGCTTTTCTAGGCAGGGATCTCACGCTATACTCATATACTCATATTCTTCTTTCTTAATGGTCTTGGGATCATCAGTTCCCGTAGCTGAGCTGACTCCTTTTAAATCTAGCAGGATGTCAAAAGTAATCAATCCCAGCATTAGAGCCCTGTATACTCTATGTGCAAAATTCTGTCTAATCAGTTGGTGGACATGAAGAAAATGTTGACTAGAAAAAACATATCAAGTAAATTCAAAGTACCACATTATCCAATTTTCAATTACCAGTATTTATCAGTGAATCTTGATAGCATGTTTGATCATTTTCAGACTGAAGAAATTTGTAAATTTTTTTCAATTTCTTCTTCTTTGCTATTAGTGAT
Source organism: Chrysochloris asiatica (assembly GCF_000296735.1). NCBI lineage: Eukaryota > Metazoa > Chordata > Mammalia > Afrosoricida > Chrysochloridae > Chrysochloris > Chrysochloris asiatica. Next base: position 4,362,132 of record NW_006408729.1, on the reverse strand, counting down.
TGTTGTGTAAATCTCAATCATAGTTATATTAACTGGGTTTCTTGTTGTTGTTGTTATTAGGTGCCATCAAGTCAGTTCTGATTCATAGCTAAGCTATCACAGCAGAATGAGACACTACCCAGTCCTGCACCATCCTCACAATTGTTACACTTGAGCCCATTGCTGTTGCCACTGTCCCAACACATCTCATTGGGGTCTTCCTCTTTTTCATCAACCTTCCATTTTACTGAGCATGATGTCCCTCCAGGAAGTGGAACCTCCTGATAACATGTCTGAAGGATGAGAGACACAATTTTACCATCCTATCTTCTAACAAGCACTCGGTTGTACTTCTTGCAACTCAGCCCTATTTGTTCTTCTGGCAGTCCATGGGACCTTCGGTATTCTTCTCCAACACCACAACTCAAATGCATCAATGCTTCTATGGTCTTTTTTATTCATTGTCCAACTTTTGCATGCATATGAGACTACTGGAAATACCATGATTAGAGTCAGATGCAAACTGATTTCTTGCTCTTGAAAACTTTAAAGAGGTCTTGTGCAGGAAATTTGCCCAAGGTAATATGTCATTTGATTTCTTGACTGCTGCTTTGATGGGTGTTGGTAGTGGATCCAAGCAAAATGAAGTCTGACAGTTTGGATCTTTTCTCCATTTACCATTATGTTATTATTGATCCAGTTGTGAGGACTTTTGTTTTCTTTACCTTGAGATGTAATCTATACTGAAGGCTGTGGTCTTTAATCTTCATCAATAACTATTTTTAGTCCTTTTCACTTTCAGCAAGCAAGGTTGTATCATCTGCATTTTGCAGGTTGTTATTGAGTCTCCCTCCAATCCTGATGAAGACATTCTTCTTCTAATAATCCAGTTTCTCAGACTATTTGCTCAGCATAGAGATTGAATAAGTATGATGAAAGAATACGACTGTGACACACATTATTCCTGATTTTAAACCATTCAGTGTACCCTTGTTCTGTTTGAAACACTGCCTCTTGGTCTATGTATAGCTTCCTTATGAGCACAAATAAATGTTCTGGAATACCCATTTTTTTACAATGTTATTCATAGCTTGTCATGATCCACACAGTTGAAAGTCTTCATGTAGTCAATAAAGCACAAGCAAATATCTTTCCTGTATTCTCTGCTTTCAGCCAGGATGCATCTGGCATTAGCAATGATATTCCCAGTTCCATGTCCCCTTCTGAATTTGGCTGGCATTTCTGACAGTTCTCTGTTGATGTATTATTGTAACCAGTTTTGAATTAACATCAGAAAAAGTTTACTTGCATGTGTTATTAACAATATTGTTCAATGTTTTCTGTATTCTGCTAGGCCACCTTGCTTTGGAATGGGCACAGATAGGGCTTTCTCCCAAATTTCTTGGCATAGATAACTGAGTGCCTCTAGTGCTGCATCTGTTTGTTGAAAGATTTCAATTTGTATCCATCAATTCCTGGAACCTTGTTTTATGCCAATGCCCTCAGTGAAGCTTGGATTTCTTTGTTCAGCACCACTGGTTCTTGATCATATACTACTTCTTGCATTGGTTGAACAATGATGATTTCTTTTTGGTACAGTGACTCAGTGTATACCTTCCATACACTATTCATAAAGTTTTCATCACTCAGCACTTTATCTGACAATATTCCATTGCTATTCATAAGATTTTCAGTAGTCTACCTCTTCCTCTTCCTAGTCTGAATTAGCCTGGAAGCTCAGCTAAAACCTGTCCACCATGGGTATTTAAAATACCGGTGGCATAGCTTACAGCATCACAGCAACATGCAAGCCACCACAGTATGATAAACTGACAGATGAGTGAAATGTCTTTCTTGTTATTTATTGGTCTAATGGTTTCTTTACTACTGCTTTCGTAATGTTGATGATCGATTCAAGCAAAATGAAGTATTTGACAGTTTCAATATTTTCTCTATTTATCAAGATGTTATTTATTGGTCCATTGATGAGGATTTTTTGTTTTCTTTACATTGAGGTGCAATTCATACTGAAGGTTGTGGTCTTTGATCTTCATCAGTAA
>NW_006408729.1:4357337-4359332 GCF_000296735.1 Chrysochloris asiatica | reverse complement strand
CAGTGACCCTGTGTATTCCTTCTTCTAATGCTTTCTGCATCATTGGATATTTTGCCCATAGAATTCATCAATATTTCAAGTTGAAGCTTGAATTTTTTTCTTCAGTTCTTTCAGCTTGAGAAATACTAAGCATTTTCTTCCTTTTGGTTTTCTAACTCCAGGTCTTTGCAAATTTCATTATAATGCCTGACTTTAAAAACTCTTCTTGAGTTGCCCTTTGAAATTTCCTTTTCAGCTTTTTTACCTCCTCATTTCTTTCATTTGCTTTGGCATCTATACACTGGAGAGCAAATTTCAGAATCTCTGCTACAACCATTTTGTTCCTTTCCTTTTTTCTTGTCTTCTTACTAACCTTTTACTTTCTTACTGCATAATGTTTGTGTGTGTGTGTGTGTGTGTGTGTGTGTGCTCAAATAAACTTTAATTACACAAATAATTATTTTTGCTAAGCCCAGCCCTTCTCTTCCTTAGAGATAATCCTGTTACATCACCATTATAAAGGTAGAAAAGATGGAACCATCAGGTCAAAGCCCAAACAGTACATATCTCACATACATACTCATTTACCTCATCCAGTTTTCCCTGACCCCCAATACTAATTTATATTCAATGCAAGCTGGTTACAAGGGGAATGGGAGCTTGGGTCTGAGCAAGCCCTAAAATCGACTGTGCAAAACCTCAGATCTCCCTGCAGCAAAAATGAAGATGAACTTCTCAAGAATCAACGTTTTCGAGCATTTGTTAAATGTCGTTGAGTCAGTTCTGATTCATTGGGCTTCTGAAAGTAGCTAGTGGGTTTGAATGGTTGACCTTGTGGTTAGTAGTCCAGTGCTTATCCTATAATGCCACACTAAGATGCCATATCTAGCACTAACCCCCTAGATAATTCCCAAGTGTGTCTTCCCCTTTGGCCCTGATTGTAACTGGCACAATGATTTTAAAGGATCAGACAAGTGTCAGAGATGTGCAGATTAAGGCGGATGGACTCAGAGTGGGAATAACTGCAGTTGTGTGGGGCTGAGGGTCTGTTGCATTAAGGTACTAAGGGAGGACTGTTTTCTCACTGACATACTTAATCAATAAAGCATTTATGGAGGGAGTCAAAGTCCAGACTCTGCATGTGATGTAGAGACAGTGCTAAATCACTGACTTACCATTGCAACCAGAGGTAGAAAGGATTTACTCAGATTTGGAAGAGCTCCAAGAACATAAGTTACATGTAAGCAAGCAAGGGAGAAATAGGTGCCAAAGTAGTGAATGAATTCAAACAAAGCTGAAAGACAACCCCAAAATTGAATATTTAAAAGGTCTGGGCACAGAGAGGCAAGTCAGGGAAAGCACACACACCCATGGTAATCTAAGAAACTGGCATGGTTTGGGGGTGGTGTGGGGGGCGGGGTTAAGAGTGTGGCTGTATGCCTAACTTTCACAGGGCAGGGGACAGGAAGACAGTTAAGATATTGCACAGAGGGCCCAATATTCAGTTGGGAGATGTAGACAGCTTGGGGCAAAATTAAAGGCATTTTAGACACTTTTATCAGAAGACTGGCCAAAAACATGATTAAGGGTTCTAGTGATAGGCATACTAGAGACCCTCAGGCACCTCAAGCCCTGAGTGGGTCAGCAGCTCTCCATCCCAAAGGGCAAAGGCAGGTACTACTGGACCCCGGAAATCTGATGGTAGCGTGTGGACCACAGCGATACGGCTCACATCCACCAGGCTCAGCTTCTGGGCCTCATAGTCTAGCAGCAGTCCCACCTTCTCTGGCTGCCCGATGCCCTCAACTGGTGTTTTCTCCTTGACCAACATGGTGTGCCACTTGCGCTGGGCATAGGTGAACACCCAGGACCGATCATCAACACCGATGCAGCTATCCCGGGATATGTCCACATCTGCCACTCCTATCCGGAATTGCTGGGAGCGCTTAACTGTCACTTCCCAGTAGTGCCTGCCGCTGGTGACCACTGTGTCTGCCAACACCACTGCCCACTCAC
>NW_006408729.1:4354864-4356827 GCF_000296735.1 Chrysochloris asiatica | reverse complement strand
CTGATGATATGCAGCTTTTCCACTGTCTCTTCCCACAGATGTAGTCAATTTTATTTCTTTGTACACCTTCTAGTAGACTCACATGTGTAGTGGTCTTTTGTGTTGCTTAAGAAAGGTATTTATAATGAACAAGTCTTTGGTCTTGCAAAATTCTATCATGTCATCTCCAGCATCATTTCTATCACCAAGATATTTTTCAACCACTGATCCTTCCTCTTTATTTGCAACCTTTGCATTCCAATAACCAGTAGTTACCAATATATATTGACTATATGTTTAATTAATTTCAGACTGAAGACATTGGCAGAATTCTTTAATTTCATCATCAATGGCTTTAGTGTTTGGTCATGAAGTTGAATAATAGTGTTATTAACTGGTCTTCCTTCTAGATGTATGTATGTTATTCTTTCACACATAGTATTATACAGTAGATCTTGAAATTTTCTTTTTGATGATTACTGCTATGCCATTCTTCTTCATTTTGTCATTCCTAGCATAGTAAGCCATATTATTGTCAGATTAAAAATTGCCAATTGTCAGATAAAGTCCATTTCGGTTCATTAATGCCTAGGATAGTGATCTATATACATTCCACACCATTTTTGACTACTTCTAAATATCCTAGATTCTTAAATATGTGTATAAATGAAATGTCAAGCAGTAGTTTAAGTACTAACATCAAAATAATGCACATTAGTATGTGACTGAAAGAAATGATGGGAGATGTGTTGCTGGTTGTTGTAAATAGGTTGTTTGCAGAAGTCCTCTCTCAGAAGATGATATATAAACATCAATTCAGGTGAGTTGATGGCGATATCTATGTAGTTATATGGCAAATTATTTTCAGAGAAAGGCAAAGCATGTGCAAAGTTTCCAAGGCAAGAATGTTTTTGCAAATTTGAGGAACGGTTAAAGGTGACCAGTATAGTTGAAGTAGCATGGTTCAGATATAAAGAATCTGGTAGATTATAGAAAAGACTGAATGTTACTGAGTTGAAATGGCAAAGATTTTACTAGGAAAGAATATGATATGTCTTAAATATATATGTATATATATATTTGTATTTTATGTGACAGTTTACATAGCAAGTTATGTAATTATTCCAATCAATAATTCATACACAAATTGTCCCGTGATAGTGATTGTACTAACCAAACTGTGTCAGACCTGTCTCTATTTCCTTCTTCCTTTCCATTCTTCCAATTTCTCTACCCCTTCTTTTTGCATTGTTGGTTTTGGGCAAATATTGTCCTTTTTGGTCTCGTGTAGTTGTCAGCATTTGGTGTTCTGGTGTGGCGCTGTAGAGTAAGCACTGGATTGTTAACTGCAAGGTGGTGGTTCAAAACCACCAGGTGCTCCTTGGAAATGGCTGAGTTGTTTGTTTTAAGGAATATATTCTTTGGGGGGGGTGTTGTTGTTTGTTTTATGCTGGTGTTGCTGTTGTGGAGTACCATGGAGTCGGTTCCAACCCATAGCAACCCCCTATAGGATTTCCAAGGAGCAGTTGGTGGGTTTGAACCTCTGACATTGTACTTAGCCATCCAGTGCTTATCCTACAGCACCACACCAGGATTCCTGTTTGTTTTATGTTGTTGATGTTAAGTGTCAATAGTTGGTTCTGACTCATAGTGACCATGCGTAAGATTTCTGAGGAATATCTCATAATTTTAAACAACTGATCTTGCAGTTCAAACAGACCTTGTGGTCCAGTGCTTATCATAAAGCACTGCACCAGGACACCATAGATTTGGCTTTGATTCGCTGGAAGGTGGCCTCTGGGAATGACTTTAGTATTAAATTAGATGGTTATCTCTTGGTAATTCCAAATGGCTAATACCAGTTCATTACAGTTCACTGATTACTAGGATATTGATGTTTATGTGTTCTATTTCATTTTAGACAATTTCCAATTTTCCTAGATTCATATTTCATACATTCCAGGTTCCAATAATTAATGGATGT
>NW_006408729.1:4344187-4353864 GCF_000296735.1 Chrysochloris asiatica | reverse complement strand
AACAACAACAACCAACTTCTTCAGTCTGAAATTGATCAAACATGCAATCAAGATGTATTAATAATTACTGGGGATTGGAATGGAAAGGTTGGAAACAAAGAGGAAGGATGGGCCCATTGCTGGAAAATATGGCCTTGATGATAGAAATGATGCTAGAGATTGCATTATAGAATTTTGCAAGAACAGTGGTTTGTTCATTGCAAATACCGTTTTTAAACAACATGAAAAATGACTATACACATGGACCTCACCAGATGGAATACACAGAAATCAAATTGACTACTTCTGTGGAAAGAGATGGTGAACAAGCTCCATGTCTTCAGCCAAATCAAGGCCGGGGCAGACTGTGGAACAGGTCATCAATTGTTTATATGCAAATTAATGCTGAAGCTGAAAAAATTGAAAACAAGGGAACACCAAATGGTTTAAAATTAGGAAAGGTGTGCTCCAGGATTGTATTCTTTCACCATATTAATTCAATCTGTATGTTGAGCAACTAATTCAAGAAGCTGGATTATACAAAGAAAAACATGGCATCAGAATTGGAAGAACACTCATTAACAATCTGCAATATGCATATGATACAACCTTCTTGCTGAAAATGAAGAGGACTTACTGATGAAGATGGAAGACTACAGCCTTCAATATGATTGCATCTCGGTGTAAATAAAACAAAAATCCCCAGCATTGGACCAATAAACAACAGCATGTAAATGGAGAAAAGGTTGAAGTTGTGAAAAATTTCACTTTGCTTGGATCAACCATCAACACTTATTAAAGCAGCAGTCAAGAAATCCAACGACGTATTGCATTAGGCAAATCTGCTACGAAAGACCTTTTAAAGTGTTGAAGAGCAAAGATGTCTGTTTCAGGATTAAGGTGCCCCTGACCCAAGCCATGGTATTTTCAGTAACCTCATATGCATGCGAATGTTGGACAGTGAATAAGGAAGACCATAGGAGAATTGATGCATTTGAGTTGTGGTGTTGGAGGAGAATATTGAAAGTAAGTACTAAGGTGCTCTGGTATAGCGTAGTGGTTATAAATCACGCTGCGAACCACAAAGTCAGCAGTTTGAAACTACCAACTGTTCCGCTGGAGACAGATGAGGCTTTCTGCTCCCCCGTAAAGATTTACAGCCTCGGAAACCCTGGACGGGGTCCCTGTGAGTTGGAACCAACTCCATGGCACCTAACCACCATGGGCTGCCAAAAGAACAAACAGATCTGTATTGGAAGAAGTGCAGCCAGAGTGCTCCTTAGAAGCCAGGATAGCCAAACTTTGTGTCTCATATTTCAGACATTTTATCAGGAGGGACCAGCCATTGTAGAAGGATATCCTGTTTGGTAAAGTGGAGGGTCTGAGAAAGAGGAAGACCCCCAATAGATGGATTGACACAGTCATGGCAGTAATGGGCTCAGGCATGGCAATGATTGTGAGGTTAGCCCAGGACCAGGCAGTGTTTCATTCTGTTGTGCAAAGGGTCACTATTAGTCATTACTGATTTAGTGACAAATAACAACAACAACAATTCTTGGTAATAGCCTCAGGGGTCCCTTTAGTCTTTTACTAGAGAACAAGTCTGTTTGTTTGTTTTGACTTCTTTTTTTTTTTTTTTTAACCCATTCTAACTTGGATTTTCCATTATGGTCTTAGGAGACCTGATGGCTCTTTAAGTTAGATATATTGGGCTGGTAACCAGGTTGATGTTGACAGTTTAAATCTATCAGTTGCTTCATGGGAGCTGTCTACTCCCATTAAGATTTGCTGCTGTTGTTAGGTGCCATCAATTTCCTACCCATAGTGACCCCATGTACAACAGAATGAAACATTGCCTGGTTCTGTGCCGTCCTCACAACCAAGGCTATGCTTGAGACTATTACTGCTGCCACTGTGTCGGTCCATCCAGTTGGGAGTCTCGTTCTCTTTCATTGATTCTCCATTTTTCCAAACATTATGTACTTCTCCAGGGACTGGCCCCTTCTTATAATATGTCTAAAGTATGAGATGAAGTCTTGTCATCTTGTCTTCTAAGGAGCATTCTGGTTATTCAGTGTTCTTCCAACATAAATCTGTTGTTCTTCTAGCAGTCAATGATACCTTTAAAATCATGATCCATATAGTCCAAAGTCTTTGCATAATCAATTAAGCTCAGGGAAACATCTTTCTGGCATTCTCTGCTTTTAATTAAGATCCGTCTGACATCAGCAATGATATCCCTTGTTCCAGCTCCTCATCTGAATCCAGCTTGAACCGTTGGCAGTTCCCTATCAATGTACTGTTGCAGCTGTTTTTGAATTATTTTAGCAAAATTTTGCTTGCATGTAAATCATTGGACAACGTCCAATGATTTACATTAAGATTTATGATCATGGAAACCCTAAATGAGATTGCTATGATTTGAAATTGGTTCAGTGACAGTGGGTTGTGTTTGTGGTTATTGTGTTCTTTGTCACAGTGCTCAGTAGTAATGCTTGAATACCATCTAGTTCTTCTAGTGGTTAGAGGAAGTTGTTCATGTTGGCCATCAGTACTTTCAATTAATTGTTTTCTTAAGGTTTTGTTTTTCCTTTGTTCACCTGTACTTCATGTGGGAAGGGACGAATAGTTTTTTCCTAGATGACCACTTTCCATCTTTTAAGAAGTCAGATTCTACTCTCCAGACTAGGATATAGAACATTATGCTTATGAACTGTGTTCTGCCAATTGATCTAGATGCCCTTTGCAAAAATCATTTTTTGAAAGAACCAACTCTGGACATAGTGTTGGGAAGGGATTGATCAGAAGTTGAAATGGACCATTTAAGAGATTATAATAATAATTCAAGCTAGAAATAATGATCGGATTATATAGTTTAGAAAGAAATGGTGAAGAATTTAGTTCCAAATAAACTTTTCAGTAGACCTAATATGGAGCTCTGGTAGCATAGTGGTTACAAGTCGGGCTACCAAACTCAAGGTCAGCAGTTTGAAACTACCAGAGGTTCCGCGGGAAAAAGGCGTTCTGCTCACGTAAATATTTACAGCCTGGGAAATCCTGTGCAGGGTCACTGTGAGTCGGAATTGACTCCACAGTACTTAACAACAAGAAGATTTCCTGATAGATTTTATACAGGATGCGGAAAAATTTAAAAAAAAAAAAGAATCGTCAACTTTAAGGTTTGGGTGAGAGCAAATGAGCAAATGAAAGACAGGAATTATAATTTAATAAGAAAGAGAATATTAAAAATGCAATGCATATTGTGAGGGGTGGCAAAGATTTAAAAAGATTAGATTTAGAAATGTTACCTTTGAGATGCATATAATATAGGGAAGTGGAGATGGCAAATGGGCAGTTGGTTATATGAGTCTGGACATGAGAGGACTAGGCTGATAATATATGTAATTGAGAATCATCTTTGCATTCATATTTTTGAGATAGAAGATATGGAGAAGAGAAGGCACTAGAAATAGATCGGAGAGTAAAAGGGTACTGTCTCTGAAGTTAAGCAAATGAATTAAATGGCATCAAGGACAATGATGGGCTGAGTAAAATGTCAACTGAGAATTGACAAAAGGAAAGATACTAATGGTGTTCACACAAGCAGTCTTATATGTGCCTCATCATTTTTGTTTCTTTACACTGATATAGCTCCTTTTTAGTACTCCTTGCGTAGTGGTTACGAATCCGGCTGCGAACCGCAAGGTCAGCAGTTTGAAGCTACCAGCTGTTCCGTGGGAGAAAGATGAGGCTTTCTGCTTCCGTAAAGATTCACAGCCTCGGAAACCCTGTACAGGGTCGCTATGAGTCAGAACCGACTCCACGGCACATAAAAACAACAACAACTACTACTTGAAGGAGTCCTGGTGTGGCACTGTGGGTTAATGCGCCAGACTGCAAAGCAGTTTGAACTGCAAGATCGGTGGTTCAAGCTCACCAGCTGCTCCATGGAAACTCTATACAGGGTCGCTATGGGTCGGAATAGACTCGACAGCACTTCACAACAACTACTTGAAACTATGCATGTGTGTATGTGTCATTTTTGTCTTTCTGCGACTAGATGATATGTTTCCTGAAAGCAGGGACTTTGTTTTGATCCCAATCTAATTTCCAGTACTTGTAACATGCCTAATGCACGGGATAATGAGTGTTTGATGAAAGAACAAATATTCCATTGCAGTGCTCTTCTAAGTTTATTTTTCTGAATTTCTCAATACTTGAAATAAACATTGTAAATCCTTTTTAGGAAAATATTAAATTCCTAATATTTTGTTTGGATTATTTTTAAGTTGAAAAATTCACTTTCTAGTGTAAAAAAAAAGTTGACACACGCCTTCAGGATGAGACATGGGATGAGAATTCAAGAGTTTTGTTTTTAGCACAAGGTGTGTCTATCACACATCCCTACTTTAAGAATAATTAGGTGAGTAAATCCACGGGAAGGCATGGCATTACTCATAGCAGCTCTTTCTCATAATACACAAAGGGTTCTATTGTTTGTAACATTTGAATTATTCCCTGGTGATAAGTTCGGCCAGACATCAGCAATTTCCAGGAAGGAAGTGGGAAGGGTTTGAGTATGGTTGTTTAGAAGCAATCACTCCAAAGAGTTTAATATCTGTCTTTCAGGGTGTCTCTGATGCCCAGCCAAAAAAATTCGATCAATTGGAAAAATTGTACTAGATATACGTGTGTGCCTACTCTACCCAGGCCCTTAGTTTAGATAAAATGCCTCCTGTCATGTCACCAGAGGTGATCACAAGGTCATGGGATCATCTGTTGCCACCACAGGGGATAAGACCAGGGTGGTTGAACATCTATCTAGAAGATGTATATATAATGACCTTTAAACTCCAGGACCTAATTTGCAATAGTCAGCTAAGCTAATCAGATGCCCTCTGTGAGGAACTTGACCTGAACATTTGGTTCTTGGTGGATGCTTCAGTGAAAGACCTGACAGGCTGGAGTGAAGGAGACTATTAGCAAAAGTTTCATGTTCAAGGCGAATGAACAGAGGAAGCCATTGGGAACAAAAGGGCAATAGGTCATATTCAGCAGGTATGGGGAGAGAAAAGAGAGGGAGAGAGGTTTCAAACCTGTTTTTCTGTGTATCCTTCCTAAAACCTGATTGTTTTAAAATGTCCTGGATTTATATAAAACCTGTCAATATCTTTACATTCAGCCTTGTTTTCTAGAGTTGGTTTGAGTGTTATGTTTCTTATAAACAAAAAACTTTCACTAAATCATATGAAGGATAAAAGGAAAGATTAGACTCCACTAAGCAGTTAAAATTGTTATTCCAGACCGTCTGTAGGTTTCTAGCAGTTGACACTTCCTGATTCTGGTGCTTATGGAAATCTTTTTCTTCATTCTGAAAATGACCATATTATGCTCACATCTTATCCTTGCAGTTTTTTTTTTTTTCTATAGCACACCCCAAATAAAAAGAGAATATAAGTATATATATTTACAGAAAGACTGGCTAGGGAGTCTTGGTAAACTTTGGATCTATTAATGAAATATTCTCTATGCTTTCTTCCATGTCGTCATCAGATGGGCTCTAAGTTATGCTACACTAAAAAGTGAAAACCTCACTGGCTGGGAAAAAAAAAAGTTTCAAGTCTTTTGCAAGTCTGGGCAACCCTCCAGGGAGCCATTTTCTGTCTGCTGAGTCAGCATTTCACACAGCTTCACTCCTAAGTCACCTCATATCAACAATGCTTCCACTGTCACCACAGCAGGGAGGAGATGGCTGCACAGATAAGCTCCATCAATCAATTACTTCCACCAGGAAGTGATTTTTCTCACATTTCATGGACCTTAACTTATTGTTTGAGCACACTTAATTTTAAGGGGAGTGTTCCTAGGTGAAGCAAATGGTTAAGAGTTGGGCTGTTAACCAAAGTGCCCACCCAGAAGTTCCTCTGAAGAAAGACCTGGTAATCTACTTCTAAGAAAGTTAGCTATTAAAAACCTCCAAGGAACACAGTTGTACTCTGACACACATGGGGTCACCGTGAGTCAGAGTGGACTTAAGGGCAACTGATTTGTATTCTTTGTTCTAAACTCTAAGGGTACAGAAATATATGGTCTTGCTACAAGTACAAAATGAAAAGGAGATCAACTATTCTTAGGAGTAATAATGCTAATCAACATTTCTAAATAGCTGAAAGAACCCAGAGGACGTCTATCAATGCCAATGAGTAAGGACATGTGTCTTGCCTTTGCTTCATATGCTGTGATACTCTGGAATGACTTGCAGTTTCTGTCTGCTTCTTGGTTTGAATCTCTCCTTCCACCCTTGAAGCATGGCTTCCCCATTCTGGAATGGGATGTACTCCATTTAAACCAGTTTTTAATATTACAACCCCTTCCCTGAGAGTCCAGGTGTGGTGCTGTGGGTTAATACGAAAAGCCATTTAAACTGTAAGTTTGGCGGTTCAAGCTCACCAGCTGCTCCTTGGAAGCCCTATATAGGGTCACTATGGGTCGGAACTGACTTGACAGCACTTAACAACAACAACCCCTCCCCTGAAGAAAAAAATTCAAGCCTGGACTTTTAATATTAAAAAATTTTATGGACAAAATACTGAAGATACAGGATGCATCAAAAGAAAATTAAAGGAATACATAGAGTCACTGTACTGAAAAGAATTAGTTGATGTTCAGTCATTAGAAAAGGTACCATATGATCAAAAACTGATAATATTGAAGGAAGAAACCCAAACTGCACTGAAGACACTAGTGAAAAACAAGGCTTTAAGAATGGATGAAGAGGAACAGAAAGAACTGAGGATGTAGCAGTTCCCATCAGAATGCCTTTTCTCTGCAGACCTCGTTCTTGTCTTCAGCTTCTTCGCCCTGTGGCTGCTTGGACTCTGCTGTGTTTAGTTATGTTGAGTTCCATTCAAGGCAATCAAGACAGAAGTTTCATATGCCACTTTTGGACTCCACATATGAGATCTCCAGTGTTGTTTCCATGTGTTCTCTTCTTTCATTTTCTGGATGGAATCCATATTAAAGATTGAGGTCTTTGATCTTCATCAGATCAGCGATATGTTATGGGTTAATGCGCTGGACTGCAAAGCCAGTTTGAACTGCAATGTCGGTGATTCAAGCTCACCAGCTGCTACTTGGAAACCCTATACAGGGTTGCTATGGATTGGAACCAACTCAACTGCACTTAACAAGAACAACAACTGGTCACTGTGAGTTGGAATCAACTGGACAACACTTAACAACAACAACATGAGCAACTTATTCCACAGTGAGCCCCTGGCCTTGCTCTGACTGCTGATGTTGAGATTCTCCATAGTCTCCTTCCACAGATGCTGTCAGTTTGATTTCTGTGTATTATATCTGGTGAGGTGCATGTGTACAGTTACTATTTATGCTATTGAATAAAAGTATTTCCATTGAATTAAAAAAAAAAAAAAGAATGGATGGAATACAAATCAAAATATTTCAACAAACTGATGTAACACTGGAGGCACACATGCATCTTTGCCAAGACATTTGGAAAACCTGATCAACCAATTGTAAGAGATCCATACTTGTGCCCATTCCAAGGAAGGGTGATCCAATGGAATGTGGAAATCATTGAACAATATCATTAATATCACATGCAATTGAATTTTTATTGAAGACAATTACAAAATAGTTGCAGCATTACATGGACAAGGAGCTGCCAGATATTCAAGTCAGATTCAGAAGAGGACGTGGATATCGTTGCTGACATCAGGTGGATCTTGGGTGAAAGCAGAAAATATCAGAATGAAGTATACTTGTACTTTATTGGCTATACAAAGGTATTTATGTAGATCGTAATAAACTACAGACAACATTGCGAAGAATGAGCTTTCTAGAACACTTTAATTGTACTCATGAGGAATCTTTACATAAACCAAGACACAGTCATTCAAACAGAGCAAGGGGATACTGAAATATTTAAAATCAGGAAGAGGTAAATTAGGGTTATAGCCTTTCATCATTCTTATTCAATCTGTAAATTTAGCAAATAATCCAAGAAATTGGTTTATGTGAAGAAAAATATCGCATCAATATTGGAGGAAGATGCATTAATAATTTGTGATATGCAGATGACACAACCTTGCTTGCTGGAAATGAAGACTTAAAATACTTACTGATGGGGATCAAAGACTTTAGCCTTCAGTATGAATTGCACCTTGTTGTAAAGAAACAAGGATCATCACAACTGGAACAATAAATAACATCATGACAAATTAAGAAATGATTCAAGTTGTCAAAATCTTCATTTTGCTTTGATTCACAATCAACACTCATGGAAGCAACAGTCAATAAATCAAATGATGTATCATTACATTAGGCAAATCTGCTGTAAAAGACCTCTTTATAATAGCACCGTAGGATAAGAACTGGGTTGCTAACCACAATAGTGGTGGTTCAAACTCACCAGCTGCTTCTCAGAAATCCCATACAGGGTCATTATAATTTGGAACTGACTCAGTGACACTTAACAACAACAAAACTACAAAATATTAATAAGCAAAATGGTCATTTTGAAAACCAAGTTTTGCCTGGCTCAAATCATGTATTTTGTCACCTCACATTCATGTGAAAGTTGGACAATGAATAAGGAAGACAGAAGAGTTCATGTATTTGAGGTATGGTATTGGTGATGAATATTGAAAGATTTAGTCTCTCATACTTTGGATATATTATCAGGAGGGACCTACTCTTGGAGATGGTCATCATGCTTGGTAAAGTGGAGAGTCAGTGAAAAAGAGGAAGACCCCCAATGAGATGGATTGCCACAGTAGCAACAGCAATGGGCTCAAGTGTAGCAAAATTTGTGTGATCTGTGCAGAACCAGGCAATGTTTCATTCTGCTGTGCATAGGATTGCTATGAGTCGGTACCGACTGGACAGCACATAACAACAACAGCAACAGCAACATGTATATGATATATGTATCCTATTGCCATCAAGTTGGTTCTGAGTCACAGCAACCCAACAGGACAAGGTATAACTGTTTCTTTGGGTTTCACTGATTGTAGATCTTTATGAGAGCAGACAGCCTCATCTTTCTCCTGTGAAACAAGTGGTGGGTTTAAGCCACCAACCTTGTGGTTTGCAGCCCAATGATTACCTCACTGTGCCATCAGGAATTCATATAAACACACACACACACATGCATATATGAGGAAGCTATGAAAACTTTGAGAGAAAATTGCATATCTTTCTATTCCATTTTTCCATGAACTTTTAGAAGTTCCTTGGCATATGCACACACAGAATACTAGAATTCATTTTTATGAACCAGTGCCTTTTACACAAAGTTAATTTCACCTGTTTAGTTATGTACATACTTAATAGTATACTGCATAAACACCAAGCAGTATCTCTGAATGAAATGCTTTGGTATTGTTTTGACACAGAAAGCATTTTGTGTTTTATCTTCTGTCTTTATAAGTTTTAGAGTCTGTACTTTTTGTTGCTGTTCAGAGTTAAAAGTTTAAAAGGTTTTTTTTTAAATATCATGATTTAAATATCATGATTGTCTCTTTTGTTGTTGTTGTTGTTAGGTGCCATCGAGTTGGCACTGACTCATAGCCACCTCATGCACAGCAGAACAAAACACTGCCCGATCCTGGGCCAACCTCACTATTGTTGCCACACTTGAGCCCATTGATGCTGCCACTTTGCTAATCCATCTT
>NW_006408729.1:4341207-4343207 GCF_000296735.1 Chrysochloris asiatica | reverse complement strand
TTTTCAGCCAAGATACATCGAACATCAGCAATGATATCCCTCATTCCATGGCTTCTTCTGAATCTGGCTTGAACCTCTGAAAGTTCTCTGTCAAAGTATGCTTGCAGCTGTTTCTGTATTACCTTTAGTAAAACTTTATTCGCATGGGATATCAAAGAGATTGTCCGATGATTTCCTCATTCCGTTGGGTCACCTCTCTTTGGAATTGTCTTGGATTGTCTCTTCAGGCATCCATATATTTTCCTCTGTCTCTGTTTCTCTCTCTCACAACACTATATATACATCAAATATTCATTGAAAGATAAGTATTCTATTATAATTAAGTTGAATATATCAACTTCTCAGGTAATTCGAAGGTTAGTGTCTACAAAGGCAGACCCAGAGATGAAATTCATATACAGGTAATTTATTAAAGAGTTTTCTAGGGAAAACTCAGGAGAAAAGATGGGAAAATGACAGGAAGGAAGCCAGCAAGGTTGAGATGTCAAGCAAAGACCCACAGACTGACTTACTGCTTCAGGGAAATTTGGAGACGTGTAAGTCACCAGAGCTATCCCCATAAGGGTGAAGACAGCTTCTGGGGAGATGTGACTTCTTAGGTACTTCTGTCTCCCTCTACATTCAAGCTAAGTCTAAGAAAGACAAAGGGCAAAGATGTGACTTTGAGATGCAAGTAAATGCAATTGTGCATAGAAATGGAAGAAGACTCTGGGTCAGTATGGATGCAGTATTGAAAGCATCTGCTGTGGCAGAACTGACAACCACTTTAATAGAAGGATGGTACAAGGAAAACCACTAGTCATCTCACTAAAGGTAATCAGTGAAAATTTAGAACAAAGTAAATCACTTGTCATATTATTTCAAATTATCCTCTCATCTCTCACCGTGAATTTACCATGATCGGACTAAGTATGATGTCTTTCATGGACAGATGGCATCATTACTTCCCCATTTCCAATTACCAAATAATGTTTCTTATATTGCATGCAATTCCTAAATCACACAATACAGCATATAATCCCATGGTTGGACTAAAGTGACAATATTTCTAAGGGGCAAAATACATTGACTCAACTAAGAGCTGAGATTTGTCCCAGGCTGCTGCCCAACCTTAGAAGGCACTGGGTGTATGCTGGATGTTTGATCTGCTCAGAAGTCTCACTTCAGACCTGACTCATCCACATGATTCTACATGACCACAGCTGTGGGCCATTTTCTGTGAATAAAGATTGGGCATATGATGCTATTTTCCCCAAGCAGATTCCTTTATTTGAAAATCTGAATTCAGTCTTTCTCTGGAAAGGGAGTTGCATTTACTCTAAGGAGCACTCAGCAGCCATGCTAATCTGCCTCATAGTTCAGGAGAGGAGAGTAAGATTTTCTACAGAAAGAGGAAAAAATATGGATCAGGTATTCAAACAAGAGCATACGTGGAAAGCAGAAATGAATTCTGTTTCTGTGTCCAGCTGCATGACACCCCTTGAGATCTATGTGATCCTACTATATTCCCATTTATTCCCGTTTTGTGCTCAGGTTGAGTTGAATCTGTTTTATTTATAAGCATCCAGAGGGTCGTGGTATGGTACAGTAGAGTAAGCACTGGACTGCTAACCACAGGTTGGTGATGATTCAAATCTGCCAGCTGCTCTTTGGAAATCTTAGTATGGTTTCTATGAGTCATAACCAACTTGACAGCATTTAACAGCAAGAAGAACAACAAGGGATTAAAAAATAAAAGACAAAAAAACAACACCTGTCTGTTAGTTTGTTAAACTGTGGTTGCTTGATGTTGCTGTGATATTGGAAGCTATACCACTGATATTTCAAATACCAGCAGGGTCACCTATGGTAGATAGGTTTCAGTGGTCCTTCAGACTAAGACAGAGTAGGAAGAAAGGCCTAGTCAATAAGAACTCTATGGATCGCAACAGAATTTTGTCCAGTTAGTACTGGCAAATGAGCTTTTGATATCTTTAATGGCTATTTAAGGAGCTCTGATA
>NW_006408729.1:4339408-4340892 GCF_000296735.1 Chrysochloris asiatica | reverse complement strand
TCAAACCCATGAGCTGCTTCTTGGAAACCCTATACATGGTTGCTGTGAGTAAGAGCCAACTCGATGGCACTTAACAGCAACAACAACATCTTTTTCTTACTAATTTTTAGAGCCCCATGTTTCTAGAATGTGACTATGGCAAAGAACTATGGCAATGTTTTTCTCTTGTTCATGGACTTGGAAATGATTCCACAGCAATTAACAATAGGGTAACAGATTTTCTCAGAAGTGGACTCAGAATGAGAGGAACATGTATAAAGATGGGGGGAAGTCTTTTACTTCCAGAAAAGGCTGCATAGGTATGACTCAGACATTGAAGAGGTAATACTCATAACCCTAGAGATATAAGAAGGCATTTCAGGGGTTATCGAGACTGGAGACGGTGGTTGAATTCTTCAATTTCATCTAGCGGTTGATGTGTGAACTTGAAAAATAGTGGTATTATTTAGTTGTTGTTATTGTTATTATATGCTGTTGAGTCAGTTCAGACTCATAACAAGCCTGTATAGGGTTTCCAAGAGAGGCTGGTGAGCTGGAATTGCCAACATCTTGAGGTTCAAACCGACCTTGCAGTCCAGTGCATTAACCTGCAGTGTCACAGCAGGACTCTGGTATTCTTTTAGATGTATGGATATTACCCTACAACAGACAGCATTGTCTTCAAGATAGATCTTGATATATTCTTTTTAATGATGAATGCAATGCCATTCCTCTTAAGTCTGACAATCCTGACATTATAAACTATATGATTCTTAGATTGAAAATGACCAATAACAGTCCATTAAACTTGTTGTTGTTATGTGCCATTGAGTTGGTGCTGACCATAGCGACCTTATGTAGAGCAGAACGAAACACTGCCCGATCCTTGGCCAATCTCACTATTGTTGCCACGCTTGAGCCCATTGATGCCATTTGGCCAATCCATCTCGTTGGGGGTCTTTCTCTTTTTCTCTGACCCTCTACCTTACCAAACATGATATCCTTCTCCAGCAACTGGTCCCTCCTGACAATATGTACCAAGTATGAGAGAAGAGGTTTGGCCACCTTGGCCTCCAAGGAGCACTCTGGCTGCACTTCTTCCAACACAGATCTATTGGTTCTATGGGTAGCTCATGGCACTTTAAATATTCTCCTCCAAACCATAACTCAAAAGCATCAATTCTTCTATGGTCTTCCTTATTTATTGTCCAACTTTCACATGCATATGAGGTTGTTGAAAATACCATGACTTGGGTCAGGCACACCATAGTACTCAAGCTGACATCTTTGCTTTTCAACACTTTAAAAAGGTCTTGTGCAACAGATTTTCCTAATGCAATATGTCGTTTGATTTCTCGACTGCTGCTTCCTTGAGTGTTGATACTTGATTAAGAAAAATGAAGTCCTTGACAACTTCAATCTTTTCTCCGTTGATAAGAATAAAATTGTTTATTGGTCCAATGGTGAATATCTTTGTTTTCTTTACACTGAGATGCAATCCATAC
>NW_006408729.1:4308673-4316691 GCF_000296735.1 Chrysochloris asiatica | reverse complement strand
TTTCTTCCAAATTTCTTGGCATAGCTGAATGAGTGCCTCCTGTGCTGCTTCACTTTCTTGAAAGATTTCAATTTTTATTCCATCAATTCCTTGTTCTTTGCCAATTCCTTCAATGCACCTTGGACTTCCTCCTCCAGTAAAACTATCAGAAGTAGCTCAGAACTGATTCGACGGCACTTAACAAAAACACAATAAACTATATTGAAAAGACTGGAGAGCAAGTTAATTTGTTTAAAATATATTTTAGTGTACTAGGTATCTAAACAGTGATCCCTATTTTTTGGGAATTTGACCAAATTTGGCTTGTTTCTAGATGGTACCCCTACGTTCCCTTGACAGTATCTGTGTGTTTCTTCTTGCTTCTCTATGCCCAATCTTCAGTTCATGTGTGTTAGTCTACATCTTGCCATATCAAATCCAGATGTGGCTGTTCTTCCTTCATTGTCTTCTCTAAAATTCAGTCTAAATCAGCATTTTATAATTTTCTGCTGTTGTTATTATTAAGTGTCATCCTGTTGGTTCTGACACATAGTAACTTTGTATAGGGCTTCCAATGAGTGCTGGTGGGTTTGAATTGCTGACCTTGTGGTAAGCAGTCCAGGACTTATCCTACAACCACTTACCAGGACTCCTTCATAATTTAATGAACTTAAGAAATATTTGAGACATTATAAGGTAGGGCCATTTTACATAATGCATAACCTTTTAACATCTTCCTAACTCATTGTTTTCTCCTTTTTCATTCCATTATATTCCAAAGCCTGGAGAACTTTCATTTATTCCTCCCTCCAACTTGATTCTCTCAAGTGGAGTACACCTATTGGATTGATCTGCTTTTCCAGTCCACACACATAATTACAGTCAGTTCAGTTTTATCCATTTTTTAAATATAAGTTGTATAATTTCTAAATCCTTCTATGTAAATGTTCTCTTTTTTATTTAAATCAATTCTAAAATAAGATACTATCAGAATAAGGAAAAATATATCCAAGTAAAACTCACCACAAGGGACAGAAGTATTGTTCAGCTAAAATAATAGAGTTCCGTATTAAGCCTGACTTAAGAAATATCCAACAATTATGGTTAAGTTTGGAGTCCTGATATGGCACTATAGGATAAGCACTGGAATGTTAAATGCAAGGCTGACTGTTCAAAGCCATCAGCTACTCACTGGAAACCCTTTACCAGGTTGCTATGAATCAGAACCTACTTGATGACACTTAAGAACAACAATAACATGGTTACATTTATATAAAGAGAGGGGAAAAGCATTTTGAATAAAGGGCAAAAGAATTAAAGATTGTAGGATGCTTTAGTAATGAACTAGGTGTGTTTGGCTGACTTTTTAAAGGATAGATGAAATGATAAAATGAAACATATATGGCCTGATCGAGGTTTTTTTTTCTTCTTTTTTTTTTCTCCCCTATAATTAAAAAACAAAATTGGTGAGAACAGCTACAAGAAAAAAATCACTGGGAACAATAAAACAATCACCTGTGTAGCCCAAAGTAAGCATGGGAAATAGATTATTGCAAACTAAGACAGGGTTTACTGTCTTAGTTATATAGTGTTACTATATAGGAATATCACAAATGCATGGGTTTAATGAACATAAGTTTATTTCTTCATAATTTAGAAGGCTAGAAGTCTGAATTCAGGGTGTGAGCAATAAAGGAAAGCTTTCTGACTAAGTCAGCTCTGGAGGAAGGCATTTGTTTCTTGATTCTTTAGCCATCTTCATGTAGTGAATATATCTTCCCTTCTGTTTGTGCTTCCTCCTCTCTATCTAATCTGCTCTTTTTATATTTCAAATGTGATTGGCTTAAAACATACCCTGTGCCACTATGGAAGTCCTGGTGTGGCACTGTAGGATCCGCACTGGACTGCTAACCACGAGGTTGGTGGTTCAAACCCAACAGCTGCTCCTTGGAAACCCTATAAACAATTCCTATGATCAGAACTGACTCATGAATCTGAAACAATAGCACAATATGAGGGGGCTTCAGGAAGTTCCTGGAAAGATTACATTAAAATATAATGGAATTTTTCCATGAAATTTTTGAAGCCCCCTCATATTATTAATCTGTTATTAATATAACAAAGTCCCATTTCCAAAATAGGCATTGGGGTTTAGGGCTTACAATGCATATTTTTTGGGACATAATTCAATTAGTATAATTTTGCTTAACTTCTTTTCTCTACTTTTGTTATCACTCTTCTGCTTTTTAAAAATTCTAACGCATATATGTGAATTCCTTAAATACATATATACTTTTCATGTTTTAGAAATGCTATCATACAATATATATTCTCTTGTTGTTGCTTGTTGTCAAGTGTTGTTGAGTTGGTTCCAAATCATAGTAACCCTGTATAGTATTTCTGAGGAGCTGTTGGTGGGTTTGAACCATGCACTTTGCAGTTAACAGTCCAGTGCATTTCCTATAGTGCCACACTAGAGCTCCCTTGTTGTTAGGTGCCTTGGTTCTGACTCACAGTGACCACATATAGGGTTTCCGAGGAGCAACTGGTGTGTTTGAACTACTGACATTGTGGTTAGCAATCCAGGGCTCATTGTATAGCGCCACACAAGAATTCCTTTGGTACCTTGTTTGTCATTGTTATTTTAAAGATTTGTTCATATTTGCACATTTCTAGTTCTTCATTTTAACTACTATTGAATTTTTTGTTATGTGAATAAGTGACATTTTATCTGCAGTTACACTGCTAGACATTTAATTAGTCTGTTTTTGCAGTATTTTGCTGCTGTGAAATGAACATTTTGGAAAGGATCTCATTGTTTACATGTGTGAATAGTGTATATCTAGCAGCAGAAGCAAGGAGCCATGATAGTAGCATAGTGGTTTACAAATTAAGTTGCTAACAGCAAGGTCAGTAATTTTAATCTACCAGCTGTTCTGTGGGAGAAAGAAGAAATGGTATTCCCCCAAAAAGATTTGGAGCCTCAGAAATCCTGAGTATGATTCCAATTAGTGTTGCTCAAAAGATAAACTAGCATAAGATTTAGAAGGTAAAGTGACTATAGTTTCCATCATGATGAAATGAGGTGAGAGATAAGTATAGAAATGTTGGGTTAATTCCAGTTGGTCTTTTCTTCCCCCTAGTATGCTCAACTCTTCTTTATGACTGCTAGCCCACCAAGAAGCAACAGCTTTTGAAAAAAAAGAAAGAAAGAAAAAGGAAGCAACAGCCTACCAGAGGCTCCAGCTACTCAACACAGCTAGCTTCAGGGAACTAGCTAGTAATATATTTTTTTTCCTACCACTTTTCTCTTTTGAAGCATCTCTCTCAATTTTGTAAGTTCTTATTATTGTTATAATAAAATCTCAAAAATATATAATGAAAAATTGGTAGAGATTAAAGAAATAATAAAGTAGTAAGAACTGAATTGACCATGATCTGAATGAGAAGTGAGGGACTAAAATGAACTCACATTAGGAATAGATTTTTGTTTCAAAGCATTTGCCAAATTGTTACCAGGAGCGCTAATCACACCTTTGCACTACAAGAAAGGGCTCTCGCCTCCTACTGATTAAGAATCTTCAGGAAAGTTTCCAAACAAGCAAAGGTTTATTATAGGAAAGAGGCTTCCAAGCAGAGATGATAAGAGTTTAAAGCAATGTTTAACCCACAACTCCTCTAACAGGCTTTGCTGGGCTTTAAAATTTTTTCAGGGACAGAAAGACATCACATTTATCCATAGGGATATCCAGGTATTTCTAGGATGTGAGCTATTCAGGTGAGCCATGATAATTGAAGTGAATGCACAGCCTTTCTTCAGAGTCAACTGCAAAGGCAAACAAAATTCATTCTGGGATGTTGTGCATGTGTAGCTCTTTATAGCTCCAATTCCAGCTCCTCCTCTGCCTTCAGGGAAAGGTTGGCTTTCAAGGAGAGTAAAATCAGTTAGCCTGTAAAACATCTTTCATGGAAGTAAAATACAGAATTCTTATAAGTGGACACTTACTTTTTCTTATTAGAAACCTATACTTAGACCAAGAGGCAGTTGTCCCAACAGAGCAAGGGGATACTGAATGGTTTAAAATCAGGGAATGTGTGTGCCAGGGTTGTATTCTTTCACCATACTTATTCAATCTTTATGATGAGCAAATAATTTGAGAAGATGGATTATATGAAGAAAATCATGGCATCAGGGTTGGAAGAAGACTCATTAATGATCTTATGAGATGCAGATGATACAATCTTGCTTGTTGAAAGTGAAGAGAACTTAAAATCTGTGTTGACAAAGATCAAAGACCACAACCTTCAGTATGGGTTGCAACTCAATGTAAAGAAAACAAACATCCTCACCAATGGACCAATAAGTATTATCGAGATAAATGGAGAAAAGATTGAAGTTGTCAAAGACTTCATTTTGCTTGAATCAACTATCAACTCTCATGGAAGCAGCAGTCAAGAAATTAAATGACATATTGCATTAGGCAAATCTGCTGCACAGATTTCTTTAAAGTGCTCAAGAGCAAAGATGTCAGTTTGAGAACTAAGGTGTGCCTGACCCAAGCCATGGAATTTTCAATAACCTCATATACATGTGAAAGTTGGACAATCAATAAAGAAGACCGTAAAAAATAATTGATGCATTTGAGTTATGGTGTTGGAGAAGAATATTAAAAGTTCTATGGATGGCCAAAAATACCCAAATCTGTGTTGGAAGAAGTACAGCCAGAGTGCTCCTTGGAAGCAAGTATGTCCAGACTTCATCTCTCATGTTTCAGACATGTTAGCAGGAGGGATTAATCCCTACATGGTAAAATGGAGGGTCAGTAGAAAAGAGGAAGACCCTCAACAAGATGGATTGGCACCGTGGTAGGTAACAGCAATGAATTTAAGTGCCGCAATGATTGTGCAGTTGGAACAGAACAGAGTAGTGTTTCATTCAGTGGTGCATAGGGTAGCTATGAGTTGATACCAACTTGACAGAACATCACAACAACAATAACATGAGTGGTCAATTTACAATAAACAGACTATAAAATAGACAAGGTTTATGATTAATGCTCTAACATTCCAAGATGCCTCCTAGGCTTCTTGTCTCAGGGAGACATGGAGAGGTAAAGTAGAAAATGTTGGGGTCGGGCCACACAAAGGTCTCAGTTGGTCACATCATAGCTGCTCAAGGGCTTTTCTTAAGGGCTATGGGCTATAATTCTTAGAAATCATCGACTGCTGAGAGTCTACTCAATGGACATTTACTGAAAGTCTACCTTTGGATAGAAAATCCAAAGAATCAAAGAAAATCCCTGTTCACAAGACAAAATCTTTGTCTTCGTCTTCCTAGTACCTCTATCTACGAGGCCCCACAGGCTCCCTGTCTCAAAATTATCCATTCAGATTTCAATAAGATGAGTGATAAAGCACAAGAGTGGAGGACAAAGCAGGTGGAAAATCACCAAAAGGCCTAGAAGCTAAGCAAAGCTTTAGGTAGTCTACAGGTTCTAGGGGTGGGATAGTTATCAACCAACATATTCATACCTATTGCCATCAAGTCATAGCAATCCTCTATGACAGAATAGAACTGCCCCATATGGCTTCTCAGGCTGTAATCTACCCCCACGCCCATGAGTGGCTGGTGAGTTTATATCACCAACCTTTTAATTAACAGAGAAAATTTAACCACTGGACCACAAGAGCTCCTCAGAGCAGTCTTGGGGTTGAAATCAGTAACCAGTGAGTGTTTTTCAAAGAGAGAAGTTCTATTAAATTCTGGTTCCTTTTGAGGTAACTGAAGTCCTACACCTTAAGGATAAGTGACACCCAGAAATAGATATGTAACACAATTTATCAAATCTTTGCTTCACACTTTTGTATAATCAGTTTGCAAATGCCAGTAATTTTCTGATGCTGTCCACATCTTGCAGATTTCAGCTTGCAGAGAATGTGTATTAGGCTGAAGTAATCATTTTCATCTTTCATTAACGAAAGTTGAAGTTTGAATTTTTTCTTCAGTTCCCCCAGCTTGAGAAATGCTGAGCATGCCCTTCGCTTTTGGTTTTCTAACTCCAGATCTTTGCACATTTGTTGTAATATTTGGCTTTGTCTTCTTGAGCTGACCTTTAAAATTTTCTGTTCAGCTTTTGTACCTCCTCATTTCTTCCATTTACTCTGGCATGTCTACACTGGAGAGCAAGTTTCTGTGTCTCTTCTGACATCCATTTTGATCTTTTCCTTTTTTCTTGTCTTCTTAATGACTTTTTGCTTTCTTCCTGTATGAAGTTCTTGTTGTCTTCTCACAACTCTTCTGGTCTTCAGTGTTTAGTGTTTAATGTATCAAATCTGTTCTTCAGATGATCTCTAAATTCAGGTGGAATATATTCAAGGTCATATTTTGGCTTTTGTGGACTTGTTTTCATTTTCTGCAGCTTCAGTATGAATTCACAGTCTTCCCATGGCCTTGTTTTGGCTGATGATATGGAGCTTTTTCACCGTCTCTTTCCACAGATGAAGTCAATTTGATTTCTGTGTATTCCATCTGGTGAGGTCCATGTGTATAATCCTGTCTTTTGCTGTCTCAAAAAAGGTATTTGAAATGAACAGATCATTGGTTTTGCAGAATTCTGTCATGCAATCTACAGGATCATTTCTATCATGAAGGCCATATTTTCCAACTACTGATCCTTCTTTTGTTTCCAACCTTTGCATTCCAATCACTAGTAATGATCAATACATCTTGACTGCATATTTGATCAACTTCTGATTGAAGAAGATGATGGAATTCTTCTATATCATCCTAACTGGCTATAGTGGTTGGTGCTAGAATTTGAATAATAGTGGTATTAACTGGTCTTCCCTGTTGTTGTTGTTGTTAAGTGCCGTCAAGTCGGTTCTGACTCATAGCGATCCTGCACAGGGTTTCCGAGGCTGTAAATCTTTACGGGAGCAGAAAGCCTCATCTTTCTCCTTCGGAGCAGCTGATAGTTTCCAACTGCTGACTTTGTGGTTCGCAGCCCGATTCGTAACCACTACGCTACCAGAGCCCTGTAGGTGCATGGATATTATCCTATCACAAACAGCATTGTGTCTCATGACTGGTCTGGATATGTTCTCTTTGACAATGAATGCAACACCATTCTTTTTCAATTTGCCATTTCCGGCATAGTAAACCACTTGGTTGTCAGATTCAAAATGGCCACTACTAGTCCATTTCAGCTCACTAATGCCTAAGATATGAATGTTTATGCATTCCACTTCATTTCTGACAATTTCCAATTTTCTTAGATTCATACTTGTTACATTCCATGTTCCAATTATTAATGGATGCTTACAGCTGTTACTCTTCATTTTTAGATGTGACCCATCAGCAAATTAAGGTCCTGTGGGCTTTACTCTATTAGCATCATCATAGTCAACTCTACCTTGAGGAAGCCGCTCGTTCCCTGTCACATTTTGAGTGAGTTCCAACCTTAGGGATTCATTTTCTGGCACCATATCTGACAATGTATCCCTGCTATTCAGAAGGTTTTCAGTGGCTAAATTTTCAGAGGTAGTTTGTCTCTTCTACTTTCTAGTCTGTCTGCATCTGGAAGCTCATTTGATACCTGTTCTCCGTGACTGACCCTGCTAATAACTAAAATACCCGTGGCATAGCATCAAAAGAAGATAGAAGGAATACACAGAGTCATTATACCACAAGGAAATGGTTGATGTTCAACTCTTCCAAGAAGTAGCATATGATCAAAAGCCAATGATACAGAAGGAAGAATTCCAAGGTGCAGTCAAGGAAATGGCAAAGAACAAGGCACCAGGAATTGAAGGAATGAAAATTGAAATCTTTCAATAAAATGAGGTGACACTGGAAGAACTCACTCATCTCTTCCAAGAAATTTGGAAGACAACTATCTGGCCAACTGATTGGAAGAGATCCGTAGTTGTCGCCATTCCAAAGAGAGGTGACCCAATGGAATGTGAAAATCATTGGACAATCTCTTTGATATCCCATGCGAATAAAGTTATATTAAAGGTAATACAGAAACGGCTGCAAG
>NW_006408729.1:4306279-4307947 GCF_000296735.1 Chrysochloris asiatica | reverse complement strand
ACATATTGCATTAGGCAAATCTGCTACACAAAAACTTTTAAAAATGTTGACGAGCAAAGATGTCAGTTTGAGGACTAAGGTGTGCCTGACCCAAGCTATGATATTTTCAATAACCTCATAGGCATGCGAAAGCTGGACAGGGAATAAGGAAGACCATAGAAGAATTGATGCAGTTGAATTTTGGTGTTGGAGGAGAATATTGAAAGTACCATGGGCTGCCCAAGTACAAACAGATCTGTGTTGGAAGAAGTGCAGCCAGAGCGCTTCTTGCAGGCCAGAATGGCCGAAGTTTATCTCTCATACTTTGGACATATTGTCAGGAGGGACCAATCACTGGAGGGGATTGTCATGTTTGGTAAGGTGGAGGGTCAGAGAAAAGGAGAAAGTCTCCTAGCGAGATGGATTGGCAAAGTGGCAGCATCAATTGGTTCTAGCATGGCAACAATTGTGAGATTTGCCCAGGACCTTACAGTGTTTCGTTCTGTTGTGCATAGGGTTGCTGTGAGTTGGTACTGACTTGATGGCACCTAACAACAACAACAACAATCATCTTAATGGAGTCCTGGTATGGCGCTGTGGGTTAATGTGTTAGACTGCAAGGACAGCAGTTCAATTTCAGCAGCTCGTCCTTGGAAAACCTATACAGGGTCTGTATGGGTTGGAACCAACTCAACAGCACACAACAATAGCAACAACAATAATTTTAATGGAGTCCTGGTGTGGTGCTGTAGGATATAAGCACTGGACTGCTAACGGTAAGGTTGGCAGTTCAGATCCACCAGTCACTCCTCAGAAAAGCTATACTTGTTTGCTGTGAGTCAAAACCAATTCTACAGCCCTTAACAAACACACACAAATACCCACTCATTTTAGTAGGAAATACTTTTTAGGTTTTCCAATTTTGTCAGGTTTCCACTTTATACAGATTCAGACTGTGTCAGGTTTTAACGTATTTAATCCTGGTGTGGCACTGTGGGTGAATGCGCTGGACTGCAAGGTCATTTTGAGCTGCAAGGACGGTGATTCAAGCTCACCAGCGATTCCTCGGCGACCTTATACAGGGTCGCTATGGGTCGGAACTGACTTGACAGCACTTAACAAAAACAACAACAACAACTAAACAATATATTTAATCCTAGGAGAGAGAAATTTATGCATTTTCCTGCATAAATGAAGTAGCCCTGGTGGCATAGTGAATTTTTCACTGAGCTGCTAACCACAAGCTTGGCAGTTGGAGTCTACCACAAGAGAAAGATAAGACATTCTGCTCTTGTAAAGATTTATGGCCTGGGAAACTGTGTACAGGGTCCCTATGAATTGTAACTAACTGGATAGCACACACCCACCACCACCTACCCAAATGAGTGATCTGGGGCATGGTTGGGTGTGATCTAGCTTTGTGGATGGGAGTCTAACTTTGGGGAACCTAGGTTGATGATGATTTGTGCTGTTCCAATCATCTCTCTCTTCTTTATTCTGGAAGTCATACATTCCATTTGACCATAATATTCATTAGAAGTGTCTGTTCTGTGCTGTATTCCAAATGGTCCTTCACAAACAATTTGTGAATATAGTGACAATGCAGTTTTAAAAAGCTAAGATGTCAGTTTGATGACTATGCATACCTGATCTAAAGTCATGTTCTTTTCAATCACCTCATATATATGT
>NW_006408729.1:4303707-4305914 GCF_000296735.1 Chrysochloris asiatica | reverse complement strand
TTATATCTTACAATAATCTGGGGCTATTTATAATATTTACCTCTTTTAGCACTATCTCTGACAATGTTCTGCTATATTCATAAGGTTTTCAGTGGCTAAACATTCAGAAATAGCCTTTCCTTCTTCCCAGTCTGTCTTAGTCCAGAAGTACAGCTAAAACCAGTCCACCACGGGTGACCCTATTGGTATTTAAAATGCCGGTGGCATAGCTGCCAGAATCACAACAATGCATAAACCACCACAGTATGTCAAACTGGTGTTAATGTTCCTACTGTAGCTTATCGTTGTTTTAGAATTTGCTGTTTGTCTTTATTGTTTCATATTATTCTTAACTGTGTCTTTAGATTTTAAGTGTTTACTTCATAAAAGTATACAATTAAAAAAAATCCAATTCTATAATCTCATTCTTTGAACTGTCAAGTTTATTTATATTTATTGTGATGACTGCTATTTTATTATCTATTTCAATTATCATATTTTAACCTCCTTTGATGGGTCAAGTTTTATTTATTACCTCCCTCCTGTTTCCCCCATTCTGTTCTGACAATGGAAATTGCATATTTTATTTCTGTTCTTTAATTTGTTTATCCTTAAAAAAAAATGATAGAGATTACAAAGTTAAAGCTAATTGCGTTTCTGAATAATGTAAGAGTATTTGCACTCTTGAACTCAGATCAACTATGCATTGTGTCTTACTAGTTTTTAATCCAGTGTTACTGCTACTATGTGTTTATAAGGAGACCTAGTGTGCTGTAGCTAAGCATTCACATTAACCAAAAAGTCAGTGGTTCAAATCCACATTAAAGAGAAAAATGTGACTGTCTGCTCCCATAAAGATTGTTGTTGTTGTGAAATGCCGTCGAGTTGGTTCATAACCTTGGAAACTATCAATTCTACCCTGTCCTATAGTCACTATGAGTCAGAAACAACTCAGAACAATGAATATATGAAATTTTTTATAAGGAACCTGGAGTCCTGTTGTGGCACTACAGGCTAGGCACTGTATTGTTAACCAAGGTTGGCCATTCAAATCCACTAGGCGCTCCTTGAAACCCCTAGACAAGGTCACTGTGAATTAGAATTGCTTCCATAGCACTTTACAACAACATAAGGAACCCTGGTGACACAATGGATAAGTGCTCAACTACTAATGTAAAGATTGGTGGTTTGATCCCACCAGTCACTCCTAGGAAGAAAATACACGGTGATCTGTTCCCATAAATATTATAGCCTACCAAAACCTATGGAGCAGTTCTATTCTGTCCTTAGTGTTGCTATGAGTCAGAATTGACTAAATGGCATGGAACAATAAGAACATAGTGTATGTTTACAGTATGTATTTAAGTACATCCAATGTTAGTGTTTTTGGAGTCCTGGTGTGGGTTAATGTGCCAGACTGCAAAGCCGTTTGAACTGCAAGGTCAGTGATTCAAGCTCACGAGTCACTTCTCAGAAACCCTATACAGGGTCACTATGGGTTGTAACTGACTTGATGGCACTTAACAACAACAACAACAACAAAAATATTAGTTTTGATTCATATTATTAATTATTTCCCTTTCCATTCTTCCTTCTTTCTGTGTTCAATTTTCTAAGTCTTTATTTACATTTCTTAGAGGATTGCTTATGCTAAATTCTTCTTCCACTCTCTAAATATCTAGTTGATCTCTTCCATGATAATCATTTAGATGAATATAAAGTGCTAACTTGATAACTATTTTTCTATTTGGACTTTGAAAAATATTATTGTACTTTCTTTGGTTTTAGTATTACAGCTGACAAATCTATTGTCATTCTAATGACATTTGCCAAAAGAAAAATCTGTCTTTTCTGTTTGATTGCCTTTAAGATCTTCTTTTAGGCCAGCACTCTGACCTCAAGGTATTTAGATTGGAAGGAGGATATGGTTTCAAAATTTTTATTTCATCCCCACACATCTGTTAGTTTGTCATACTATAGTGGCTTATGTGTTGCTGTGATGCTTCAAGCTATGTCACTGATATTTTAAATACCAGCCAACTCAACCATGGTGGACAGGTTTCACTGGAGCTTTCAGACTGAGAGCAGACTAAGAATGAAAAGCTCAACCATTTCTGAGGGATTGGTGGTGGTTATGTGCCGTGGTGATGGTTCTGACTCATAGTGACCCCACATAGGGTGTCTGAGGCTGTAAATCTTTACGGGAGCAGAAAGCCTCATCTTTCTCC
>NW_006408729.1:4300461-4302187 GCF_000296735.1 Chrysochloris asiatica | reverse complement strand
CTCCCTCTCTGGATCCAAAGTCCCCAGCTGCTTCATCCCTCCATGTCATCATCTCTGTCTCCATCTCAGGCATCCCCGGTTCTCTGGGTGGGGTCCTGTTCTCGGCTCTTATCCGTTGGTGGTCCCAGAGACCTCCGCTCCTAGACTGGAGAAATAATCGCTCTCTTCCTTGCTACACAAGCATGTTTCTTGATATGAAGAATCTTCCATACTATTTGGAATTTTGAGCAACTGCATCCATAAGCAAAAGGTAAATTCTTCAAATTATAGCAATTTATACTTGCTCACAGCATAAAATATCTTTATCTTCATCTGGTTTGGTTCTCGTTATCTCAGTCCTAGTCATCCAACTTCAAGTTTGGCAGTTCACACACACCTCCCTGCACTTCAGACAGGCTTGGCCCTTCATTCTCAACTCTAGCCCCCAAGGGCTACATCTGTGCCATGGGCTCAGGAGTCACACATCTCATTAAGCTTCAGACCAGCCATCACTTTCTTTTTCTTTCTACCATCTCAAGGTCGAAGGGTACCAATGAAACATGTCCAAACTCATTTTATGTCTTCATTACTGTATTTCCCCCACTTCCATTCACAAGTAGAACCAGGTGATTACCAGTGAGCAAACGAGAGACTGCTCTCAGGTTCTCTTTAACTTTCAGTCCTGGGAAGGGGTTTTCCATGCTGGATGACTTTTCTTGCCTTGTTTGCCAAGGCAAACAGTCAAATAGCCTGCTTTTTTCAGGTCTGACTTTTACTAAGAATCTTTCCTCCTGGCAGTTCTAGGTTGGTCTGCATGTCTTTTCAAATGCAAATGTCCCAACTCAGTAAGTTGTGGTGTTGTGTAGGATTCCACCTAAACTACATATTTTACAAAGGCTTAACAAATAACCTATATCTGGGCAAATTCTAACTTCCCTTTTAGCAAATCCAATCAGTTGTAGGCTGAAGGTGGGCTTACAAACTTTCTGAAATCATTATTCCTAATACTCATTTCTGTCACATGTGAATGTCTATTAAAAATTTCAGACAGGGGAAACAAATTCAACAAGGCATTCAAACACATAAACCCTATTCTACCTCCCTTACCCATTCAGTCTATATCTCAATCCATGTATCTAATCATAGAATACTGTCGTTCTAATTGTTCCCATGTATATACCTCTATTCACCTGTATCAGATTTACTCCATGTATACCTCCCTGAGTCTTTCCCTAGCTTCATTTTTCATCTGCCACCCTGTGTTGTCTTTTGTATTGCCCTCCACCTTCTTGTACATTGCCTTCTCAGTCACCTGAGATATCATTTGTCTATCACTCTAGTTGGTGAATTACTTTACTCTCCTTCCTGCTCCTGGTAACCATCAAAGAATGTTTCTTTTAATCTGGAAACCTTTTCTTAAACTTTTATAATAAAATTCTCAAACAATATTTGTCCTCTTGTAATTGACAAATTTCATTTAGTATAATATCCTCCAGGTTCATCCATGTTATGAATGTTTCAAAGATTCATCATTATTCTTCAAGGTAACATAGCATTCCATTTTGTGTATGTTCCAAAGTTTGTTTATCCATTTTTCCATTGATCGGCACTAAAGCTGTCTCCATCTTTTTACTGTTGTGAACAGTCCTATGATGAACATTGGTGTAAATATGTCTACTCGTGTGTGTCCTGGCTTGTAATTCTTGTCGATATATACTAAGTAGGGGGTCATAAAGTATTTCTATTT
>NW_006408729.1:4298121-4299396 GCF_000296735.1 Chrysochloris asiatica | reverse complement strand
TTATCGTGAGGATGGTGCAAGACCTGGCAGTGTTTTGTTTTATTGTGCGTAGGGTTGCTATGAGTCAGAACTGTCTTGATGGCACCTAACAACAATGGGTAAAATACTGAACAATGCATAAGGCATCAAAAGAAGATGGAGAGAATACACAGAATCACTGTACCAAAAAGAATTAGTCGATGATCAATCATTTTAAAAAGTAGCATATGACCAAGAACTGATAATGTTGAAAGAAGAAATCCAAGCTTCATTGAAGGCATTATTGAAAAAGAAGGCTGCAGGAATTGATGAAATACAAATTGAAATGTTACAACTTAAGCAACTCTGTAGGAACCCACTATTGTATGCCAGGACATTTGGGAGACAGCTACCTAGCCAACTGACTCAAAGAGATAATATTTGTGCACTTTCCAAAGAAAGGTGACTCAACTTAATGAGAAAATTATCACACAATAACATCAATATCATATGCAAATGAAATTTTGTTGAAGATAATTCAGAAGTTGCAACAGCACATCAACAGGCATCCCCCAGAAATGCAAGCTGGATTCAAATGGAACGTGGAACAAGGGATATCATTACTAACATCAAGTGGATCTTTACTAGCAGCAAAGACTACCATAAAATGTTTATTTGTGTTTTATTGACTATGCAAAGGCATTCAACTGTGTGAATCTTAACAAACTGTGGATAATATTGTGAAGAATGGGAATTCCAGAACATTTCATTGTGCTCATGCAGAACCTGTACATAGACCAAGAGGTGTCATTCAAACAGAACTAGAAGAAATTGAATGGCTTAAAATTAGGAAAGGTATGTGTCAGGGTTGTATCTTTTCACTTTATTCAGTCTATATGCTGACCAAAGGATACAGAATCTGTACTATAAGAAGAAGGAGGCATCATGACTGAAGGAAGAGTTATTAACTACCTGGGATATACAGATGACACAACCTTCCTTGCTTAAAGGCAAGAGAACTAGAGGCACTTGATGATGATCAAACACTAGACTCTTCAGCACAGATTATAACTCAGTGTTGTTGTTGTTAAGTGCCATCGAGTCGAGTCAATTCTGACCCATAGTAACCTTGTATAGGATTTTCAAGGAGCAGCTGTTGAGCTTGAACCAACTATTTTGCAGTTCAAACGACTTTGCAGTATGACGCATTAGCCCACAGTGCCACATCAGGACTCCATAACTCAGTGTTGTTGTTGTTAAGTACCGTGCAGTCAGTTCCGACTCATAGTAACCCTGCACAGGGTTTCCGAGGTTGTA
>NW_006408729.1:4294392-4297186 GCF_000296735.1 Chrysochloris asiatica | reverse complement strand
AGGAAACAGTCGCTGGAGAAGGATGTCATGCTGGGCAAGGTGGAGGGTCAGAGAAAAAGAGGAAGACCCCTAACGAGATGAATTGGCCAGGTGGCATCATTGATGGCGTCAAGTGTGGCAGCGGTAATGAGGTTGGCCCAGGATCGGACATTGTTTCGTTCTGCTGTGCATGGGGTCGCTATGAGTCGGTTCAGACTCGATGGCACCTGATAACAACAACGCTACCAGATCTCCTTATAACTCAGTGTAGAGAAGCAAAAATCTTCACAATTGAACCAATAAACAACATCGTGCTAAAGGGAGAAAGAAAAAAAAAAAGTTTTCAAGGATTTAATTATCCCTGGATCTGCAATCACTAATCATGGAAGCAGTATTCAAAAAATCAAATGATGTGTTGCTTGGGAAAATTTACTGCAAAAGGCCTCTTTAAAGTGTTAAAAAAAACAAAGATGTAACTTTGAGGTTTAAGGTGCATCTTACTCTTACCATGTTATTTTCAATTGCCTCATATGCATGTGAGAGATGAGCAATGAATAAGGGATATCTTAGAAGAATCAATGCATTTCAGTTATGCTGTTGAAAAAGAGTATTGAAAGTACCATGGACTTTCAGAAGAACAAACAAATCTTTCTTGGAAGAAGTACAGACAGATGCTTCTTAGAAGTGAGGATGGTGAGACTTCATGTCCTGAACTTTGAACATGGTGTTGGTAGTGACAAGTCTCTGGAGCAGGACATCATGTTTGGGGGAGGGTCAGTGACAAAGAGAACGACCCTAACAAGATGAATTGAATGCAATGATGGACTCAAACTTAATGGTAAGGGTGATGCAGGATCGAGCAGTGCTTTGTTCTGTTGTACATCATTAGGAGTCAGGGCTTACTTAATGAAACCTAACAACATTGAGAAGCTCAAGGTAGTGAAATGGTTACGAGTTGGGCTGCTAACCTCAAGGTCAGCAGTTTGATACTACCAGTGGCTCCGCGGGGGAAAGATGAGGCTTTCTGCTCCCATAAAGATTTACAGCCTCGGAATCCCTATACAGGATTGCTATGGGTCGGAACCAACTTGATGGCACTTAACAACAACAACAACAACAACAACATTGAGAATCATTCTGCATCTTAAACTGAAGGAATCTTGGCTTCCATTATTTCTGGAACATTCTTGGCCATTATCTCTACAAATGTTTTCATTCCTTCCGAAATACATAACAAGAGATATGTTAGATCTTTCATTTCCCTTGTCACTTTTTTTCACCTTTCCCATTTCTTTTTATTTTTCATGTTGTATGCTGAGTAATGTATGCATATATTCCATTTCAGTAGGTTGTTTTCAATCTAATTTTCAACGTAATCTTTGCCTCTAATTTTTTTCATTCATTCCTTACAATTCTATTTGTTTAGTATTTCACCCTCCCTGGTATTTTTCGAAAAGATGTTGGTTCCTATGCATGTAATTCATTCTTTTAATTTTTTTCTGTGATTTTAAGCCTTCAAAGTATGCTAATTCTCCTTGAAAAGTCTTTTATCTGAATATACTGCAAGTACATTATTGTCATTTTTTGTTTTCTATTGATTCTGTCTTATGGTAGATTTTCCCCCCATTTAATTTTTGGACTCTGAGTTTATGTTCATTTGGTCTTATCTGTTAGACTCCATGAAGGATGCCTTGATGATATTTTCCATTTGTATGTACCAGGATTCCAAAATGTCTACCTTTACATTTGCAATACTCACAATCAGTCCTGATAGCAATTATTCACTATTGAACCACAAGAGTCTTATCCCCATCTCCTTTCACCAGCAATGTCCAGGCAGGTTGGAAAACACTCAGCGGAGATTTTGCCTTCCCCCACTCCCTCTGAAACTAGGCTCCTTCTTGAAAACTTGTAAGCCAGTCACTTTGTGCTTTTGTAGTCTCCCCATTTTGGATAGCCAATGTCTAAGTTGCCCATCCCTGTCAACCCTTCCTACTGAGGGGGTGGGAATGATCCTTGCTGTAAAGATTCATTCCCTCTTTTAAGCTACTACATCTATATGTATAGGTCAAGTTCATCAAATTGTAGTGGATTACACTTTTTTTTCTCTCTTTTTTCTTCTAGTCGAGTTCTGATCATCCAGCCACTGAAGCCAGGTCAGGTGGATATTATCTGCAAGTATGGGTGTTCTTGTGCATCTCCCCTAACTTCGTATCAGCTGGACACTTCACTCTCTGTGGCAATGTCCCTGTCCCTGGGTCCAGGAATCCCCAGGTCTCTCCATACTGCTGGCCAACCAGGTCTCAATCCAGGTGGACTGGAGTCTATTGAACATGATTGGACTTAGCTCACAACTTCATTGCTGTTTTTTCCTACTTACCCTTATTGGTAGACCAATGTGGTCACCAATAAGACCATATGTCTGCTCCTGTATTCCCCTTGAGTCTCAATCTTGGAAGGGAGTTTGCCCTGAGGGAATCTGACCACTTGCCCTGTTGGCTCCCCGTTGAACAACTTGCTTGTTCTTGTAGTAGGCAATCGGATTTCAATTATTCCTTTTGATTTTTTCTGTTGGTCTTTCTTTCAAGAAGTATCTTTTGTTTTTCTAGCAGCTACAGGCTGGTCTGCTTGTCCTTTCAAGTGGAAATTTCCCACCTCAGAAAATTCTGGATGGGGATATGGATTCCACCTATGATCTTATGCAATTTAAAGGTTCCACAGGAATCCTTCTCTGGTCAAGTTCTTGCCCCTTTTTAGGTATTCCAATCAGTTATAGGCTGAAGATGAACTTACAAGTTTTCTATGGTGATGTTTC
>NW_006408729.1:4282537-4293418 GCF_000296735.1 Chrysochloris asiatica | reverse complement strand
TTCCATTCCCCTACCCCTTCTAGTGTGTTGCCCCCCGCCAGCACCCAAATTATCTAGTGTCTATTCCTTACCTTGTGCTCTACCTTCCCCTCCCTTCCCTCGCCCCACCCCCTATAACCTGGTAACCAACAAATAATTTTTTCCCCCCTTTTTAGTGTGGGTACTTTTTCTTAAGCTTTTACAATAATGGTCCTATACAGTATTTCTCCTTTTATGACTGACTAATTTCACTCAGAATAATGTCCTCAAGGTTCATCCATGTTATTTGGTAGCTACAGCTTCCTTGTTATTCTTCAAGGTAGCATAGTATTCCATTGTGTATATGTACCTCAGTTTGTTTATCCATTCTTCCATTGATGGACACTTAAGCTGTCTCCATCTTTTTGCTATTTTAAATAGTGCTGCTATGAACATTGATGTCCACGTATGTATTTGTGTTATGACTCATACTTCTTGTGGATAAATACCAAGTAGAGGAATTGCAGGATCATAAGGTATTTCTATCTCCAACTTTCTGAGGAAATGCCATACTGTTTTCCAGAGTGGTTTACCACTTTTTGAGCTCATAGATTTATTAAAAGAATTATGTCCAGAATTTTGAATTTTTTTTTTTACACCATTGAATACCAAAAGTTTCTAGAAATAAAAGTTGACCTAAAACTTTTCAGTGCAAAACCATAAAATAAGTTTTTTAAAATGTCTGCTGATCATCACTAACAGATAAAAAGGTTGCTCAGTTAATAAAATGACTTAATAAATTAAACTCTTCAGTATACTAGCACTATTTTCTCTGGGTAAATTTAAAGAATAACAAAATGTAATTTCTAAGGATTTCTTAATCTTCAAAAATATTATGGACTTCAAATACCCTTTGATTTTGTGCTTCATAGGTATCATATTAAAAATTAATATTTAAAGTAGATTGATGTTTCATTTATTAATAATAATTAATATATCTATTAGAGCAAATGACATGTTTTCATGAAAATTAACTATATTTCCAAAACAGAAAGAAAATAATGAGAAGATTGACACTATTTTTTTTCATTTTTGCATATCTCTGTTGCTTGGCTTAATAGAAAACTGGATTTTCACATATGAATGTCTCTGCATGTAATATATGAATATTATAGTATTTTTTGGCTGAAATATAGGAAGACAATCCAGTCTAATGGTGACATGAAGTCAGAAAGGGAAAGGATATTTTAGCAGCTCTTTCACACAGTTATGTATATTCTACTTTGATACAACAACAAATTTCCAATAGTGAAAGATTCTTCCTGTTTAGTTACAATTCTTGAATCTGAATCCACAGCGGTAAACATTTTGTACCTTGTTACTTTAAAATTAATTGGTATACCTGTGATCAATTTGAATGAATCTTATACCATCATGATTTTATAACGTTCTTGTTGCTAAGTACAGTTGAGTCAGTTCCTACCCATAGTAACCCTGTATAGGATTTCCAAGAAGTGGTTGGTGAG
Organism: Chrysochloris asiatica; assembly: GCF_000296735.1. Lineage (NCBI taxonomy): Eukaryota > Metazoa > Chordata > Mammalia > Afrosoricida > Chrysochloridae > Chrysochloris > Chrysochloris asiatica. The sequence goes on along the minus strand of NW_006408729.1, from coordinate 4,291,934 downwards.
CTTGAACTGCTAACCTTGAGATTCAAACCAACCTAGCAGTCCAGCATATTGACCCAGAGTGCACACACCAGGACTCTTTTATAACATTGTCGTTGTTGTTAAGTGCTGTCGAGTCGGTTGCAGCTCATAGTGACCCTGTACAGGGTTTCCAAGGAGCAACTAATGAACTTGAATCACTGACTTTGAAGTTCAAACTGACTTTGCAGTCTAGCGCTGTAACCCACAGCACCACATCAGGACTTCTGGTTATTTAATAAAAGTTCACTATGTTTTATGGATCTTCCTAATGTTGATACATTTCATTACATGACATAAAAAATTGCCAGTCAATCCATTAGAGAAATGACAGACTCACATCATTCATTTTGGAGAAAATCACTGCCAAGTAATGAAGTCTAGACAACCAGGTGTGCTAGTCAATTTTTCAAATAAAAATGATGTTGCATGAAAAACAACTGTATAGGTCCTTATCCTTGAGACAATTATCCATTTCACCTTACCATGCAGCACAGGTGCTTTGTGTCTTCTTTCCAGGTTTGGTAAAGAATATTAAACAGACTAGTGGTAAACTATCAATAGTAAAAATTAATGCTTTTTACTATTTCATAATGACATTTTTAAGTGAAGCTGACTAGAAAAAATAACTATTAGTGTGTGGTGGTGAAGAATACAATGACTGCATAGTTTAGTGCCACTGCCTTGATTCATTTTAGTGTAGCATCCATTTTACCTACAATTACGTTTGTAATTAGATTTAAAATGCTAATTTAGCACCAAAAAACAAATAATTTTTTAGTTTTATTATGAAATTATTATGGCCTAATAGGTCTCCTGAAAGAATCACAGGAGACCCTAGTTGTCAGTAACACAACTTTTGAGAACTGTCGTCTAAAAGAAGACATCCATTTGTGACAAAATATAGATATACAAGACAAAAAATAGTAACACATTTCTACTGAATTTTCACATTTCTTTCCTGTCTGCTCAGCTTTTTGTGGTTGATGTTATTGGGAGGCAGAAAGGTCCTGCTCTACTGAGCTTCCCTGGCAGCTTGTAGTCTTAATTCTGTCAGTCAGAAGCACTCTACTGTGAATTGGGTGATACTAAGCCCAAAAAGCTAGGTGTTGTTGTTGTTATGTGTTGTGGAGTCGGTTCCGACTCATAGCAACCCTGTACAGTGTTTCCGAGGCTGTAAATCTTTATGGGAGGAGAAATACTCATCTTTCTCCCTTGGAGGCTGGTAGTTTTGAACTGCTGACCATGAGATTAGCAGCCTGATTCGTAACCACTACACTACCAGCATCCTCCTATTTCCAGTATCAGCAGGATCACACGGGTGGCATTGTCTGTGCTGCAGAGTCTAGTGATCAGCAGGAACACCGGTAGTGCCATCTCTAGACAATTAGAGGCATGGTTATGGCTTTGGCTCTCTGCTTTCTTCTTATCCATTTTCTGAACATTGTTATTTAGTCTTCCCTCCTAATCCAAGAGTTATCTAACTTCCTTTCTAGTTCTTACAAATAAGAACCCTGAATGAGGCAATGATTATGATTCCTGGAAAAATCAAAGTGCTAGTTTTAGGGTGGTAAGTTGCCAAGAAATCAACTAATGAAATAATTGTAGGCACTATTCCTAACTAATTAAAAAACACTTAGGGAGCCCTGGCATGACACTGTAGGATAAGAACTGGACTGCTAACCACAAGTTGCAATTCAAACACACCAACTGCTCCTTGGAAACCCTATGAGCATAATTGACTAGACAGCACACAACAACAGCAAGTTATGCTATGTGGTGCTGTAGGTTAAGCACTGAACTACTAACTATGAGTTTGGTGATTTAAACCCTGCAGCCAAAACTCTATACAGGGTTACTATTTATTGAAACTAACTCCACCACATTTAGCAATAACACAGCAACAACAACAAGGTGTAGTGCTATAGGATAAGCACTGGACTGGTAACTACAAGGCTGGAAGTTCACTGGAAGTGACCTACCAGTCACTCTTGGGAACCAAACACAGGGCCGTTATGAGTCAGAGAATTTTGCTTTTTTTGTTTTTTTTTTTTTTTTTTAAACATCTAGTTTCTCTGAACTTGAGGTCACATACACAGTCAGAAAACTAATTTCTGAGTCCTTATGGAAAGACAAAATCAGATAGAGAAACAATGCTTTTTTGTTTTGAACTTATACATTATAACCAGCCCTCTCATTTGCTACCCTGACTGTACCCCTCCCTGTTTTTCTACATTTTTATCACTGCAATCTGAAAACATTTTTAGCTGTGCAAAGCATCGTGATGTAATTCATTTTTTCTTTTTTATGCAAGGTTCATAGACCTACTAAAGGAGTCCTAAGGAGCTCTGTTATCTGCTAACCACAAGGAGAGCAGTTTGAATCTACCAGTTCCTTCACCAGAGAAAGATGAGCTTTTTGTTCCCATAAAGATTTACAGCATGGGAAAATACTGTGAGTCACAACCAACTCAATGGCACATAATCAACCAATCAAAGTAACACTATATTGTTGTTAGGTGCTGTGGAGTCAGTTTACAGGACTCCTGGAAACCCTATACAGGGTCTCTATGAGTCAGAACCGACTCTAAAGCATTTAACAGCAACTAAAGGGTCCTGGTATGGTGCTATAGGATATGGACTGGATTACTAACCACAAGGTTAACAACTCAAACCCACCAGTGGCTCCTCAGAAACCCTATAAAGGATCCCTATGAGTCAGAACCAACTTGACTACGTTTAATAACAGCAACAACAAAGGAATTACTTGTGATGGAAAGGTTAATTTGTTAAAGAAAACATGTCATCTCTCCAACAATAAAAGAGTAAGCAATTTGATTGCTATCCTAGCAGAGAGAGTTACTAAAGTAGGTGCTCTGGAAATGCTGATATCATTGAAAATATGAAGAACAGAATTTTTGTTGATGTTTGGTGCTGTCGAGATGGTTCCCATTCACAGCGACCATCTGCACGACAAAATGAAGCACTGCCCAGTCCTGCACCGTCCTCACAATTGTTTTTGTTAGAGTCCAGTTTTGCTGCCCCTGTCAATCCATCTTGGGGGGATCTTCCTCTTTTTCTCTGACATGTCACTTTTTGAAGCATGTTCTCCTATGACTGATCCCTCCTGATACATATGTCCTTACTTCTAAGGAACAGTTTGGCTGTACTGCTTCCAAAAAGATTTGTTTGTTCTTCTGGCAGTCCATGGTACTTTCAATATTCTTTGCCAACACCATAATTTGAATGCATGAATTCTTCAACAGTCTTCCTTATTCATTGCCCAACTTTCACATCCATATGAAGCAATGAAAACAGCATGGCTTGGATCAGATGCATCTTAGTTCTCAAACTGGTATCTTTGCTCTTGAACTCCTTAAAGAGGTCTTTGTATCAGATTTACCTAATGCAATATGTCTTTGATTTCTTGACTGCTGCTTCCACGAACATTGATATTGTATCCAAGCAAATTGAAGTATTCGTCAACTTCAATCTTTTCTCCTTTTATCATGATGCTATTTATTGGTCCAATTATGAGGATTTTCTTTCTTTCTTTTTTTGCATTGAGGTGCACTTTGTATTGTAGGCTTTGAATCTTTGAATCATATGAAGTCTTTGACCTTTATCAGTATTTCAAGTCCTCTTTATTTTCAGAAAGCAAGTTTGGATCATTTGCATATTGAAAGCTGTTAATAACCCCTTCTTCAATCTTGATGCCACATTCTTCTTCCTATAATCTAGTTTCTTGGATAATTTGCTCAACATACAAATTGAGTAATTATGTTTAAAAGATATAAACCTGACATACAACTTTCCTGATTTTAAACCATTCAGTATCCTCTTGTTCTGTTTGAATGACTCCCTCTTGGTTTATGTACAGATTCCTCATGAACACAATGAAGTGTTCTGGAATTTCCATTCTTGGTAATGTTATCCATAGTTTGTTACAGTCCACACAGTCAAATGCCTATGCATAGTCAATAAAGGACAAGTAAACATCTTCTGGTATTCTCTGCTTTCAGCAAGATCCATCTGACGTCAGCAGTGATATCCACATTCCATGTAATCTTCTTAATCTGGCTTGAATTTCTGGCAGCTCCCTGTCGATGTGCTATTGAATAGTTTTTTAATTCTTTCCAGCAAAATTTTACTTGCATATGATATTAATTAAATCATTTGATGATTACCACATTTGATTGAGTCACCTTTCTTTGGAATAGGCAAAGATACGGATCTCTTCTAATCAGTTGGCTGATTTTCTTTCAAATTTCTTGACATAGATAAGTGAGCAACTCCATTGTTGCATCAGTTTATTGAAACATTTCAATTTGTATTCTGTCAATTCCTGGAACTTTGTTTTCACTAATATCTTCAGTGTTGCTTGGACTTCTTTCTTCAATATCATTGGTTCTTGATCACATGCTACATCTTGGAATGTGATCTTGAACACTGACCCATTTTGGGGGGCACAGTGACTCTGTTTATTTTTTTCATCTTCCTTTGATGTTTCCAGTGTCATTAAATATTTTGCTAATGTTGCTGTTGTTCTTAGGTGCTCAATCATAATGACCCTATGTACAACAGAATGAAGGAATGCCTGTCAGGCTCCATACTAATAATTGCTGCTACATTTGACCCCATTTGTGCTGATATGGTGTCAACCCATTCATTTGGTGTCTTCCTCTTTTTCATTGACCCTCCACTTTATTAAACATGATCCTCTGTTTTCATGGACTGGTCCCTTCTGATAATGTTTCCAAAATATGAAAGATGAAGTCTCACCATCCTCATTTCCAGGGAGCATTCTGGCTGTACTTCTTCCAACACAGATTTATTTGTTTGTCTGATGGTCTATGGTACTTTCAATATTCTTTTCTAACATCAGAATTCAAATGGATCAGTTCTACAGTTTTTCTTATTTAGTGTCTAACTTACATATGTGTATGAAGCTATTGAAAATACCATGGCTTGGGCCAGGTGCACTTTAGTTCTCAAACTGACATCTATGCTCTTGAAGACTTTACAGTGGATTTGCCTAATGCAATACGTCGTTTGATTTCTTGATATAGGTTTCTACAAGTGTTAATTCCAGGAAAATAATGTCTTTGACAGCTTCTATCTTTTCTCCATTTATCAGGATGCCATTTATCATTATATTATTTATTGGTCCAATTTTGAGGGTTTTTGTTTTCTTTCATTGAGGTGAATCCCATAATGATGAGGTGGAACCCATAATGAAGGATGTAGTCTTTGATCTTCATCAGTAAATATTTTATGTCCTCTTTTCTTTCATCAAGCAAGGTTGTATCACCTGAATATATCATACTGTTTGCATCTTTCTCCAATCCTGATGTCGTGTTTCCTTCATATAACCCAGCTTCTTGGATTATTTGATCAGCATACATCTTGAATAAGTATGACAAAAGAATACAACACCAATACACAACTCTTCTGATTTTAAACCATTCAGAATCCCCTTGTTCTGTTTGAATGATAGCCTTTTGATCTATGTACAGGGTCCTCATGAACACAATTTAAAGTGTACTGGAAAACCCATTCTTTCCAATGTTCTCCATAGCTTGTCATGATTTTTGCATCATCAGTAAAGCACATGTAAACATCTTTCTTATATTCTCTGCTTTCACCCAAGTTCCATCTGACATCAGCAACCCTTCTTATGCTCTTATTTCATTTTTGTGGGTTGAATAGTTTTATCTTCCATTTCTAATCTAATTCAACAATATGTGGTGCTGTAGGATAATGCGCTGGACTGCAAGGCCAGTCTGAACCGCAAAGTTAGTGGTTCAAGCCTAACAGTTGCTTCTTGAAAACCCTATACAGACAGGGTCATTATGGGTCAGCACTAACTCAGTGGTACTTAACAACAATTGTTTCAGATTCTCATTTCTGGTCTTCAATTCTATCATTTCTTTGTTCATGACTTCGTGGAATATCCACAAAAAAATTATTATTCTATTTTATTTAAGAATAACTACTTTTTTGTGTGTGTGTGCCTGAAATATCACAGAGAAATTCATCAGGAAAAAGTGTACAATAATCGTTATCCTTTATCTGGACTTTTGTTGGCTCTGAGTTTGCCTCTCCATGAGTAAAATTTGTATTATCTTCCCATAGGCAAATTCCTCTCTGGATTTTGTTATATAGAAATCATTTACCATTCTGCACCATCTCACAACAAATTTGATATCTTCAGTTTATTTTAATTAGATTAGAAATTCACTGCACTTTTTAAAAAGTTTACTCTATTTATAGACGTGGGTATTTGACTATGGACTGCTTCCTCCAAATTATTTATACATTTATAAGTGAATACATAAATTAGTTATCATTATTCTGTAATTCTTATTCAAATCCATTGTAAGATCATGACTCTGATGACTTGGTGAACCAATGTATTTTAATACTATTTGGTGCAGAAAATACCTGATAATCTATATACAGATTAGACACTGGTTTCCATTCCATTAGCTTATTCTTTTTTTAATATTTTTTTTTGTGAATTATGTGATCGTTTACATGGTACATGGTAGAACATTAGCTTTACATTCATCCTATCGTATATCATTTCATTGCCATGGTTACAATGCCCTCCATGCATCATCAACCAACCAAAGGGTATACCCTGCAACCCTGACCCCCAGTCATCAGCACACAGCCCCTCTCCCTCTATGGGTCTAGAGTCCCCAGCCACTTCATCTCTATACATCATCATCTCTGCCTCCATCTCTGGCGTCACTGTTTCTCTGGGTAGGATCCTGCACTCCACTCTTCTTCCTGCAAAGTCAATCACTCCCTTCCTTTTGTTACAAAATGTCTACCTTTACATTTCCAACCCTCACAGTCAGTTCTGATAACAACTATTCACAATTGTACAGTAAGAGATCTATCCCCATCTCCTTTCATCAGCCCCACCCAGACAGATTGGATACTACTCAGTGGAGATTCTACCTTTCTCCGCACCCTCTGGATCTAGGCTCCCTCTTTAAAGCTTGTAAGTCAGTCACTTCTTGCCCATTTTGGGTAGCCATTTTGGGTAGCCAATGTCCAAATTGCCCATCCTTGTCTACTCTGTGTATGGAGGGAATGGGAATGATCCTTATTATAAAGATTTGTTCCCTCTTTTGAGCTACTGCATCCATAGGTAGGTCAAGTTCATCAAATTGTATCAGATTACTCTTTTTTTCCTCTTCTTTCTTTTCTAGTTGAGCTCTGATCATCCAGTCATTGAAGCCAGGTCAAGTGGATATTATCTGCAAGTGTGGGTGTTCTTATGCATATGCCCTCTCTTCTTATCAGCTGGACGCTTCACTCTCCACTCTCTAGTCCTCTGTGGCTGTGTCACTGACTCTGGGCCCTAGAGTCCCCAGGTCTTGCAACACTGCTCGCCAACCAGGTCTCCACCCAGGTTCAGAGGAGTCTATTGAACATTTTAGGGCTTAGCTTGCAGCTCCATTGCTGTTTTTCCCTCACTTCGTCTTATCGGTGTCAATATGGTCACCAATCAGAGTGCATGTCTGCTCATGTATTCCCATTGAGTTTAAGTCTTGGAAGGGGCTTTGCCCTGAGGGGATCTGACCACTTGCCTTGATGTCTCCTGGGCAAGCAACTTGCTTGTTCTTATAGTAATCAGTCAGACTGCCATTACTGTTTTGTTTTGTATTGCTTCTGTCAAGAGCCAAAATATGACCTTGAATATATCCTACCTGAATTAAGCATCCATAAGAAGAACAGATTTGATACATTAAACACTAAAGGCTGAAGACCAGAAGAGTTGTGGGATTACATCAAGACCATCATACATGAAGAAAGCAAAAAATCATTAAGAAGAGAAGAAAGAATGAAAAGGTCAAAATGGGTGTCAGAAGAGACATTGAAACTTGCTCTCCAGCGTAGAGATGCTAAAGCAAATGGAAGAAATGAGGATGTCCAAGAGCTGTACAGAAAATTTCAAAGATCAGCTAGAGAAGATAAAGCCAAATATTATTACAACAAAATGTGCAAAGATCTGGAATCAGAAAACCAAAAAAGAACACGCTCAACATTTCTCAAGCTGGGGGAACTGAAGAAAACATTCAAATCTCAACTTTCCTTATTGAAGGATTCTTTGGGCAAATTATTGAATTATGCAGAAAGTATCAAGAGAAGATGGAAGGAATACATAGAGTCACTGTACCAAAAGATAGTGGCTAATGTTCAACTGTTTCAAGAGGTAGCATATGATCCAGAGCCAATGATACTGAAGGAGGAATTCCAAAGTGCATTGAAGGAATTGGCAAAGAACAAGGCACCAGGAATTAATGAAATAAAATTTGAAATCTTTCAAGAACGTGAGGTGGCACTGGAGACACTCACTCATCTCTGCCGACAAATTTGGAAGACAACTATCTTGCTTACTGATTGAAAGAGATCTGTATTTGTGCTCATTCCAGTGAGGTTACCTTATATGCCATTAACTTTTCCCACCAGTTAGTGCAGTCTATTTTATCCTGTAACCTACCTAACCATCTCACCATCTGGATCTCTGTTCCTATGTGTTTACATTCTTTTACATTGTAATTGTTTTGATCATGGACTGACCTTCCAGATTCTCTGAGTTTGTTTTTATAGGTTTGTTCTGTTCTTGACTCTTCCTTCTTCTTGATTTGGTTCTGTGCTGTGCTGTCACATATGTCAATCTCTGGTTGTTGTCTGTTCTTGTTGGTTCTCAGACCACAGAATTCCCTTTAGGATGTTTTGTAGCGGAGGGTTGGCTTTGGCAAAATCCCTTAGCTTCTATTTATCCTGGAACGTTTTGATTACACTGCCATATTTAATTGGTAGCTTTGCTGAATAGACGATTCTTGGCTGACAGTTTTTTTCTTTCAGGGTTTTATATATGCCTCCCCATTGCCTTCTTGCTTACATGGTTTCTGTTGAGAGACCTGAGCTTATTCTGACTTGCTTGCCTTTGTATGCAACAGTTCTCTTTTCCCTAGCTGTTTTCAAGATTCTCTCCTTACCTTCGATTTTGGAGAGCTTGATTATGATATGACTTGGTGATTTTCTTTTGGAGTCTATCCTTCCTGGGGTTCGTTGAACTTCTTAAATGTTTATCTTTTCACTTTTCAGGATGTTGGGGAAATTTTCTCAAAGCAGTTATTCAACTGTGTCCACTGTGGACTGGTGTGATTCTTCCTGTTCTGGAATGCCAATAATTTTTAAGTTATTCCTCTTCATGTTGTCCAACATGAATCTTAGAACTTCTAACAGATTTTTTAATGTTTTTTTTCTTTTTCTCTTCTATTTTAGTGGTACTGAGAGATTTGTCTTCCAGCTCACTAGTTCTGCCTTCCATCTCTTCTAATCTACTACTTTGCCCTTTC
>NW_006408729.1:4281332-4282333 GCF_000296735.1 Chrysochloris asiatica | reverse complement strand
ATTTCCAAGGTCTGCCCTCCTTCCAGGATGTAGTCCAGGACTACCTCTAGGTCATTTGTCTCAAACATTTTATATTGTTTCTGTACATGTGCTGATATGGTCATCTGCTTTTGCTTCTTGTACATATTTAGTGTTTATCTGTGGCCTTAATACTTAATTGACTGTGTGTTTTGGTATTTTTTATGCTTTCTGCTTGCCTCCAGGTAGATGTGATCAGAATGTGGGCTTCCCTTTTCACTCTTCTTATTGCTTGACTCATAGTAACTTTCACAGGTATTGTCTGCCTCCCTGGTGAATGGCAGTTGGTATTGGTTCTTGCCTGGATTTTTGTGTTTTTATAGAGTGATTGTAGCTTGACTATATGGTCACAGTTGCTGTCTCTTTTTGGGTAATATATGGAGAGAAAGAGTCCCTCAAAGTTCAAAGGGGGAGCATAAAACAACAAAACAACAACAGAACATCAACAATAACAACAACAGCAAAAAAAAAAAATGAGACTGGATACTGTAGTCTATAGTCACAGAAAGGGGAAAGGAGGGAGAGAAGAAAAAAAAAAATCTGTGGCCTAATAAGTTGTTGTTGTTATTGTTAAGTACTGTGGAGTCGGTTCCGACTCATAGTGACCCTGCACAGGGTTTCTGAGTCTAATATAAGTATGACTTTAATGTCCTGTTTCTGCTTCTTGCCTTCAAGGCTGTCTGATAAATTTCAAGATTCCACTGTTCGTTGTTATGCTATACCTCAGGATTTAATTTAATTTGCATCCTGTTTTGTTTTAAAACTCTCTTTCCTTCTTGATACCCCTTGTTCTGGTCTTTTCCCTATTAAAAAACAGTTCGGGGCCAACTCTTGGGCTGAGCATATCTGTGTACATGTGTGGCAGAATAACCCACCAGTTAGAGTGGGGAGTGTCTACTCACTCAGGCACCACCTCTAGTCCCCAGAATGGAGGTGCGCAAAGAGTGGGTGGCCAGTGAACAGATACCAAAAAAAAAAAAAAA
>NW_006408729.1:4275523-4276667 GCF_000296735.1 Chrysochloris asiatica | reverse complement strand
AGAAAATTTCAAAGATCAGCTTGAGAACACAAAGCCAAATATTACAACAAAATGTGCAAAGATCTGGAATCAGACAACCAAAAAGGAAGAACATGTTCAGCATTTCTTAAGCTGGGAGAACTGAAGAAAACATTCAAGCCTCAACTTTCATTATTGAAAGATTCTCAGATAGTCAATTTGGTGTCATCCCCTCTGACAGTGTCATCCAGTTACCTCCACCCCTTGAGTGATGCCATTGGTGAAAAGGTTGCACAAATCAAAGAATGTAATCAAAGTTATAGAATTATATAGATAGAAATCATTGAATTGTTTTGTGCTCTACTGTGTATTCGTAACCACTACGCTACCAGAGCTCACACTGACTCCATGGCACATAACCAACACCATCTATTGTGTTTATTCTCAACACCAACAACAAAATAAAATAAGTTATTGAAAAATAAATAATAAAAGGAAAAAAGTAAAAGTCACATGTTTTTAATATACCTACAGAGTTGTCCAACCATCATCACTATGTAATTTAGGAAGGATCTGGTTGTGTTTCACTCTGTTGTGCATAAAGTCTATATGGGTCTGTAGTGACTCGATGGCACCTAACAACAACAACAACAACAAATATTCTTAAAAGAGTCCTGGTGTGGTGCTGTGAGTTAATGCACTAGACTGCACAGTTGGTTTGAACTGCAAGGTTGGTGATTCAAGCTCACCATTGCTTCTTGGAAACCCTCTTGAGGGTCGCTATGGGTTGGAACCAACTCGACAGCACTTAACAACAACATACTCTTAAAGGAGTCCTGGTATGGCACTGCAGGATAAACACTGGACCACAAGATCAGTTTAAATCTCAAGGCCGGTGGTTCAAACTCACAAATTGCTCCTCAGAAACCCTAATCAGGATTGCTATGAGTTGGAACAAATTCAATGGCATTTAATAACAACAACAACAACACCCTTAAAAGAAAACCTATACACATTAGCAGTCACTTTTCATTCTTTCTTTCTCATAGCTCCTGGGAAACACTAAACTTTTATTCTTAATGGATTTGCCTAGTCTGGGCATTTTGTATAAATGGAATCTTATTGTACATGGCTTCTTTAATTTATCATGATTTCAAGACTCATTCATGTTTTTTTTTTTTTTTTT
>NW_006408729.1:4262472-4275423 GCF_000296735.1 Chrysochloris asiatica | reverse complement strand
AAAAAAACCCAAGAAAATCAGAACAAAGCAAAACCGACAAAGTGTATTGTCCACCTTTGTGCTGAGGTTCCTGCTGCCTTATTCTGTGGTGGTTCTGTTACCCCACTTGGTCTTGCAGTTTGGTCTTGCTCAAGTTGTGGGCTCTAAGCTGCGGAGCCCGGCAGATTCAAAAGTACATGATTTCTTAATTCTGCTACAAGTTCCACTAGCTATAAGTCTCCAAACTTTAAAAATATTCCTACTTATGTGGTTCATAGCTTTGGAGCTCTTCCCTGAACCTGCTTTGCCTGGTGTTCTGTGATATTGCTGATGGTGAACTTCACTTTCCATTAACTTTTAATAACATTTTCCCATAAACTTTCTAAAGTACCCTTATATTATTCCAAATAAACATCCATTTCTTTAGTTTAAAAAAAAAATGTTAGTTTTTGAATAATACATATTTATAACTTATATTTTCATTGCTTCAATCCTTCATTTTTAATTCTAACAACCTGAGTAAAATGGAAGGTAGTCTTAGTAATTGGTAGCTCTCAATATTCCCTCTGGAGCACTTGTTATAAATGATTATCACATTGGAAAGTCACCAGCCTTCTTATATTAAAGACTGAACATTTTGGGAACATTCCAAAATTGCACAACTTGAATTTCTTCAATCATATAGGTCAGTGAACTATAAGATTGAAGAAATTATTTATATTTTCTTCATGATTGTGTCTGGAAGAATCTATAATTTTGCTTTTATATACTTTAGACGTTCCAAATGGTCATTTTCCAGATAAAATTTGGAAGAAGCTCCTTAAACTTTTCCTCTGTGAAGATCCAGATTACTTATTATTCCCTACCTTTTCACTATTTTCAGCCTCAAATTCTCCTTTTACATTATAAACCTTAATTCCATGGAGGTTCTACCTGAATTTCTCTCTTTATTGCATTATTATTACCCTGTTGTTGTTGTATTTGTGTACCATCAAATTGTTTCTGACTCATAGGGACCCTGTATAGGGTTTTCCAGATTGGCTGGTGGGATTGAATTGCCAAGCTTGTCCAATGTTTATCTTACAGAGCCACATCAGGATGCCTATACTAGACTCTTCACACAATTTTGTCCCAGCTTATTTGTAATTATGAGAATTCCAGTTAAATAAATAAATAAAGTTATTTTATGAAACTTTCATATCAATAAAAACTATTGTCTAGATAGCAGGGTTGGGGCAGGGATTTCCCTAACATCCCACTCTTTCTTCTCCTAAATATGCTAACTCTCACTAGACTATAGTTTCTCAGACGATCATTTCAAAAACACGTTCACATTTGAATTCCTGAGGGGAAATGGTGACTCAGTCATTAGGAAGGGCTCATAGATTTCTAGAGTGCTCACTGGAGGCCAAGATGGCCAAACTTCGTCTTTCATACTTCAGACATATTGTCAGGAGGGACCAGTCGCTGGAGAAAGAGATCATGTTTGGTAAGGTGGAGGGTCAGAGAAAGAGGAAGACCCCCAACGAGATGGATTGGCCAAGTGGCAGCATCGATGGACTCAAGCATGGCAACAGTAGTGAGTTTGGCCTAGGATCAGGCAGTGCTTCGTTCTGCTGTGCACTATAAGGTCACTATGAGTCGATACTGACTCAATGTCACCTAACAACAATAACAGCTTAGCTTTCCAGTTTTTAATTCAGAAGAGGAAATAATCCAAAAAGAGTTCTCAGTATGTGACTTCCAGACCAGTAGTATGTGCATCATTTAGAAACTTGTGAGAAATACATATTTTGAGTCCATACACCTCAGCTCTACTAAATCAGACATGCTAGTGATGGAATTCTGTCCTTTAACTCACCCAGCAGTGCCATGAAAGAAAAGCCTTTTAGCCAAGAAATCCTTAGTACTTTGTAATACATGAGGCTGACTTAAGTTGGAATTGGCTCAATGGCAAATTTGTTTATTTTCATTTTTTTCTAGTGTTTCTGATGCCCACTAGAATTTGAGAACTACTGAGTGAAATGCTTTGTTTCCTCAACCAAAGGGCAGACAATGTCCTAGATTAATGTTGTATAAATATAGTGTTCATAAGAATTGTAGGAAGGGTAGCACTATTATTGTTTTTGAGTTCTGCCAAGTCTGTTCAACTCATAGTGACGCCGTGTAGGGTTTCTGAGGAATGGCTGGTGAGTTTTAATAGCCAACCTTGAGTATAGATCCTACATTTCTAAAATGCTGGAGTTGCTGTTGCTTTGGAGACTACTTTTGAGTAGCAAATCCAGTGATAAAAGCTAGGGCAAGATCAGACAAGTAGGTGCCAAGACAAACAGGCTAAATGGGATGACCTTGAAGAGTTTGACCTAACACTGAGGGAGATTGTGTAGACTTGGCTTTATTAGGAATCTTGATAGGTGATAACAAAGAAAGGCCTTATCCTGAGTCCAGGATTTTGAGAAAGGCGATGTGGCATGAAAGGTCAGGAAGTAAAGAAAAGAGTGTGTATGAAATGTCAAGTTAAGTTGTATAAATTTTGATTGCCTGGCGCACTATAACTCAATTCTACATAGTAATTTATTAAACTTTCTAGAAGCTACACAGGTATACTAATGAGGAAAGCATACAGGCCTAGGAGGTGTTGAAGGAACCTAATTTAGAAAGGCTTCAGTTTGGGAACTGCTGTATAACTCTGGGGAAAGCTTCATAATATTTTAATTTCTCAGTTTTCTCATATCTAAACTGTTAATATGATCTATGTTACAGAATTCTTGCAAGGATTAAATGAGTTAACATTTCAAAGGCACCCGAAACAGTGCCTAGCACATAGCAAAACTATACAATTTATTTTTTTCTCCTCCTCTACAGAATTGTCTTCACTTTACTTTCATCATCATTCTTAATAAATATGCTATATTCAACTCTCTGAGCAAATGGAGACAGGAAAGTGAAGAAACTGAGTTATCAGGACAATAAGAAGTCATAGTAATATGAACAAAGTGATAAGACTGAGAAGGGAAACATTGGCTAAAACCAAATCTTTATGTCGAGTAGTTTCCTATAAAGAAATGGAAAATCCGTGTTTTATGACTAAGTACTAAGGAAAAGTAATCCATGCACATGGGTGTTGCAAAAGGCTTAGTGCTTGACTATTAGAGAAAAGTTGATGGTTTGAAAGCGCCCAGATGTGCTTCAGAAGACAGTCCTGGTGATCTGCTACTGAAAGGTGACAGTCTTGAAAACCCTATTGACTGGTTCTACTCTGCACATACACAGTTGTCATGAGTTGGAATTGACTCTATGGTAATAAACAATAACAATGGTTTTAGTTTTGGCTGGAAACTCCGCTGAAACCTTTCCATCATGGATTACTCTTTCAGTAACAGACTTTGTTGGTGAAATACTGGCAATGTAGCTTTTAGTATCATAGCAACACACAAGTCATCACATTATCTCAAACTGGCAGGTGGGAGGGAAGGTACGAAGGACACATCAAGGAAAATTGGAAGTAGTCAAAAATGAAATGGAATATGTGACGTCATGTTCGACAAAGCAGAAAGATAAGGATAATGAAGGAAACCTTCAATGAGATGAAATGGCACAGTACCCAAAACAATGAAGTGAAACATAACATTAATAACAAAGATGGCACAGGGCAGCATTTCATTATGTTTTGCATGAGGTAGCCATAAGTTGGAGACATCTTGATAACAAGTAACAGTAACTACAAACTCTTTTCAGAGTTGTTTTTAGAAATGTCAAGGTAGTCATGTTTTAATGATATATGTGTATAAGAAAGTAGTAAGTCCTAGTATTGTTGTTGTTAAGTGCTGTTGCATCAGTTCTGACCCATAGTGATCCTCATAGGGTTTCCAAGGAGCAGCTTGTAAGATTGAACCAACGACCTTGCAGTTCAAACGAGTTTGTAGTCTGACGCATTAGCCCACAGTGCCACACGTTAGTTACCAGTTTTTCACTTTCCTGAGGGTCAGATTTTTCTTCCAATCAGCTTCGGAAATAGACAGCTACAGAAGAAAATGAAAAGTTCCTCTCAGGAAGTTTTTTTTTTTTTTTTTTTTTCCCCAGTTTACCCATCCCCCCATTCTTTCAAGCCAATCTGTAGCAGGAAAAAAAAAGATAAAACTATTACTGCAATCAGCTACCAGGATGATGATTATGTCTTAGAGTAAGAGGTGTTTACTGATAAGTGCCATCTAGTTGGTTCTGACTCATAGTGACCCCATGCACAACGCTAGGAACCACTGTCTGGTCCTTTGCCATCCTCACAGTTGTTGCTATGCTTCAAGCCACTGTTGTTGCCACTGTGTCAATCTTTCCTGTCGGGAGGTCTTCCTTTTTTTTTTTTTACTAAGCCTCTTCTTTTCCAAACATTTTTTTTTCCTTCTCCAGGGACTGGTCATTCCTGATAATGTATGTCCAAAGTACAAGCAATGAAATCTCATCATCTTCATGTCTAAGGAACATTCTGACTGTTCTTCAAAGATAGATCTGTTTGATCTTTTGGCAGTCCATGGTACTTTCATTATTCTTCACCAACATCATAATTCAAATGTATTCATTTGTTTATGGTCTTTCTTATACATTGTTCAACTTTCACATGCATATGAGGCTATTGAAAATACCATAGATTGGGTCAAGCAAACTTTAGTCCTCAAACTGACATCTTTGCTCTTTCACCCATTTAAGAGGTACTTCGCAACAGATTTGCCTAATGAAATACATAGTTTAATTTACTGACAGCTGCTTCCATGAACATTGATTGTGGCTTAAGGCAAAATGAAGTCCTTGATAACTTTAATCTTTTCTATGTAGATCATGATGTTGTTTATTAGTCCATTTGTGAGGATTTTGTTTCCTTTACATTGAGGTGTAATCTATACTGAAGGTGTAGTCTTCAATCTTCATCAGTAAGTGTTTCAAGTCTTCTTTGTTTTCAGGGAACAAGGTGTATCATCTGCATATCACAGGCTGTTAATAAGTCTTCCTCCAATCCTAATGCCATGTTCTTCCTCAGCTCTTTTACTTTCTGAATTTTTGTCGTTACTTTAGCTCCTCTATGTTCAAGAGTAAGTTTCATAGTCTCTTTTGACACACATTTTGGTCTTTTCTTTCTTATCTGTTTCAAATAATCTTTGCTTTCTTTACATATGGTGTTTTTGACCTGCAACTCTTCTGGTCTTTGGTCATTAGTGTCTAATATATCAAATCTGTTATTGGGATGATCTCTAAATTCAGGTGAGATGTACTCAAATTTAAATTTTGGCTCTTTTGGATTTATTTTAATTTCTTCAGCTTCAGCCTGAACTGAAGAGGGTCTGCTCCACAGTGGCCCCCTGGCTTTGTTTTGGCTGATATTATTGAGCTTCTTCAGTGTCTCTTCTCCCACAGATGTAGTCAATTTGATTCCTGTGTATTCCATCTGATAAGGTCTATGTGTCTAGTTGCCTTTAATGTTGTTGAAACAACGTATTAGCAATGAATAAGTCGTTAGTCTCGCAAAATTCTATCATGTGATCTATTACCAAGACTATATTTTTAAAATACTCATCATTCCTTTGTTTTCAGTTTGCTCATTCCAATCACCAGTTGGAATCAATGCATGTTGGTTGAATGTGTGATCAGTTTAGATGGAAGAAGTTATTGTTGTTGTTGGTGGTTGTGTGTCACTGAGTATATTCCAACTTATAGCAACCCTGTATAGGGTTTCTGAAGCTGCAAATCTTTAAAGAAGCAGAAAGGCTCATCTTTCTCCTGCAGAATGGCTGGTAGATTTGAACAACTTACCTTTCTTGCGGTTTATAGCCCAACTTGTAACCCACTACACTACCAGGGCTTCGTGAGGAAGTTGGTATAATTCTTTAATTTCTTCATCCTTGGCTCTATTGGTAAATTAGAGGAAGAGAATATGTTCTAAAATTTGCACTGATCATTTGATGTACTTCCATGATTATTTATTTACTATCAGAGTAACTTGATTTAACTTTTGAATACATAAATTTCTTACCATAAAATAAAATAAAAATTTGACTCTTTTAATTTACTAACTTTTTTGTTCTATTCAATAAATTGACTGGCTAATTTAAAATATCTTAATAAATGTGCATGTACTGTGTCACACACACTAACACACACATGCATTCATACACATTGGTTAGTGCTGTTGAGTTGGTGCTGACTCAGAGCAGTCCTATTTAGGGTTTCTGAGGTTGTAAATCTTTTCAGGAGCAGGAAACCACATTTTTCTCCAGTAGAGAGATTGATGGACTTGAACCTCAGATCTTGTGAATTATAGTCCATTGCTTTCCTATCGTTATCCCATTCATGCATATATACACATACTATTAATATATTCTTGACAATAATGACTGTACAAATTTACAGTTATTTTGATCACACTAATTATGTTGACTCTCTAAGAAATTAAACTTCCTAAAAATGTATAAATCAGTCAGGATATTTCAAACTTCACTAACGTCTTCAAAATACAGGTCTTCAAAAATGATTTTTGGATCAAAAACAATAACAGCAGTCTGACTGACTACTATAAGAACACTCAAGTTGTTTACCTGGGAGCCACCCACCAAGGCAATCAAGTCCCCAAAGGGTAAACCCCTTTCCAAGACTGAAACTAAAAGGGAATACGCAAGCAGACATGTAATCTTGCTGATGACCACATTGGTCTACCAATAAGGGGAAGTGAGAAAAAACAGCAAGGAAGCTATGGCCTAAGTTTGACCATGTTCAATAGATTCCTGTCAACCTGGATTAAGACTTGGTTGGCCAGCAGCATGGCAAGACCTGTGAACCTCTGAGCCCATGAACACGGACATAGCCACAGAGGACTAGAGTGGAGAGTAAAGCGTTCAGTTGATATGAAGTGAGGAGAGATACACAAGAACACCATACTTGCAGATAGTATTCATTTGACCTAGTTTCAATGCTGGATGATCAGAACTTGACTAAAGGAAGAAAGAAGAGGGTAAAAAAAAGTATGTTGTTGTTGTTGTTAAGTGCCGTCGAGTCGGTTTCGACCCATAGCGACCCTGAACGTTTCTGAGGCTGTAAATCTTTACAGGAGCAGATCGCCTCATCTTTCTCCCACAGAGCAGCTGGTAGTTTCGAACTGCTGACCTAGCGGGTCGCAGCCCGATTAGTAACCACTACGCTACCAGAGCTCCTTAATATATAGTCTGCTACAATTTGATGAACTTGATCTATAATTATGGATGTACTTGCTTCAGAGAGGGAAAGAATCTTTACAGCATGGATCATTTCCACCCCCTCTGTACACAGGGTTGATAGGGATGGGCAACTTAGATAATGACTACTCAAAATGGGGAGCTACAAAGTGGCTGGCTTACAAGTGTTCAAGAGGGAGCTTAGTTTCAGAGGGTACATAACTCAAAAGCATCAATTCTTCTACGGTCTTCCTTATTCACTATTCAGCTTTCCCATGCATATGAGGCTATTGAAAATACCATGGCTTGGGTCAGGTGCACCTTAGTCCTCAAGATGACATCTTTGCTCTTCAACACTTTAAAAAGGTCTTGTGCAGCACATTTGCCTAATGCAGAATGTCGTTTGGTTTCTTGACTGCTGCTTCCATGAATGTTGATGGTTGATCCAAGAAGAATGAAGTCCTTGACAACTTCAATCTTTTCTCCATTGATAAGAATGTTGTTTATTGGTCGGGTGGTTGACTAGTGTCCTCCCAAAATTGTTATTCACTGGGAACTTTAGAATATGAACTTATGTGGAAGTAGGATGTTTGTTTGCAGATATAATTAAGGCAAGAATCTGTTATAAAATCATAATCCAATGATGGATACCTTTAGAAAAATTGAGAGAACACACAGAAAACACAACAAAACACAAATAATTAAGTGCTATGAAAATGGAGGCAGACATTGGAGTTATGTTTTCATAAATCAAGGAGCAGGAGCCAACAGAAGGTGGAAGAAGAAAGGAAGGATTTTCTTCTAGAGCTCTCTGAGGGAATATGGCCTGGCTGATACCTTAATTTCAGACTCCTGGCCTCCACAAATAGGAGAGAATAAATTAACTTTGTTTTAAGTCACACAAATTTCATAATTTGTTATGGAAACCTTAGAAAATGGATATAGGCCTCAATATATGTAGGAAAGAAAAACAAAAAAGCTTGCTTAAAATGTTTATGCAAATCTCTCCAATCTTGTCAATCTTCTTTGTAGCTATGTTGTTGTTGTTGTTGTTATGTACCGTGGAGTCGGTTCCGGCTCATAGCGACCCTATACAGGGTTCCCGAGGCTGTAAATCTTTACAGGAGCAGAAAGCCTCATCTTTCTCCCGCAGAACAGCTGGTAGTTTCAAACTGCTAACCTTGCAGTTCACAGCCCAATTCATAACCACTACGCTACCAGAGCTCCTTTTGTAGCTATGTTATCGTCTGGTAATTCTAAGTAGTCTAGGACTTTATAGCTTTTCTTTCTTTTACAGTGTTTAATATACACCAAGAGCAGACATGATATATATTCTCAACTGATGGTAATTCAATTACTTAGTCCTTTCTTAAGTGAATCTGTGAGAGCAAACTGTTCAGCTTCTCTGAAGTCATTCCTTCAGAAGCATTTGCTAAACACATCTAGTGGAAAAGGTACTGCATTAAGTAGATGGATTAAAAATATTGACCCTGCATTATGGAGAAAGCAATATACAACAAGAAGGAAGTTGTCAGAGGAAAGATGGAGGTAGCAGAAGATGAAGTGCAGGAGTTAAAAGTAAATAGAGGTAAATACTATTAACTGATGGTAATGGAGGGGATCACAATATATGTAATGAAACAAAGTTTATAATTTATGGAATGTAAAACTGATATTTTATTCTGTTAATCTTCACTCAAGTCACAATTTGAAAAAGTTTAAGAAAATACTGACCTTGCTCTTAAGGATGTATTCATTTATTAGTTAATAAAACCAAGAATAAGGAACCCTGATAATTCAATGACTAACTGTTCTTTTGCTAACTGAAAGATTGGTAGTTTAAACCCACCCAGTAGCTCCTTAAGGAGCTCTGGTAGCATGGTGGTTACAAATCAGGCTGTGAACCTTAAGGTCAGCAGTTCGCAAGTACCAGCCGCTCCACGCGAGAAAGATGAGGCTTTCTGCTCCCGTAAAGATTTACAGTCTCGGAAACCCTGTACAGGGTCGCTATGGGTCAGAACTGACTCCACGGCACTTAGCAACAACAACAACAAGTAGCTTCTTAGGAGAAATACTTCAAAATTTGCTCTTATAAAGATTTGTTGTCTTGGAAATCCTTTGTTGTTATAGTTGTTAGGTGCTGCTGAGTTGGTTATGACTTTTAGTGACCTAATGTACAATAGAATGAAACACTGCCAGGTCCAGCATGATTGAGCCCAATTAGTGCTGCTGTTGTGCCAGTCCATCTCATTGGGGGTCTTCCTCTTTCACTGACCCTGCATTTTACCAAAAGTGATGTCCTTCTCCAGAGAATTATCCTTCCTGATCACATGTCCAAAATGTGAGAGATGAAGACTAACCATGATGTCTTCTAAGGAGTATTCTGACTATACTTCTTTCAACACAGATTTTTGTGTTTTTCTGGCAGTCCGTGGCACTTTTAATATTCTTCTCCAACACCATAATGCAAATGTTTCGATTCTTCTCCTGTCTTCCTTACTCTTTGTCAAACTTTCACAAGAGTATAGGACAATTTAAAATACCATGGCTTGTGTCAAGCTTACCTTACTCATCAAGCTGGTATCCTTGCTTTTCAACACTTTAAAAAGGTTTTTTGCAACAAATTTGCCTAATACAATATGTTATTGGGCTTCTTGACTACTACTTCCTTGAGGGTCAACTGTGGATCCAAGGAAATGAAGTCTTAGACATTTTCAATCTTTTTTCCACTTATCATGTTGTTATTTACTGGTGCACTTGTGAGGATTTTGTTTTCCTTCCATTAAGGTACAATTCTGTTTAGTTGTTATTAACTCTTATTTTTCATGTAACTTTCCATTTCTCTCCATGTACTCCTATTTTATTTTCCAAAGTTCTTCTTATTTTGTTGTTTATCATCTTCTATAACTCAATTAGTAGTAACCATTTCCAACTTTTAAACACTGTAGAGTGAACAAAGAGCAGAATCTTGTGCAGTTCTCCACTGGATTTTCATACTATTAGTTCTGTAACCCAGAAAAAATCATTAACTTCTCTGATCTCACTTTAAATTAAATTTTTAAAAATTACTTTCCAGATACAATGTACTATAACTTACAATTAATAAAGTGGATGCAATTTGCAAACAATGTTTTATGTTACTTAAAGGTGTTAAGAGCCATTGGTGGTTCAGTAGAATTCTCACTTACCTTGCAGCAGACCTGGGTTTGATTTCTGGCCACTGCACCTCCCAGCCATTTACAATGCAGGCTGAGTGCTGCTACGATGTTTTGCAGATTTCAGTGGTGTTTCTAGACTAAGTCAGAGTAGGAAACAAGATCTATGACCTACTACCAAAACTTAGCCAATGAAAGCCTATGGATGACAATGGTTCGATTATAACCAATCCTGAAGATAGTGGAGGACCTGGCAGTGTTTCATTCTGTTGTGCATGGGGTTGCCATGAGGCAGAAGCCAATTTGACAGCAGCTAACAATAACAATGAAAGAGCCAATCCTTTGGGATTAATTTGGAGTATTATATCTGGGTAAAGGAGCCACCCAATAGGTATATCAGGTTGGCACATATAATTTTTTTTTACGTATAATTTTTTAATATCAGCTTTATAAAGATATAATTCACATTCCCCCAAATTTCCCTTTAAAAATGTGCAAATATTCCCTGAAGTCTTCTCAAACTTAAAGAATAGTTTAGCTTAAGTAATAAATATTGTCTGCCTTAATCATTGTGTTCTTTTAATATTTATCTATATAAGATCAAAACGAGCATTGATAGTGGGCGGGTTATGAATTGGGCTGTTAACTGCAAGGTCAACAGTTCATATCTACCAGCCGCTCCTTGGGAGAAAGATGAGACTTTCTACTGTCATAAAGATTTACAGCCTCAGAAGCCCTATACAGTGTAGCTATGAGTTAGAACCAACTTGATGGTACACAACCACCAGCAATAGGATCAGACTGACAATAGAAATAGAAAGATTAGGTAGAAAATTTAGGGGAAGGAGAGTTTATGTTAATGTAGGAGGAGCAGCTTAGAAAAGGAGGGTGAGAGTCAGTGGCATTAGGGTTGATGTCACCCAGTACAATAACTCCCAGTATTACCTCCCCACCATGGAATCCTCCTGTACCAGACCATGTGGAATCCTTAGTAATGCTTATTATCAGTTTTAATCATAGAATTATATATGACAAATATAGTTGTCAATTGCTCAAATGCATTTTTTCTTAGACTATACGAATTGTTAAGTATCACTGAGTCACTTTGAATAATTGTTGTTGTTAAGTGTTGTTGAATCGGTTCCAACCCGTAGTGACCCTGTGTTGGGTTTCCAAGGAGCAGCTGGTGAGTTTGAACTGCTGACCTTGCAGTTCAAATGGCTTTGCAGTCTGGTGCATTAACTCACAGCGCCACACCAGGACTCCAGTTTGAATAACAGCAACCCTGTTTAGGGTATCCGCTGAGCAGCTGGTGGGTGTGACTTGCTGACCTTTTGATTCACAGTCCAGGGCTGATCCTATAGCACCATACTGGCAGTCCAGATTATATGAATACTAACAACAAAATTATGAATACTAACAATATTTTTTGTAAAATCTTTCTACATTGAATTACAGCATTAATTATAACATTAGTAGCTGAGAGGAAACCTTTTCTGACTTTTCTCCTTTTTCTTTAATTACTATCTCATTCTCAAAAAAGTAATTTATGTAGGTTCTCAAATACTAATTACCACTTAATTGTATCTGAAACACCAGAAAATTTGGCAAAATCAGTGATTATAAAAATGTCAGTAGCAATGAAAACAATAACTCATGCAGACAAGATTGTGTAATTTGAAGCATTAGTGTTATTAGGTAATCATGATAGCTCTGACTGGAGAATGTTGATGTTGTCAAGTTCATTCTGAACTTCCAAAACAACCCTGTGTATAGGTTTCTGAAGAGAAGATGATAAGCTTGAACCGCTGATCTTGCAGTTAAACCAATCTTGCAGTCCAGTACATTAACCCACAGCACTGGCTCAAAAAATAAATTAGCATAGAGTTTTAAACTTGTAAGTATATATTGTTGTTAAGGGCCATTGAGTCGGTTTGACTCATATTGACCCTGTGTAGTGTTACCGAGGATGGGTCGGACCCGACTCTATGGCACTTAACAACAACAACAAGTGTTACCGAGGAGTGGTTGATAAGTTTGAAACATGGACTTTATGGCTCAAACAGATGTTACGGTTGAGTGCTTATCCCATAGCACCATACCAGGACTCCTGAGTTGTTGTTGTTAGTTGCCATTAAGTTGGTACCGACTCATAGCGACCTTATGCACAGCAGAATGAAACACTGCCCGATCCTGGGCCAACCTCATATCTGTTGTTATGCTTGAGTCCATCGATGCTGCCACTTGGCCAATCCATCTCATTGGGGGTCTTCCTCTTTTTCTATGACCCTCCACCTTACCAAACATGATATCCTTCTCCAGCGACTGGTCCCTCTTGACAATATGTATGAAGTATGAGAGGCAAAGTTTGGTCATGTTGGCCTCCAAGGAACACTCTGGCTGTACTTCTTCCAAAATGGATCCATTGGTTCTTTTGGCAGCCCATGGCACTTTCAATATGCTCCTCCAACACCATAACTCAAAAGCACCAATTCTTCTACGGTCTTCCTTATTAAACGTCCAACTTTTGTATGCATATGAGGTTATTGAAAATACCTTGGTTTGGGTCAGGTGCACCTTAGTCCTTAAGCTGACATCTTTGCTCTTAAACACTTTAAAAA
>NW_006408729.1:4250555-4258109 GCF_000296735.1 Chrysochloris asiatica | reverse complement strand
GAGTCCTCCGTGGCCACACCACTGACTCTGGGCCCACGAGTCCCCAGGCCTCTTCACACTGCTTGCCAACTATGTCCCTAACTGGGTCCACAGAAGTCCACTGATCATT
Source organism: Chrysochloris asiatica (assembly GCF_000296735.1). Lineage (NCBI taxonomy): Eukaryota > Metazoa > Chordata > Mammalia > Afrosoricida > Chrysochloridae > Chrysochloris > Chrysochloris asiatica. Next base: position 4,258,000 of record NW_006408729.1, on the reverse strand, counting down.
GTAGGCTTAGCTTGCCATTTCATTGCTGCTTTTACCCCACTTTCCCCCATTGGTGATGTGTGTGGTCACCAATCAGAGCGTGTCTTTCCGTTGAGTCTTAGTCTTGGAAGGGGATTTGCATTGAGAGGACCTGGCCACTTGCCTTGATGTTTTCTAGGGAGGCGATTTGTTTGTTCTTGTAGTAACAGCCCATCTGCCTCCATTTTTCCTGCAGAAGACTCATTCATGTTTTAACATTTATTAATATTTCATTGCTTTTTATTGCTGAATAATATTCCATATTATGATACAGGTAGTACCCAGGTTGCAAAAGTCCAAAGTATATATAACTCTACTTTTTTTAAATGCACAGCTTCAAGTTGGTTCCATTATAGCCAATGTGTCAAACAGGAGTAGACTTGAATTTTTACAATTTGGGAGATTTCTCATGACAACTGGAATGGGAAAGATCATGACAAAGCTTTGGAAAGGGAGACTTCAAACAGGTATGTTGTTGTTAAATACCGTGGAGTCAGTTCTGACTCATAGTGACCCTACACAGGGTTTCTGAGGCTGTCAATCTTTATGGGAGCAGATTGTCTCATCTTTCTCCCACGGAATCACTGGTAGTTTCGAACTGCTGACCTTGAGGTTAGCAGCTGGATTCAAAACCGCTAAGTTACCAGAGCTCTTTTCAAATAGGTATAGTGACAAAACAGCTGTCTCATTCAAAGATGGTGGTGCCCCAAACAAAATTAGCAGCTGATTGCATCACCTTGAGTATGAATGGCTTTCCACAGTCATTCCAAATAGTCCATTCTCATTCATCAGACTCCTTAGGGGCTCACTATACCTGTTTAACTTAATCATACCTGCAAAAACTCCATTGCCACATAACATATTATATGTACCGGCTTCAAGGATAAGGATGTGAGCATCTTTGCGGACCATTTTCTGTTTTCACATAGGTTAACCATGTGTTTAGCATTTTGAGAAACTGTCAAACTGTTCCAAAATGGACCTCATTTTGCATCATCACTAACATAATGTATAAGGTTCCAGTTTCTTCAAACCCTAATCAACACATTTATTGTATGTCTTTTTATTTTAACTATTCTAGAAGGTGTAAAGTCGTATCAGGGTGGTAACTAGGTTTCATCTCTTATTGTAACTTAAACATTGCTAAACGATGTTTGGTGTCTTGTGTTCTTAGAGGATTCTGGATCAATGAGCGAGTACTCTGTGATCTATTAGTGATGGCTGTGATAGGTCTAGATGGAGAAAATAGAATTCCACTGGCAGACATTGGCCAACTGGGATCTCGATTGTGACAGTTGGTAGGTGGGTTAGAAGTAAAAAAAAAAAAAAAAAACCAAACTAAACTAAAAACAAAGGAAATTAAAGAGTATATATTTCATTTTGATTAAAACTTGCCCAAAATATGCTATATTTTCTATACAATTGTATAGAACCTTTTTAGTTATATCATAAACCTACACAATAGTCTTGAAATACCAGTGATAACCACTGCATAGAGAGTCAAATAAGGAAAGGAATCAAAATACTTGAGAACCTCCAAAAGCTGTCTTCATTCACTATCTCAGGTCCATGGGAACACCTGCGTCAGGAATATTTGGGGATCTTTGTAAGAGCAACTGCTGTGTGTTCATGTTCTTTCTTTTGCAATTTTATTTCTTGTGCCAGAAAAAAAATGCATTACTATGCACTTTAGCAATAGATGAAGCATTTTTATTATTTTAAAACTTTTAGAGAGAGAGCAAATATATGTATTTTCTCGTCTAAATTGTCTATACTTATTTTTCATACTTTATTACTAAATGTTAATGCTAGATACGTATATTTTATTTGAAGAATCAGTTCTTCAATATGCCCATGTGGATGAAATGACTGTCATCTACAAAGATGGTTTAATGGAACTGGTGGATGCCATTCAATAGTAAAAAATTTCCATTAAGGCTTAATTATTCATGTCAGTGTATTCTTCTTAGTAGGAAAATATTTTACTTTATATTGATTTAGCTCATGATATCTGCATTTCTTTTCTGCAACACTAACAACCAAGGTTCCAGCAGTCCTCAGTATTTCAGAGATTATCCATCAGCAGGTAAACTGTGACAGACTAAATCGACTCTTAGGATCTTCAATGGTTTCTCACTTTGACTTCTACTCTTTTGTAGACATTGTTATTTTCTTCTGTCTCTTTAGAGTTGGGGAGTCCCTGAGTAGTGCAAATGGCTGCTAATGAAAAGATTGGTAGTCTATTCAGAGGTGCCTTTGAAGAAAGACTGGTGATCTCCCATTGAAAACTGTGAACACAGTTCTACTGTGACATACATGGGTTCTCCATGAGTTGGAATCAACTCTTTGTAACTGGTTTACTTAAACTTGAAATAAAATAATACAAAAAAAAATCACTCTTCACTTTCAGGTTCAAGGATGATCTTTTAGTTTAGTTACCTTTGGAGACATAAGTTTGTTAAGTGCCCTCAAGTAGGTCTGACCCATAGTGACCCTGTATAGAGTGTATGAAGAGTGGCTCCGTGAGTTTGTGCCACCAGTCTTGCTATTCAAACTGACCTTGCAGTTGAGCGCATTATCCTGCACCACACCAGGACTCCTTTAGAGGCATAGAGCAAAACATATAAAAGAAAATGCTGTGACTGATTAGTTAGTGATGTCTATCACGAGCCCTCCTTGGAAACTCTATACAGGGTTGCTATGAGTTGGATCCAACTCAATAGCATGTAACAACAGTTATGAGCCCAGTATTGGAAGTAGCAATGTATGGTTAATATCTTCTTCATATTTGGTTCAGATCAATGACAGTGGTTAAATGAGTGATCATAAAAAAATTGTCAGAATGATGTTGCTATTATCAGCATGAAGGTAGGAAGAAGAAAGAATTGGGCAAAAGGGAACAAAGTATCTGAATATAATTTCCACAAGCTTCTATCATAATCTTCATGGGTCTCTATAGTGCTCAAACTGTTGGAAAACAACCCCCCTCAAAAAAAGCCTCCACTGTAACTGCTCCATTTGTTAAAAAATTTTAACTGACTTGGTATAATTCTGTTATATGTGCTGTTATTTCTTTCTGTTATAACCAATGTTTTTGATTTTAAAATTCATAAGATACAATTTCTTAGAAAAAGCAAGTTGAAAAAATACTTTATTACTTTGTTATTCATTTATTAGAGTCTGGAAATTGGTCATTAATTTGATTCATAATCTGAAGTTTTGGCATTTCTCCTCAGTTTTATCATTGTAATAACAGCCTTAGTGTTTTAAGGATAATTAAAGTTCTTATATAAACTAACTGAGAAAGTGTTGAATAATTACCATTGCTTCCTAGATTAGATTTTGTAGTGATATTTTTCTGGTAAGCACTGCTCTGAGATGTTTGTACTGGAGAGATCTATGCCAATTTTAAGGAATTATTGACAGCTGTTTATGAGTAGTAATTTTATATTTGCAAAATGAAGTTGACTTCACCAAAGCAAATGTCAAGAGGATAGTTTACCTCTGTTAATAGCCACAACAATGAACTGAAGCAAGCCAATGATCATGAAGATGCCACAAGACTGGGCAATGTTTCATTATTTTATACATGATGTTGCCAGTCAGAGCACACTGAGAGCAATGAGCAATGAGCAATAACAACACACCTCAGAATGCTTATAATGCAATTCTGATATATTTGGAGTGGAGCAGACAGAAGACTTTAATGTAATAGACAGTGAAAAGTCCAGCATTTAACAAACTAACAGGGAACTACAAATGTAAGGCCAGATGATAAAAGTACATTCTTTGTGTAACAATGCAGTGAAAATCTTTAAAAGACTTTAAAATTAAGTGAAAGTTTAAAATTTATTCTGAACTCTGAGAAACACATTCCACTGTCAATATTTGCTGGAGGCAATGGGATTTTTTTTTCCTCTATGAAAGCATTATCCTTTCGGCAATGAGCAAAGCATGGGAACCCTTAAGACAACTGATTGGAAATTTAGTTGAAGCAAAGATATTTACTAAATTAAAAATAACATTGCTTTACCATGACTTAATTTCTGGTTTTCACATTAGTTGTTATACATGTGTTTCCTGTTGTGCTTTTAATAAAAACAATACCTTATATTAGGTCACATTCCCTGCAAATACCACTCAAGAACTAATTTTCCAACCTGCAAATTAACTTCTAAAGATGGTTCTACTCACATTATAATGGAGAAAGGAATGGCTATGGGCATTAACCACCAATGACATGAATTGACACTGTGACAGCAACAATGTACTTAAATTGAACAATTGTGAGGATAGCGTACGACCTTAGCAGTGTTTCGTTCTGTGTGCACTGCGCTGTGGTGTGTGGAAACCAATTCAGTGGCATCTAAAAACAACAAAATTAATTAACTACAGATTTTTTTAAAACAAATAGGGCCCGTTTATAAATAACGCAAACACACCTATAACCAGGCAAAAATGACTTAAGTATATAAAAAATTCTGGCATAGCTCGTTCATGCACACATTGCAAATATCTGGTGACATTTTCAGAAGTGACATTTCCAGAGGCCTCATCACCCTCACTCAATAGCCCGAAAATGTTACTTTTTATAATATTTGTATAATGAAGGTATAAGGCAGAGTTAAGAAGTCATAAATCGAGGTTGGTATACTCCTATCATCAGAAAATAAACAACTGTAACTGTTTGCTCTAGGGCAGTTCAAGGCTGGGCCTGATAACAATGGAATTCCTTGTAGTTGATCTGCCCTCAGGTATGCAGTGCTGGAGAGAGGCTGGAGATAGGTGGACTAGGGTTGAATGGCAGGACATGGGCATCCCCTTCGAGGGAGTGGGGTGGTGGCTCATGAAAACCCCAGCGTCAGTCAGACCTGCCTCCTTCAGGCAATGAATGTGAGACCCCTCTGCATCTGCAGCGCTCACATGCTCACATCTGCCCTTTAGTGTGTGCTCAGGGAGAGTCATGTAGCAGCCAATCAACTCAACTGCAGGCCTGAATGCACAAGGATTCCTGTAAATAAAAATTCTAAAGACGTCTAACAACTTGAAGAAAAATACTATAGTGGTTTGTTTACAATTATTTCCAATAGATATTTAAAGTGTGATGAAATATGTCACTTTAGTGATAAAGAAATATAAATTAAAGATGTAATTTTAACTAAATAGTTTGAGAATGTGAAATACTAAAAAGCAGAAAATCTTTTTTTCTTATAATTAGAGCATTCTTACAGAATATAAATTGAGGCAGGTTTTCGGTATTTGTATTAAGCATGTGACTCCTAACTAAAAGGTTGAAGTATTAACCCATTGTCCACTTAATAGGAGAAAATTGTAACAGTCTGCTTCTGTATAGATTACAATCTTGAAAACTATATATATATTCAATTTAGCACCATATTGGGGATCTTGTTGGCTCCTTGAATAAGCACTGGGTTGCAAACCACAAGGTTGGAAGTTCTATTAGGTGTTTCTGTGGGGGAGAAAGATGAGGCTTTCTGCTCCTGCAAAGATTTACAGCTTCAGAATCCCTATACAAGGTTGCTATGAACCTACTCAATGGCACTTAACAACAACAAAAACAAGCCACATATGCTAAAAATCTTCAAAAAATGTCATAACTTTATGAATCAGCTATTTCCATTATAGAAACCTCTTCTATGGAAAATTTCATGCATACAGATTTTCACTGTTGCTTTTTCTAATGTTAAAAATGGAAACAATCCAAATATCCAATTATAAGTGAATGCTTTATAAGAGAGTGAGCCATTGTGCAGTTCTCAGACCAGCAAAATCAACATCAACTGGCTATTTGTTAGAAATGTACATTCTGGCACTAATTGAGTGAGACCTATTGATTCAGAAACTGAATTTATTCAGCATTAGCAAAACTTTTAAGGTAATTTTGATACACGCTAAAGTTTGAGACTTACTGATATGATGGCATATTACATGGACATGTAAACTGTTTTGAAAGAACAATTAACAAAAAATGCTTACATCCTAATATTCAGTGAACAAAAAATGTTCATATTTAGTGATAATATAAAAATTGTTATTTCAGTTTCGTAAATCTGAGTTGCTGCTCTCAAGTGCCATTGAGTTGGTTCTTCCTGAGTGTCTGGAGCCACTGCACTCCTATAGAATGAGTAGTATGTAGCATATGTTTGGAATCCTGGTGTAGTACTGTAGGATATGCACTGGACTGCTAATCTCAAGGGCAGTGGTTCAAACTCACCAGTCACTCCTTTGGAACTTTACATAGGGTTGTTATGAATTGGAACTGACTCCATGGCACTTAACAACTTAGCACCAAGAATATGTTTACAAAATGGAAATCTTATCTCTCTCTCTCAGTCTCTCTCTTGCATATATCCTAGAAGAAAAACAATGCTATTGTCTGTATGCCTTCACATTTTTACGTATTTTAAAAATTATCTTCAATAATCCCATAGCATTTTTTATTTTCAGTAAAAAATCTTGACTACAATAATTTTGCACATATTCGTGATAATTGCCTGGTTTGAAGTCCTGAGTTTTCTATAATGCTCAATTTTTTTTTTATTAATCTTTCATGGTGACATTGGTTTATTGCAAAAAGAGGTCCTTTCTTCAATAGCAGGTGACATTTTATCATTCAAGAAAACAGTTAAGATGTGGCATTGGGTTGACCTAGCCACAGGCAGGATGTGGCTGCTAGACTTGAGCTATGAGTCTTTGAGCAATCAGCCACATCCTCCTCCCACTACTTCTTTTTTTAGTTGATAGCAACTCCCAAAATTTTGATGTTCACCAAAGTTTATGTCTTCTTTGTATTTTTATTGTATTCCCTTCTTTCATCAGCAATGATACATCAATCTTAGTATAAAGCAAAGAGTACAGAACTTAAGGTAATCTTAATCATTCGAAAGATAACCATATTAATTTAGCTAAAGTTGTCAACACAAAACTAGGGTGGTAGAGAGGTCAATATACAGGATCAGGAGAGCAATATATAAGAAGAGATAGGTTGGAAGAAGAATGATGAAGACAGGTGAAGACACAGAAAGGTATGCAAGGGCTAAAGGGGATAGAGGTAAATAGTGATATATACACAACCTTGGAATAACAGTGTTTTGTGTACAGATACATGATAGAGACACAGGTTGAATGGGTATGGGCGGAAGAGTGTGAGATATCTATATCTATATGTATGTATTATCTATATGTATGTATGTATGTGTATATGTGTGTGTGTAGCCTACAAATATATGAGTTTGAAATAGGATATTTTTGCATGAGTAACCTGGGTACAATAAAGCATAGGTAAACATCTTTCTGATATTCTCTGCTTTCAGCAAAGATCCATCGGACATCAGCAATGATATCTCTTGTTCCACGGCCTCTTCTGAATCCAGCTTGAACCTCTGGAAGTTCTCTGTCAATGTATG
>NW_006408729.1:4249709-4250455 GCF_000296735.1 Chrysochloris asiatica | reverse complement strand
AAATTGAAGAGGAATGGTGCTACATTCATTGTCAATAAGAACATATCCAGATCAGTTATGAGGTACAATGCTGTCTGTGATAGGATAATATCCATGCACCTACAAGGAAGCCCAGTTAATACCATGATTATTCAAATTTATTCACCAATCACTAAAGCCAGTTAGGATGAAATAGAATAATTCTACCAACTTCTTCAATCTGAAATTGATCAAACATGCCATCAAGATGTATTGATCATTACTGGTGATTGGAATGCAAAGGTTGGGAGCAAAGGAAGGATCAATTGTTGGAAAATATGGCCTATGTGATAGAAGTGATGCTGGAGAACGCATGATAGAATTCTGAAAAATCAATGATTTGGTCATTTGAAATACTTTCTTTAGAGAGCATATGAGACGACTATACACATGGACCTCACCAGATGGAATACATAGAAATCAAATTAACTACATGTGTGGAAAGAGATGATGGAAAAGCTTCATATCTTCAGTGAAAATAAGACCAGGGGTAGACTGTGGAACAGACCATCAATTACTTATATACAAACTCAAAATGAAGCTGAATAAAATTAAAACAAGACCATGAGAACTGAAGTATGACCTTGAATATATCCCACCTGAATTTAGAGATCATCTAAATAATAGATTTGCTATATTAAACACTAAAGACCGAAGACCAGAAGAGTTATGAGATGACATCAAGAACATACATGAAGAAAGCAAAAAGACATTAAGAAGACAAGAAA
>NW_006408729.1:4237179-4240144 GCF_000296735.1 Chrysochloris asiatica | reverse complement strand
ATTGGAGGAAGACTCATTAACAACCTGTGATATGCAGATGATACAACCTTGTTTGCTGAAAGTGAAGAGGACTTGAAATATTTACTGATGAAGATCAAAGAACACAGCCTTCGGTATGGATTGAATCTCAATGTCAGGAAAACAAAAATCCTCATCACTGGACCAGTAAACAACATTCTTATCAACGGTGAAAAGATTGAAGTTGTCAAGGACTTCATTCTTCTTGGATCAACTATCAACACTCGCAGAAGCAGCAGTCAAGTGATCAGACGACGTATTGCATTAAGAAAATCTGCTGCACAGGAACTTTTTAAAGTGTTGAAGAGCAAAGAGGTCAGCTTGAGGACTAAGGTGCACCTGACCCAAGCCCTGGTATTTTCAATAGCCCCATATGGATACAAAAGCTGGACAGTGAATAAGGAAGATCATAGAATTGATGCCTTTGAATTAAGGTGTGGGAGGAGAATACTAAAAGTGTCATGGACTGTCAAAAGAACCAATAGATCTGTTTTGGAAGAAGTGCAGCCAAAGTGCTCCTTGGAGGCCAAAATGGCTAAACTTCATCTCTTATACCTTGGACATATTGTTAGGAGGGAACAGTCGCTGGAAAAGGATGTCATGCTGGGTAAGGTGGAGGGTCAGAAAAAAAAAGGAAGACTCCCAACGAGATGGATCAGCCAGGTGGCATCATTGATGGCGTCAAGTGTGGCAGCAGTAGTGAGGTTAGCACAGGATTGGACATTATTTCATTCTGCTGTGCATGGGGTCGCTATGAGTCGGTACTGACTCAATGGCACCTGACAACAACAACAAACCCAGGTAACCATAGAGAGAACGTGGGACAATTGTTATTGCATGGAGGTGATTGCAATCATTGAGATGAAATCAATTATTTGATTTATTGAATGTATAACTGACCATCTTGTCTGTAAACCTTCAATTGATTTACAACAAATAAAACCCAAAAACAAAACAACTGTCCAAATTTCTACTTAGGCTGAACTTAATAGAATAAGAACTTAATAACATAGAAGGTTCAACCTATTCTGCTGGTACTTGGACAATACAATGGTATTATTAATAATAAGGTCTTATAAGCCTGTAGACATTGGTGATACTCTGTGTGTCATTGAAAATAAATATTGTGACCTGTGTCTCTTTACTCATATATATCATTAGAACAAGATAACTTTTTTTTGGCTTCCTACTCATGTTTGTTATTGTTGTTGTTGTCGTTAAGTGCCACGGAGTCAGTTCCAATGACCCTGTATAGAGTTTCTGAGGAGTGGCTGGTGAGTTTGAACCACCAACCTTGTATTTCAAACCTACCATGTGGAAGAGTGCTTATCCTACAATGCTACACACGTATTCATGCTTACTAGATAGATAAGAAGATTAGTTAGTCTTCTTTATCTTCAAATTGACTGCTGCCCTCTAATTGGGATATTTAGGGACTGACATGAGGCATCGTTCAACTTCCAAACTATGATTTTCTTCAGTTTCCATAGCTCATGCTGGGAACATTCTGTTGATAGAAATAAGCTTTTACGGCTTGAGTAGATGCAGACTTGGTATGATTGGAAGGAATAGTGACATGTTAAAAATCAGTAATAGATAAATAAATACACAATTTTGTATAGTAATCTTGAAATTTAATCCACTTATTAAACCTACTCAGTGGCAATAAAGTCTTAGATTTCCTAGTATATATGATTCAAAATGTATGAGTGTGTGAAGATGAAACCTAAAATCCCTCACATGATGGTTGATTTTTTGGTAGTGGTGGTGGTGGTGGTAGATACTGTCACCTGAATGTGCCTTGCCCTCAGGATTTTTAGAAGGTCATTTGGAAATACTCTGAAAGTTTTAAAAACAACAACAAACTATGTGAAGAAATGAAAGTTGAATGGTTAATATAAATGCTGTGGATAAGATGATTTTCTAGAAAATGGTTAAATAAAGCAAGCATCAGGATGGAAAGGACTTAAAATGTCTGTATGGCATCAACAGAGGCTTGGCAGCTAAAGTAGGAAGGACAGAGGAAGTTGAACCCATGCTGGCTTCCAGGAGTCAGCTACAGAAAATGAACTCTCAGGACCAGATGGCTTTATGGCTTTAGTAAACAATAGATTTGCATAATGCTTCCTCAATAATTCTGTCAGAAAGAATGTGGAGCTAGAAAACAATGTACAATTGTGTCTTTTTTGAAAGACCAACTCTCTAAATGGTCAACCAGAAATTAAGGAAAACCTGAAACACTGGGAAGGATGCAATTAATAAAGGGCTATTTATCAGACCATCTTGACTACAAGATAATTGATGTTAAATGCCAATATTTTTGGATGTATTAGGTCTCCCCTGGTGGCCACATCATAAACAGCTTATCAAACAAGAATAAAAGCTCCTCTGATCTGTTCCACCACCTCCCAAAGGTTTCCTTGTTTGTTTGGATTTGCAGCTTCCTTTTACTTTTTTTTTAAGGCTTGGGTGACTGCCACTTGGTTTCTCTTCAAAAAGAATCAACAAACCTCTTAATGTTGACTTCTTTTCTATTATACACATACCCCACTACTCCTTATTGATCTGAGGGTGTGGTATCCCTGTACAATTTCTAACAGAATTCCTGTTTTCAGCAAGTGGATGGAAATACTTTTCAAACTCATTCATTCAACTGACTTAATTGGCAACAATTGTTTGCACATGCCATTTTTTCACATGCAAATACAATTTCTATTTTCTAATACCTGAGTAGGATTCCAGGGATAAGGACTGCACCACAAGGTTGGTATGAACCTCAGGGTCAGCAGTTCAAACCCACCAGCTGCTCTCCAGAAACCCTATAAAGGGTTGCTATGAGTCAGAATTGACTCAACAGCATTTAACAATAACATCTGAGTTGTTAAATTGTTGTTAAGCTCTCTACTCCAAAGCCTGACACTCATTCTCTCTGACTCTTTCTTTCTTT
>NW_006408729.1:4234451-4236465 GCF_000296735.1 Chrysochloris asiatica | reverse complement strand
GTTGAGCTCTGATCATCCAGTCATTAAAGCCAGGTCAAGTGGGTATTATCTGCAAGTGTGCGTGTTCTTGTGCATATGCCTTCTCTTATCAGCTGGATGCTTCACTCTCCGCTCTAGTGCTCTGTGGCTATGTCACTGACTCTGGGCCCTAGAGTCCCCAGGTCTTGCCACATTGCTAGCCAACCAGGTCTTCACCTTGGTTCAGAGGAGTCTATTGAACATTGTAGGGCTTAGCTTGCAGTTTCATTGCTGTTTTTCCCTGACTTCCCCTTATTGGTGCCATACATGGTCACGACTCTGACTCTTTCTTAATTGAAGGCCAAAATACTGGTCTTAAAAGAAAAGACAAACTCAAAAGATCCCAGTCTTTAGGTAGATGGCATAGCTAAATACAATTGTGGTTAAAGAGAGTGAAGACTAAAATAGGGAATGTTGGGCACTGTGGTGATGTGACATGCCTAGTCTAAAAATAAGTCAGCAGCTTTCCAGCTCCAGACAATTGTTACTATATAATAAAGCAGCTCCAGGATTAAAAAACAAAAAAAGAACCTCAACTTTATGAGAATAGTGATGATTTCTGAAGTTAGCAACTGAGTTTAAAATTTAAAAATAAACAAACAAAAACACTTCATAAGCACAGGGTGTTGAAGCCTGGTTTAGTTCCTTAAGACAGTGCGGTTGTTTTGCAGGAATTCAGCTGCAGGCATGTTCACTTTGGATTCAGAGAGGCCCCAAAAACATAATCTGGACTCATGAAGAGGATTTATACCACTTTATTGTCTCTGATGGTGACCGTTGGGACAGGTATCCTGGAGATCCACCTTGAGGAAAATCTGCACTTCCCTGATTCTTGCACAGGCTGATAAAGGTAGTAGAAGAAAGAAGGTAGGCTGTCAACTAACATAAATAACTTATAAGATGTGGTTGGTCTCCAAGGCAGATGGGGTAAATCTGTAAACAAGGCTACTGTACAAGGCTATTTGCAGACTATTAGGTCCTAATGAAACTATTACAAAGCTATGAAAAGGCAGATGTCCTAGTACCTTAGGCACATACATGCACACTTCCAGAACAGCAGTCCCATGGAAATACAAAGGGAGCCACAAAAGTAAGCTAAAATTCTCTGGTAGTCATACTAAAAAGTAAAGGAAACAGAATTAATGCTATAATGTATTTAGCTACCACAACATATCTCAAATAGTATAATTTCAACATGTAATCATGATAAGGAGTCCTGGTGTGGCACTAGAGGATAATGCACTTGACCCCAAGGTGAGTTTGAGTCACAAAGACAGAGGTTCAATCCCACTAGCCACACCTTGGAAACCCTATACAGGACTCCTGTGAGTCAGAATTGATTCGATGGCACCGAACAACAATAATATTCTTTTTAAAAATTTATTTCAGATTTAAAAAAAAAAAAACTTTTTTTGTGAATGGATTGAAGGTTTATAGGGAAGATCATCAGTGTTACATTCATCAAATCATTGCAATGCTTACAACCCCCTACAGTCACTACTGGCTAACAGTATTTACCTTTATTACACCCCCCTCCTGTTTTTTAAAAGCTTGTATTGTGAATTGAGTGATAGTTTACATGGGAGAGTATAGGTTTTGTACTCATCCTGTCACATTTTGTTTTACTCTGTTTTTGTTTGTTTGTTTGTTTTTGATGTACACAAAACACTCAAATATATAATCATTTAAACAATCAAAAGGCATATTCTGCAAGCTTGGCTACTGGCCACCCCACACAGCCTTTCTCTTTCCATGAGACTAGAGTCCTCAGATGCTCCATCTCTCCTTTCCATTATCTCTGCCTCTATCTCTGGTGTCTCTGCTTCTCTGGTTAGGGTCCCATATTCAGCTTATGCTCTTCTCCCTTGATAGTCCTAGGGTCCTCAGTTCCTGGAATGTAAGATTAACTACTCCCCACTTTATGTTACAAAACTTCTACCTTAACAGTTGTGACAGTCACAGTTAGTCATGATAACAATTTGTTGTTGTTGTTGTT
>NW_006408729.1:4231027-4233166 GCF_000296735.1 Chrysochloris asiatica | reverse complement strand
TTTGCAATTGCTTCCTTTAACAAATTTCTGTATCTTCCTCTAGTCAAGCTCTGGTCATCAAACCATTGAGGCTAGGTCAAATGGGTACTGTCTGCAAGTTTGGGGGTTCTTGTGTGTCTCTCCTCACTTCATATCAGCTGGATGCTTTGCTCTTAGCTCTACTCTCTTTCATGGCTAAGTTAAAATTCATGGGATCAGGAGTTCCCATGCCTCCCCAAACTTTGAGCCAACCAGCTTTTCCTCTTCTTTCTTTTATCAAGACGTAGATAGGAGTCTATGGAAAGTGTTCGAACTCAGCCCATGTCTTCATTACTGACTTTCCCCCACTTCCACTTAAATGTAGACCAATTCTGTTGCCAGCAAGCTTACATACTTGCTTGTGTGTTCCCTTTTAGTTTCAGTCTTGGAGTGGGGTTCGTGCTGAAAGGACTGGATTGCTTGCCCTGATGGCTTCCCCTTGAACAACTTGATTGTTCTTGTAATAGTCAAATAGACTGCCCTGTTTTATTTATTTATTTATTTTTCCTGCTGGTCTTTCTTTCAGGAAGTGTCTTCTGTTCTTCTAGCCAGTCTGGGTTGGTCTGCATGTCCTTTCATTTGAGAATGTCCCACCTCAGAAAATTCTGGATGGGGCTCAGGATTCTACCTAAAGTCTTATACACTACAAGGCTCTGCAAGAAGCCTCTTTCACTGGGCAAGTTCTAGCACTCCTTTTAGGTATTCCAATCAGTTATAGGCTGAAGAAGGGCTATGGACTTTCTGTAGTCATGTTTCCTGATATTCCTTTCGATACCACACAAGTATCCATTTTACAATAGTAGGCAAGGGAAACCAATATGCATAAGACAGTCAATCATCTTAACATTATTTACCCTCTTTTACCCATTCAGACTATACTTTGATATCTGTATCACAGAGCCCTATTGTTCCAAGGTTGAGCATACATCATTATTTATCTCTGTCCCATTTAGCCCAGGCAAACCACCTACCTAAGTGTTCCCCTATCTACCTTGTTCTTCCATTCCCCTTCCCCTTCTTGTGTATTGTCCTCCACTTCCTTATTATGACACAACATCAATAACAACAATAATAATCCTAACTATGATGTGTCTAATTCCTAACCTGTGCTCTACTGTCCCCTCCCTTCTACCCTTGGTAACCAACAAAGTTTTTTTGTTTGTTTGTTTGTTTTCAGTATGAGTATCTTTTCTTAAGCATTTACAATAATGGTCCTATGCAATATTTGTCCTTTTGTGACTAATTTCACTCAGCATAATGTCCTCAAGTTTCCTCCATGTTATGCGGTGGTTTGTAGTTTCCTTGTTTTTCTTCAAGGTAGCATACTATTACATTGTGTGTATGTACCAAAGTTTGCTTATCCATTCTTCCACTGATGGGCACTTAGGCTGTCTCCATGTTTTTGCTATTTTGAATAGAGCTGTGATAAAAATTGGTGTGCATATATCTACTCGTGCTATGGCTTGTATTTCTTGTGGATATATACCAAGTAGAGGAATTGCTGGATTATAAGGTATTTCTATTTCCAACCTTCTGGGGAAGTGCCATACCATTTTTCAGAGTGGTTGAGCCATTTCCACATTGCCATCAGCAATGTAGGAGGGCCCCAGTCTCTCCACATCCTCACCAGCATTTATTGGCCTCTGTGTTTTTTAATTTCACTGTTATTACTGATGTGAAATGATATCTCATTGTTTTTAAATTTTTTTTTCTTTATTTTAAAGTTTTTATTGTGCATTGAGTGACAGTTTACATGGAAGAACATCAGTTTTGCACTCAATCTATCATATTTCATATGATTGCAATGATTACAATCCCCTCCATACATCACAATTCAACAGTATTTGCTTCTATTTCTTCTAGTTTTAATTTTTGTTTTTGATGTACACAAAAACACTCAGTAATACATAATAATTTAAACAACCCAAAGGCACATTCTGCAAGCCTGGCTCCTGGTCACCAACACACAGCTTTTCTCTTTCCATGAATCTGCTCAGCTGCTCTATTTCTCATGTCATCATCTCTGGTGTCACTGCTTCTCTGGATAGGGTCCCTCATTCTGCTCATGCTCTTCTCCCTTGATGGTTCTAGGGTTCTCTATTTCTGTAATGTAAGATTAAA
>NW_006408729.1:4225525-4230377 GCF_000296735.1 Chrysochloris asiatica | reverse complement strand
TAACCTCATATGGTATTTTCAATAACCTCATATGGATGTGAAAGCTGGACAGTGAATAAGGAAGATCGTAGAAGAATTAATGCCTTTGAATTGTGGTGTTGGAGGAGAATACTAAAAGTGCCACGGATTGCCAAAAGAACCAATAGATCTGTTTTGGAAGAAGTGCAGCCAGAGTGCTCCTTGGAGGCCAAGATGGCTAAACTTCGTTTCTAATACTTTGGACATATTGTCAGGAGGGAACAGTCACTGGAGAAGGATGTTATGCTGGGTAAGATGGAAGGTCAGAGAAAAAGAAGACCCCCCAATGAGATGGATCGGCCAGGTGGCATCATTGATGGCATCAAGTGTGGCAGCTGTAGTGAGTTTGGCCCAGGATCACACATTGTTTCGTTCTGCTGTGTGTGGGGTCACTATGAGTCGGTTCTGACTCGATGGCACCTGACAACAACAACAACTTCACATTTCAGGTAGCCAATGTCTAACTTTCCCATCCCTATCAACCCTGTGTACATGTGTTTGGTCCTTGATGTGAAGACTCCTTCCCTTTCGGCTGGTATTTTGAGCTACTATATTATGAGTCAGAACTGATTCCACAGCACATAACCACCACCACCATACCCATAACTATAGGTCAAGTTCTTCAAATTGTAGCAATTTACAACTGTTTCCTTTATCAAAATCTTTATCTTCATCTAATCTAATTGTGATAATCAAGCCATTGAAGCTAGGTCAAATGGGTTCTATCTGCAAGTTTGGACATTATTGTGTGTCTCCTCTCACTTCATATCAGCTATATGCTTCACTCTTGGCTCTAGCCCTCTGTGGCTAGGTTCTTGTCTATGGGCTTCAGAGTCCTCAGGTCTTACCACATTTTGGACCAAACAGAACTTCCTCTTCTTTCTCTCTCATCTCCAAGTCAATGGGAGTCTGTAGAATATGGTTGAATTCAGCCCATACCTTCATTGTTGTTGTTTCCCCTTCAGTCAACAGTAGACCTACTTGGTCACCAGCAAGTTAAATGGCTGCTCATGTGTTCCCTTTGAGTTATATAGTCTTGGAGGGGGGGTTGTTTTGAATGAACTTGATTATTTACCTTGATGACTTCCCAGCAAACAACTTGCTTGTTCTTATAGTAGCCAATTAGACTGCCGTTTTTGTTTTTGATTTTTCTTGCTGGTCTTTCTTTCAAGAAATTTTTTTTGTTCTTCTACTCCAGGTTAGTCTTCATGCCCTTTCAGCTGGGACTGTCCCACTTCAGAAGGTTCTGGATGGGGCTCGGAATTCCATGTAAGGTCTTATACATTAAAAAGGCTCCACAAGAAGCCTATTTTACTGGGGAGGTTCTAAAACCACTTTTAGGTATTCCAAACAGTTATAGGCTGATTAAAACCTTTCTGTAATCATGTTTCCTGATATTTCTTTCTATCCCCCTCAAGTGTCTATTTTACAATAGTAGACAACAATATTTTACAACAACAGACAAGTGAAACCAACATTCATAAGGCAGTCAAGCCCCTATTTACCGTGTTCTTCAACCCCCTCCCCCCTTCTTGTGTATTGCCCTCCCCAACATCCGGACTACAATGTGTATATCCCCTTACCTGTGCTCTACTGCCCCCTCCCTCCCATCCCTGGTTACCAACAAAGACATTTTTTTTTTTTTTCTTTCTTTTAGTATGGATATATCTTCTTAAGCTTCGTATTTTTAATGTTTCCATCTTCTTGGGTTTTCATTTTCTTGGTATGTTGTGAAGTATTAATTTTCTTTGAGATTACCCTATATTCTACTAACTTTTTCCTCCATTTAAAACTGTCTATTTCATCCTGCAATCTACCTGACCTCCTCATCATTTGGATCTTTGTACCTATGTTTTTTACCTTCTTTCACACTTTAATTATTTTGATCATAGACTGACCTCCCATATCTTCAGAATTTCTTCTTGTAATTATGTTCTCTTGTGGATTCTTCCATTTGTTGATTGAATTCTGTCCAGGTGGTGTTATCACCTATGTCAATCTCTGGTTGTTGTCTTATCTTGTTGGTTCACAGTCCAAAGAATTCCCTTTGTTGTTGTTGTTAAGTGCCGTCAAGTTGATCCCTACCCAAAGTGACCCTGTGTAGGGTTTTCGAGGAGCAGCTGGTGAGCTTGAACCACCAAACTTGCAGTTCAAATGGCTTTGCAGTCTGGAGCAGTAACCCACAGCACCACACCAAGACTCTAAAGAACTCCCTTTCGGATGTTTTAAAGTGCTGGATTGTCTTTGAAAAAGTCCTCTAGCTTCTACTTTTCCTGGAATGTTTTTATTACACCATAGTATTTGATTGATAGCTTTGCTGGATAGATGATTCTTGATTGGCAGTTTTTTTTCTTTCAGGGTTTCAAATATGTCTCCACATTGCCTTCTTGCCCACATGGTTTCTGCTGAAAGATTAGAGCATATTTATATTTGCTTGTCTTTGTAAGTAACACTTCTCTTTCCCTTGCTGCTTTCAGAATTCTCTCCCTATCTTTGATTTTGGAGAGCTTGATGATGATATGTCTTGGTGATTTTCTTGTGGGGTCTATCTTTCCTGGGGTTCATTGAGCTTCTTGAGAGCTTATATTTTTGTTTTTCACAATGTTAGGGAAATTTTCTTCCAGAGGCTCTTCAACTATCTTCTTTGTGGACTTTCTGATTCTTCCTGTTCTGAAATTCCAATAATTCTGAAATTATTCCTCTTCATGTTGTCCCACATGAATCTTAGACTTTCTTCAGAATTTTTAAATCCTTTTATCTGCTTGCTCTTATATCTTTGCAGTATTGAGAGATTTGTCTTCCAGCTCCCTGGTTCTGGCTTCTATCTTTCAATTCTATTCCTTTGCCTTTTGCCTTTTCAGTGTGTTGTCCATTTCTGATATTTTATTTTTTGGACCTCCTTTTGCATGTTGTGAATTATTTCTAATGCTGTACCTATCTTACTTGATTGTTTCTGTAGCACTTTCCTGACTTTTCCCTTATTTTTCTCAACCCCTCTGTAGAGTATTTGGATTCACTTCAATAGCATTCTTCTGAATTCCTTCTCAGGCAGTTCCAAAGCTTGACTTCCTTCAAATGGGAAGTCTAGATCTACTTGTAGGTCCTTTGTTTCAGTTACTTTATCTTGTTTCTGGACATGTGCTGAAATCTTTGACTGTCTCTTGAGCATCTTCAATAATTAGATGTGGTGTCAATAATTAGCTGAATGAATGATGATGTGTTATTAAGCTTTCTGATTGCCTCCAGGTAGATGTGATCAGGAGATGGGCTTCCCTTTTCCTTCTTCTTCTTTTTAAACTCAGAGTAACTGTCACAGGTGTTGACTGTCTATCTGTTGTATAGTAGCTGGTATTTGCTCTTGCCTGGATGATGACATTTTATAGGGTGTGATTGGAGCTTGGCTATATGACCACAACAGCCATCTCCTCTCAGGTAATGTAAGGAGAAAAAGAACTGCCATAAGGTAAATGGGGAACAACAACAACAAAAAAATTCCACAGCAACAAAATAAAGCCACAACAGCAAAATAAATAAGTAAAAATAAAGTAAAGATTGGATACTACAATCTATAATTGCAAAACAAACAAACAAACAAACAAACAAAAAACCAACAACAAGTGTAGCAAAATATGAATATGACTTTAATGCCCCTCACTTAAACATCTGGTGTTGTTCTGGGAGACCGTTTCATTTTAACAGTTTCTGTTGACTTCTTAGTCCCCTTCTAAGATTCTGTGTGTTGTGGTATTTGCTGAGTGGATTTATCCACATGCATAAATGTGCATAAATCTCCAGGGTTCGGGGGTGCCCTCTTGTTCAGGCATCCTTCTACTCACCAGAGTGGAGGTATGCAGACAGTGAGAGACCAATGAGCAGGAAAAAAAGGCCACACTTTTATCTCCAATGATTGGTTAGATGTCTGCAGTGGGAGTGCTCCTCTGATCCTGCTCCTACTCCAACATGCTCAAGATGGTTGCTTTGGTAACTGCTGGCAGCCACACATCAGAAAACACCAAGTTTCTTGTTTCTGCCACAAATCCCACTAGCAGTAAGCCTTTGATCCTTCTAAATTTCCTTAATATGTAGTTCAGAGTTCTCGTACTATCCTCTGAAACTGCTTCATCCGATATTCTGTGTTATTACTGTTGGAGGTCTGCACTGCACTTCTCCCTAATCTGCCATCAAGCCCTGTTCTCCTTTAGTGTTGTTTTGACTTGCATCTCTTTAATGGCTAATGATCATAAACATTTCTTCATATGTTTGTTGGCTCCCCTAATATCTTTCTTGGTGAAGTGTCTGTTTATGTCCTGTGCCCAATTTTTAATTGGGTTATTTGTCTTTTTCTTGTAGAGGTGTTGTAGTTTCCTATAATTTCATAAATTAGTCCCTTGTCTGATATATCATTGCAAGAGATTTTTTCCCATTCTATGGGCTCCCTTTTTAGTTTTTTGGTGAAAACTAAAGCATTGTTGTTGTTGTTAAGTGCCATCGAGTCGGTTCCATATATATGTTTCTAATTTTTAGTATGTTCCAATCATCTATTTTGTGTTCTTTTGTTTGTTCAATTCTCGTAATGTTTGGTAGTCTATGTGTGCTCTCTATTGTTGTTGTTAGATGCCATCAAGTCAGTACCTATGCACAACAGAACAAAACACTGCCCGATCCTGGGCTAACCTCATAATTGTTTCCATGCTTGAGTCCATTGATGCTGCCACTTGGCCAATCCATCTTGTTGGGGGTCTTCCTCTTTTTCTCTGACCCTCTACCTTACCAAACATGATATCCTTCTCCAGTGACTGGTCCCTCCTGATAACATGTCTGCATTATGAAAGAC
>NW_006408729.1:4222429-4224203 GCF_000296735.1 Chrysochloris asiatica | reverse complement strand
AGAGAATTCTTCAATAATGAAAGTCAAGGCTTGAATTTTTTCTTCAGTTCCCCAGCTTGAGACATGCTGAACGTGTTCTTCCTTTTTGGTTTTCTGACTCCAGATCTTTGCACATTTTGTTGTAATACTTGGCTTTATCTTCTTGAGATGATCTTTGACATTTTCTGTTCATCTCTTGTACCTCCTCATTTCTTCCTTTTTCGTTAGCATCTCTATGCTAGAGAGCAAGATGCAGTGTCTCTTCTCACATCCATTTTGACCTTTTTCTTCTTTCTTGCTTTCTTAATGAATTTTTGCTTGTATGATGTTCTTGATGTCATAACACAACTCTTCTGGTCTTCTGTCTTTAGTGTTTAATGTATCAAATCTGTTCTTCAAATGATCTCTAAAATTCAGGTGGGATATATTGAAAGGGAAACAACAACCTGGCGCTGCTCATCAACCACACCGCACAACAGACAGCCCATCTAGAGACTTTTATTCAGGGTGAGGAAGAGGAAGGTGACCTCTGCCAGAGAGAGAAGGCAGGAGGCAGAAAAGAGGAAGAGAGAGTCAAAGGGAAGGGAGTGGTCTTATATAGGTTCAACAGGAAAGGAGTGGTCATTGCTAGGGTGATTTAGCTCTGGCCTATCAAAAGCCATGTAGCCCTTTAAACTACACCCCCTGTAGCTTAGGGCGGGGAAACAGATAAAATGAGTTGAAGGGAGGGGAGCAGGAAGAACCTGGAAGGTACAGCCTAAAATGGTGGACCTGATATTGTAACATATATTCCAGGTCATATTTTGGCTCTCCTGGACTTGTTTTTATTTTCTTCAGCTTCAATTTGAAGTTACATATGAGTAATTGATGGTCTGTTTCACAGTCAGCCCTTTTCCTTGTTTTCACTGATGATATGGAGCTTTTCCATCTTCTCTTTCTGCAGATGTAGTCAATTTGATTTCTGTGTATCACATCTGGTGAGTCCATGTGTATATTTGCATCTTATGTGATCTAAAGAAGGTACTTGAAATGAACAAATCATTGATTTTTCAGAATTCTATCATGGATATCAAGCATCATTTCTATCACCTAAGCCATATTTTCCACCTACTAATCCTTCCTCTTTGCTCCAATGTTTGTATTCCAATCACCAGTAATGATAAATACATCCTGATTGCATGTTTGACCAATTTCAGTTTGAAGAAGTTGATAGAATTCTTCTATTTCATCCTCACTGGCTTTAGTGGTTGGTGCATAAAGTTAAATAATGGTGGTATTAACTGGTCTTCCCTATAGGCACATGACTATTATCTATCTATCACAGACAGCGTTGTACCTCATAACTGATCTGGATATGTTCTTTTTGACAATGAATGCAACACACTATTCCTCTTCAATTTGTCATTCCCAGCATAGTAAACCATGTGGTTGTCAGATTCAAAATGGCCAATACCAGTCCATTTCAGCACACTAATGTCTAATATATTGATGTTTATGTGTTCCATTTTATTTTTGACAACTTCCAATTTTCCCAGATTCATACTTTGTACATTCCATTTTCCAATTTTCAATGTATGTTTACCATTGTTTCTCTTCATTTTGAGTTGTGCCCCATCAGCAAATGAGGGTCCCGTAGGCTTTTCTCCCACGGGCTTTACTCCATTCATGTCATCATGGTCAACTCTACTTTGATGAGGCAACTCTTCCCCAGTTGCATTTTGAGTGCCTTTCAACCTGTGGGGCTCATTTTCTAGCACTATATCTGAGAGTGTTTCTCTGCTATTCATAAGGTTTT
>NW_006408729.1:4213166-4221836 GCF_000296735.1 Chrysochloris asiatica | reverse complement strand
GACTGCTGCTTCCGTGAGTGTTGATAGTTGATCCAAGAAGAATGAAGTCCTTGACAACTTCAATCTCTTCTCCATTGATAAGAATGCTGTTTATTGGTCTAGTGGTGAGGATTTTTGTTTTCTTTACATTGAGTTGTAATCCACAAGGTTTTTAGTGACTAAATATTCGAAAGTAGTTTGTCACTCTTTCTTCCTAGTCTGTCTTCATCTGGAAGCTCATCTGAAACCTGTCCACCATGGGTCTCCCTGCTGGTATTTAAAATACCGGTGGTAAAAAAAACAAAAAACAAAAAACAAAACAAAAAAAACTTTCAGAATCACAGCAACTCATTAGCCACCACAGTACAACAAACTGACAGATGAGTGATGGTTCCCTCTATTAGAGCCCTTAAATTTGTTCCTATTTTTTCATTGGTGACTTTTATAATTCTGGGATTCACATTTAGGTCTTTAATACACATTGGGTTGTTTTTATATGATGTGAGATAAAGGTCTTGTTTCAATCTTTTGCATATTGATTTTCAGTTTTGCCAGCACCATCTGTTGAAGAGATGATCTCCTCCCCATTCAATGTACTTTGGCCTTTGTCAAAGATCAGTTCTCTGTATGTGGATGGATTAATTTCTGGATCGTCAATTCTATTCCATTGATCTATATATCTTTTATTGTACCAGTACCAGGCTGTTTTGATCACTGTAGTCATGTACTAAAATTTGAAGTCAGGGACTGAGAGGCCTCCAACTTTGTTCTTCTTCTTAAGCAATGCTTTGCTTATTTGGGGTCTCTTTCCTTTCTATATAAAGTTTTTATCCATGTCTTTAAAGAATGTCATTGGATTCTGGATTGGGATTGCATTATATGTGTAGATTGCTTTGGATAATATTGACATTTTAACAATGTTAAATCTTCCTATCTAGGAATATGGTATATTCTTCCATTTTTGTAAGTTTTTTCTTGTTGTTGTTGTTTCTTGTAATACTGCTGTTGTTGTTTTTTCCTGCACTTTGTCTGTAGAATTTATTTTTATGTACTTCTAAGAAATACAAATGCATCATTTTTAACATAATAATCTTGCTTTTCAAAACTTTGTACGTCCTGTCAGCAAGCTTTCATATACTTTTATTAAAATATGTTTTAGTCTGAGTTGTGAGCAATGAATGCACCACTGTCTTCACTTCTTCATCAGAGATTAATCTTCATCCTCAAAAATCTGTTTTCAGGGAACAAACAGGTGAAATTCTGATAGAGCAAGATCAGGATTACATGGAGGATGCTTTAACATCTGAAACTGATGTTTCTGCAGAACAACAAGAGTGTGGGCATAGGTGTGAGCACGTGTATGCAAGAACACAATGATCTTGCATAGCAGTCCTCTGTGTTTAGGCTTCTACCGTGAGCATCTCATTGTAAACAACATTGTTGATTGTTGAACCTTTTCCCTGATAGTGTTCCAGTACTGGCCTTTGAGAACCCAAAAACCTGCAAACATCAATTTTCCAGCTGATGGTTGACTTTTTAAATTTTAAAAACTTATTTAATGTTTTATTATGAATTATGTGGTAGTTTACATGGAAGGACATTAGCTTCACATTGATCCTGTCGTATATCGTTTCCTTGCCATGGTTATAATCCCCTCCATGGATCATCCACCAACCAAACCCTGCAAGGCTGCCCTCCGATCATCCACACACCGCCCCTCTTCCTCTCTGGGTCCAAAGTCCCCAACCACTCCATCTCCCCACATCATTGTCTCTGCCTCCATCTCTGGCATCACTACTTCTCTGGGTAGGGTTCCACTCTCTGCTCTTTTCCCTTGATGGTTCCAGGGACCTCCACTCCTAGACTGCAAAGTTAATCAATCACTCCCCTCCCTTTGCCACAAAGCATCTACCTTTACATTTCCAACCCTTACAATCAGTCCTGATAACAATTATTCGCTATTGCATAGCAAGAGACCTAGCCACATCTCCAGAGACCTATCCGCATCTCCTTTCATCAGCCCTGACTAAACAGAATGGATACTACTCAGTGGAGATTCTACCTTGTTCCATGCCCTGTGGATTTAGGTTCCTACTTGAAAGTTTGTAAGCCAGTCACTTCTTGCTTCTGTAGCCTCTCCACTTTGGGTAGCCAAAGTCCAAGTTGCCCATCCCTGTCCTCTCCATGTGCAGAGGGGGTGGGAATATCCTCACTGTGAAGATTTGTTCCCTCTTTTGAGCTACTGCTTCTATAGATGTATGTCAAATTCATCAAATTGTATCAGATTATTCTTTTCCCTCCTCTTTCTTCTTCTAGTTGAGCTCTGATCATCCAATCATTGAAGGCAGGTCAAGTGGGTATTATCTGCAAGTGTGGGTGTGCTTATTCATGTGCCCTCACTTATCAGCTGGACGTTTCACTCTCCACTCTAGTTCTCTGTGGCTGTGTTGCTGACTTGGGGTCCAAAAGTCTCCTGGACTTGCCACACTGCTGGTCAACCAGGTCTCCATCCAGGTTCACAGGAGTTTATTGAGCATTGTAGGGCTCAGCTCACAGCTTCATTCCTATTTTTCTCTCACTTCCCTTTATCGGTGATGAACATGGTCACCAGTCAGAGTGTGTATTCCCATTGAGTCTTAGTTTTAGAAGGGGTTTTGTCCTGAGGGGGACCCGACCACTTGCCTTGATGTCTCCTGGACAAGCCACTTGTTCTTGTAGTAATCAGTTGGTCTGCCTATATTGTTTTGTATTTTTCCTGTCAGTCTTTCTTTCAGGAAGTATCTTCTGTTCTTCTGGCCGCTCCAAGTTGGTTGACTTTTGAACTTTTTCTTGGATGATAACTGAGGATTTTCCCATTCCACACTCTGCTATTTACTCTGAAGCACCTAGTGATGAATCTATGTCTTGTCACCAGTAATAATTTTTTAAAAAACTTTTCCTTCCTTCTAGTATTTGTCCAAATTTTGTTTGCAGATGTCCAAATGCTTCAGTTTATGCTCCTATGTGAGTTATTTCTGTAACCATCTCACACAAACTTTTGGAAACCCAAGTCTATCGTGGGTTATTTCACAGGCAAAACCATGGTTGATTTGTAAATGATTTGCCACATAATCCACTGTCACTTGGCTATTTGGCAGAGTCATTTCATGTGCATGCTCAATGTTGTCATCAGCTGTAGAAGTGGAACAGGGGTTTAATATAACTGGAGTATGGAGAATTTTTGACCCACCCTCATTCTCCACACTCCTGTTATGCTAAAAAGCACTGGTATGCAAGGTCAATTTGAACTCCAAGGTCAGCAGTTTAAATTTACCAGCCACTCCTTAACAACATATATCTATATCTATATCATATGTGATATGTATGTGTGGTACAAAAGTTTGTGTGGTATAAGGGCACACAGGGTGTATAAGGGTGTGTGTGGGAGTAAAAGGGTGAGCGTTAAGTGAGGTGTGAGATGCGTGATGTGAGATGTGTGATGTGAGATGTGTGATGTGCGATGTGCAATGTGAGATATGTGATGTGAGATGTGTGATGTGAGATGTGTGATATGTGATGTGTGATGTGCGATGTGAGATGTGTGATGTGAGATGTGCAATATGCAATGTGAGATGTGTGATGTGAGATGGATATGAGATATGTGATATGATACATGTATTTTTTTAACTTTACATTTTTTATTGGTTTCCCTGTCATTAAGTCAACATGTGGCTACTATCACATCAGGGGTGCATGATGGCTCCATATGATAAGCACTGGACTGGAAACCACAAGGTCTATGTTTTGAGCCCAGTATGCACTCTGTGGGAGAAATATTAGTCTTTCACTCCCAAGAAGACAATGGCACTTAACACAACTGTCTAGATAGTGAATTAGTCTCCCTTGCCTCTTAACTCTCCTATGCATTAAATAATGTTATTTCTACTCTGAAAACCTTTTCTTGACTTTTTTTTTACAAGTGTTGTCTCATACAATATTTGTCTTTTTGTCAATGACTAATTTCACTTTTAGATTCATTCATGTTATAAGGTATTTCTCAGATTCCTCATTATTCTTCAGTGTTGTGTAGTATTCCATTGTATTTGTGTACCAAAGTTTTGTTTATGTATTCTTCCATTGATGGGTAATTTAGTTCTCTTTATCTTTTTTTTTTCTTACACTTTTTATTGTGAATTGAGTGCAAGTTTACAGGGCAGACCATCAGTTTTACATTGAACAAATCATATACTTTGTTTAATTACAATGATTATAATCCCCTCCATGTATCATCAGTTAACAGTATTTTCTCTATTTATTTTAGTTTTTTATTTTTATTTTTAGACACTCAGGTATATATAATTATTTAAACCACCAAATGGCACATGCTGGAAGTCTGCCTCCTTGCTGCCAGCTCTCAGTCCCTTTCTTCCCATAAATCTAGAATCCTCAGCTACTCCCTCTCTCCATGTCCCCATCTCTGCCTCCATTTTTGGTGTCGCTGCTTCTCTGGATAAGGTCTCACATTCCGCTTTTCCTCTTCTTCCTTGGTGGTCCTAGTGTCCTTTGTTTCTGGACTGTAAGATTAATTACTCCCCCATTTTTGTTACAAAACTTCCACTTCTATAGTTGTGACAGTCACCTTTAGTCATGATAACAATTACTCAATATTGAATCATAAAAATGTTATTTCCATCTCTTTTAGCCAGACCCATCTAGACAAGATAAAAACTATTCAGTGGGGACTCTTTCTTTCCCCACATACTATTAAACTAAACTCCCCCTTGAAACCTTATAAGCCAGTCACTTAGGGTCTTTATCTTCCCCCTCATTTTAAGTAGCCAATGTCTGAAGTTCCTGATCCCTAGCTACCCTGAGTAGAGAGGGGATAGCATTTATACCTGATGTGAAGACTCCTCTTTCTGTTGGTATTTTGCACTACTACCTACATGAGTATAGGTTAAATTCATCAAAGTGTAGCAATTTACTCTCATTTCTCGTATCAAAAATAGTTTGGTTTTTTTTTTTTTTTTTTTTAATCTTCCTCTAGTTGAATTCTGATTATTAAGCCATTGAGGCTAGGTCAAATGGGTACTATCCGCAAGTTTGGGTGTTCTTTTGCAACTCCTCTCACTTCATATCAGCGGGATGCTTCACGCTCAGCTATAGCCCTCTGTGGCTATGCCCTTGTCCATAGGCTCAGGTGTCCTCAGGTCCCACCACACTTTGGACCAATGATTCCTTCCTTTTTTTCACTCTCATGTCCAGGTCATTGGGAATCTGTGGAACGTGGTTGAACTCGGCCCATTTCCTCATTGCTGCCTTTCCCCCTCTTCCACTCACCAGTAGACCAACATGGGCACCAGCAAGCTTACATGTCTGCTCATGTGTTTCCTTTGGATGTCAGTCTTAGAGGAGGTTGTGTCCTGAAGGCACTTGATTGCTTGCCTTGATGGCTTCTTGGTGAACAACTTGCTTATTCTTGTAGTAGCCAGTTATACTGCCATTTTTGTTTTGGATTTTTCCTAATGATCTTTCTTTGAAGATGTGTCTTCTGTCGCTCTAGGTGTTCCAGGCTGGTCTGCTTGTCCTTTCTAGTGGGAATGTCCCACCTCAGAAGGTTCTGAATGGGGCTCAGGATTCCATCTAAGGTCCTGTACACCACAAAGGCTTCTCAGGAGGCCTATTTCACTGGGGAAGCTGTAGAACCCCTTTTAGGTATTCCAATCAGTTATAGGCTGAAGATGGGCTTACAAGCTTTCTGTATTCATGTTTCCTGACATTCCTTTCTATCCCACTGAATTTTACATTTTATGGTAGTAGGTAAGGGAAACCAATATACATAAGACAGGCAAGCATCTTAGTATTATTTCCCTTCTTCAAACTGTTACTTGATCCCTGTATCATAGAGCCCTGCTGTTCTAAGACTGAGCATGTATCACTATTTACCTCTGTCCCATTTAGCCCAAGCAAACCTTTCTCAGTGTTCCCCATCTACTTTGTTTTCTGCCCCCTTCCTGTGTACTTCTCTCCAACCCTTGAACTATGATGTGTCTGCCCGTACTCTGTGCTCTACCATAGCCTCCCTCTACCTCCCCCATGTATTCCCATGCCAACCCCACTGGTAACCAACAAAGACTTTTTTTTTTTTTTCATTTTAGTATGGGTATCTTTTCTTAAGCCTTTACAATAATGCTCTTATGCAATATTTGTCTTTTTGTGACTGTCTAATTTCACTCAGCATAATGTCCTCAAGTTTCATTCATGTTATGTGGTGGTTTGCAGCTTCCTTGTTATTCTTCAAGGTAGCATAATATTCCATTGTGTGTATGTACCAAAGTTTGTTTATCCATTCTTCCATTGATGGGCACTTAGGCTGTCTCCATCTTTTTGCTATTGTGAATAGTGCTGCTATGAACATTGGTGTGCATATATCTACCCATGTTATGGCTTGTATTACTTGTGGATATATACCAAGTAGAGGAATTGCTGGATCATATGGTATTTCTATTTCCAATTTTCTGAGGAAGTGCCATACTGTTTTCCATAGTGGTTGGACCATTTTGCATTCCCACCAGCACTGTAGGAGGGTCTCAGTCTCTCCACATCCTTGCCCGAATTTATTATTCTCTGCATTTTTGAACTTCACTGTTATTGCTGGTGTGAGATGATATCTCACTGTTGTTTTGATTTGCATATTTCTAATGGCTAGTGGGAGTTCTGGTGTGGCAGTATGGGTTAATGTGCTGGACAGCAAAGTCAGTTTGAACCACAATGTCAGTGGTTCAAGCATACCAGCCTCTCCTTGGAAACCCTAAACAGGGTTGCTATGGGTTGGAACTGACTTGACAGCACTTAACAACAACAAATCGTTAATGACCGTGAACATTTCTTCTTATGTTTGTTGGCTCTCCAAATGTCTTCCTTGGTGAAGTGTCTGTTCATGTCCTGTGTCCATTTTTTAATTGGGTTACTTGTCTTTTTCTTGTAGAGGTGTTGTAATTTCCTATAGATTTTAGAAATTAGTCCCTTGTCTAAAAAAAGATTTCCCCCCATTCTACGGGCTCCCTTTTTACTCTTTTGGTGAAATCCTTTGATGCACATAACTTTCTAATTTTTAGAATGTCCCAATAATCTATTTTGTCTTCTTCTGTTTGTGTAAATTTTGCAATGTTTGGTAGTCTGTGTATGCCCTGGATTAAATCCCTTAAATTTGTCCCTATTTTTTTCATTGATGACCTTTATAATTCTGGGATTCACATTTAGGTTTTTAATCCATGTTAAGTTGGTTCTTGTAATATTGTTTTATAGTTTCATTTGTATAGATCTAACAATAACAATCTTTCTACAAATGAATGAGATATTTTTCATTTTCTTTTTTGTAATCAGTATGTAATCTGGTGTGTATTTTATAGATGCAATGATTTCTAATTTTTACCAGTCACGTTTCAAATGCCTTATAGCAATATGGAGCTAGTAATGCCGCTCTAGCCATATTAGATGAACAACATAATTTTTAGGGTTAGGTGGCTTCTCTTTTATACATATAAAACAGTGAGCAAGTCATTGGTGGGTAGGATGTCATGGTTTTTGGCATAAGAATTTCTCTTATTCTTGGTCAGTAAGGTATGGATGTATGCTTCAACATCCAGCCACAGATCCTTTCTCAAGTTGATAATACAAGGGATTTTGGATGATGTTTGGATTATGTAAAACGCAATGTAAAACAGTCTTGGGAGATCATTTAATGCAGGTTGCTGTTTTTAAGTTCCATGGAGTTGGTTCAGACTCATAGTGACCCGACAGAGGGTTTTTAAGGAGTGGCTGGTGACCTTGAACCATCAACCTTGTAGTTATCAGTCCAGTGTTTATCTTATAGTGTTACACCATTACTCCAAATTTAATGCATTTTTGTTATTGTTGTTGAGTGCCTTCAAGTTGGTTCCACTCAGTGACCGTGTACAGGGTATCTGAGGTTTTAAAATTTCTGTGGGAGCAGAAAGCCTCACCTTTTTTTCTGTGGAGCAGCTGGTGGGTTCAAACCATGGACCTCATGATTTGCAGTGGAGAATTTATGGTATGGAGTTACCATGCTCCACATTTTATGCATAAGACCTTCTATAATATTGTGAAAACTGTTCATTCATATTCTACTTGTGTAATTTATGAAATAATGAATCAACCTGAATTGTTTGAATTTTATAAAGTCCTTTGGGTCCAATGAAAAAGATGTATGACTCATTTTGCAGGATCTCTAGGAGTAAGACAAGATTCAAATGGAAAAAACAATGGGGAAACACATTATTTACAAAAAAACAAGCTAATCACAGGAACATAAGAATATGTAACAAATCCTTAATTGTTTAAAGATTCTGTTCTTTGAGTTCCTTATATTTGGAGGTGGCTAGGAGCTCTGGTAGAATAGTAGTTACAAATTAGGTTGCTAACTTCAAGGTCAGCAGTTCAAAACTACCAGCTGTTCTGCAGGAAAAAGATGAGACTTTCTGCTCCTGTAAATATTTGCAGCCTCAGAAACGCTGTGTAGGGTCACTATGAGTTGGAACAGACTCCACGGTACTTAACAACAACAACAAGCAATGCCTGAGCAATGACTGTATACAAAATTGGTGAGATTTATTATAACTCAGCAAGCGCTTGACTAGATCACATTTTTTTTGCCTTGAAATTTGAACTATATAACATAATATGATAACA
>NW_006408729.1:4210913-4212366 GCF_000296735.1 Chrysochloris asiatica | reverse complement strand
GCACTTAACAACAACAACAATTTCAGGTACAAGTATCCGTTATGTGTTGCACAACAGATTCCTGTTTAAGTAATTGGCTGCTAACCAAAGATTGGCAGTTTGAACTCACCAACTGCTCTATGGGAAAACGATGTGGCAGTCAGATAAACTTGTTGTTAGGTCCCATCCAGTCAGTTTTAGCTCATAACAATTTTGTGTACAACAGAATAAAGCACTGCCCGGTTCTGTGCCATCCTCACAATTGTTACTATATCTAAACCTATTGCTGCAGTCACTGCATCAATCCATCTCACTAAGGTTTCTTTTTCATATCTTGCTGACTCTCTTCTTTACCAAGTATGATACCCTTCTCCAGGGAATGATCCTTTTGGATAACAAATCCAAAGTCTGTGAGATGAAAAGGGGTCACCCATACTTCTAAGGAACATTCTGACTATACTTTTTCCAATATATATTTGTTTGTTCTTCTGACAGGCCATAGTAAATTCAATATTTTTTGCTAACACAGAATTCAAATGTATACATTCTTCTTTGGTCTTCTTTATTCATTGTGTAGCTTACACATGCATATGAGGTGATTGAAAACACCTTGGCTTGTTTCAGGTGCACCTTAGTCTTCAAAGGGACATCTTTGCTTTTTAGCACTTTAGAAATGTCTTTTGCAACAGATTTGCACAATGCATGTGTCATTTAATTTCTTGATAGCTGCTTCCATGAGTGTTGATTGTGGGTCCAAATAAAATGAAATCCTTCACAACTTCAATCTTTTCTCTATTTATTAGAATGCTATGTATTGGGTCAGTTGTGAAGACTTTTGTTTTCTTTATCTTGTATGGTGTGTTCCATACTGAAGGCTATATAGTCTTTGATCTTCATCTGTAAGTAATTCAAGTAAAGTCCTCTTTACTTTCAGCAGGCAAGTTTGTGTGGCTTTCATATCACACATTGTTAATAAGTATTCCTCCAATCCTGACACCACTTTCTTCTTCCTGTAGTCCAGGTTTTTGAATTATTTACTCAACATACAGGTTAAATAAGTGTGGTGAAAAGATACAACCCTGGCACACACCTTTCCAGATTTTAAACCAGGTATCCTCCTATTCTGTTTGAATGACTGCCTCTTGGTCTATATATAGTTTCCGTATGAACATGATTGTTGTTAAGTGTCTTGGAATAATTTTCAGCTTATAGTGACCCTATATATGTTTTCCAAGGAGCTGCTGGTAGATTTGAACTGCCAAACTTGCAGTTATTTATCCAGTGCTGTTCCTACAGCTCCACACTAGAACTACCATGAGCACAATTAAATGTTCTGAAATTCCTATTTTTACAATAGTTTGTAATGATCCACACAGCCAGATGCCTTTTCATAGTCAATAAAACATAACCACATATGGATGCAAAGGCTGGACAATGAATAAGAAAGATCGTAGAAGAATTGATGCCTTTGAAT
>NW_006408729.1:4207233-4210297 GCF_000296735.1 Chrysochloris asiatica | reverse complement strand
AGAGAATTTTATATAAAGGAAATGGTTCAAAGTTGTAGAGATAGGAGACTCCTAGTGGAGGCCAGAGTAACCAAGAGAACCAAGATTGGCAAGTGGATCTGTAAGGTAGAAACTCCAAGTCAGAGCACAGAGCAGGAGCTCAGCATTGGAGCACGGGCAGCAGAAGGGTGACAGGCGACCAAGGCCTGGGCACACATGCTGCAGAACCGTTGACATGGAGAACATGAGCCGAGGCAACAGGTACAGGCCTGCAGGGCCCTCTGGTGGGCATCCAGTTTTCCAGGCCCACATATGCATATGGTTTTCCAGGTACACTTGGCAGGCAGGCCCAGCAGGCAAACACACAATGGAACAGGCCACTGGTTCAGGTTCAAAGCACTGGAGGTTGGAGGACAACCTTGAAGTGAGTTCCAGATCCAGTGGGGAGGAAAACAAGTCTTTCCTGCATTTTCATTATATTGGGAGCGGACCACACCCCCAAGGGAACATCTTTTCAATTGATTGGCTTCTCATAGCCAATCATCATACAGTTAACTGTGCTTGCTCATAGCCAATCATCATAGAATTAACTATCAACTGCCAAACAACTTCAAAGTTTGGATCAATCAATTTGAAATAGAACATTAACTACCATATTCCACCCATTTTTAACTTGGTACAAATAAATCGTGTTCCTAATCTCAAAATAAAGTAAGTTGTAAAGTCATATCTGTGCCTAATGTGATATAACTAAAAAACATACAACTGAAAATGTACTGGCCCCATTTGCATCTTATATTTCACAAATGAACAAAGCAAAAACATTTGATGTACACTTGCAAAACAAAAACTCTC
Organism: Chrysochloris asiatica; assembly: GCF_000296735.1. Taxonomy (NCBI): domain Eukaryota; kingdom Metazoa; phylum Chordata; class Mammalia; order Afrosoricida; family Chrysochloridae; genus Chrysochloris; species Chrysochloris asiatica. The sequence continues at coordinate 4,209,463 of NW_006408729.1, read as the reverse complement.
TCTCTCTCTCTCTCTATATATATATATATGTATATATAAAACTGGTCACATGGCAATAGTTGGTATTTGTTGTTGCCAAGTGCCATTGAGTAGGTTCCAACTCATGGCAACCCTGTATAGGGTTTCCAAGGAGTGGCTGGTGAGTTTGAACTATGCAGTCCAGTGCATTATCCTGCAGTGCCCCACCAGGACTCCAGATGGTATTTACAATTACCTTATTCTACTACCCATTCCATACTCCCTTTGTCCACAGCAAGCAACTCAGCTGGCCATGGTTTTTTGCCTGCTGGTATGACCCAAATCTTTATTTTTGAAGGGCCTAGAAAATTAGAAAATTAGTCTTCATGTTTGACTTGGGTTACTCTGGTGCTATGTATTGCAAAATCTACGTGAACCACAACTTTAGAGGTTCAAGTTCACTACCTGCTCCTCAGAAAACCTATACTGGTGGGTTGGAACTGACTAGAGGACACTTAACAGCAATTAAAAATAGTTTACCATTGATTTTAATCACAGGACATGGTAGTACAAAAAGATGTCCTAAGGAATCTCCTGGATGCCAAATATATTCTTCTTTACCTCCATTATGTAATGTCATGCCAATTTCCCTTTGGTAATCAGGATCAATCATGCCACCCAATACAATAACTCCCATCTTTGCCTGCTCATCCAGAGGCACAGGGAGTGCAATACATTGTTTAATTTCTTGACTGCTGCTTCATGAGTGTTGATAGTGGATCCAATAAAAATATATCTAAAACTGTGGTCTTTGGTCTTCATCAATAAGTATTTTAAGTCCTCTTCATTTTCAGCAAGCAAGTTTGTATCATCTGCATATTACTGGTTTTTAATGAGTCTTATTCCAGTCCTGATGCCATGTTTGGCTTCATATAATCCAATTTCTTGGATTATTTGATCAGCATACAGATTGAATAATTATGATGAAATAATACAACCCTGGCGCATGCCTTTCCTAATTTTAAATATTTCAATATTCCCTTGCTCTGTTAGAAACACTGCCTCTTTATCTATGTACAATGTGCAAAAAAATATTTCAAGTGAATCATTAGGAGTAATAATGAGTGGTGTCACTCCCATTTCTACCATATATTGGATACTGGTTTAGAGCATATACAGCTTCTTATAGAACAATGCCTCAATCCTGCAAAGTATTGTCACCAGTTGGTGCTGTAATTGTGCCTTTAGAAGGCCATTCCATTGTTCAATCAAGTCAGCTGCTTCAGGATGATAAGGAACATGGTAAGGTCAGTGAATTTCATGAGCATGGGCACACTGCTGCACTTTCATTTGATGTGATGTGGGTCGCTTGATCCGATGTGGGTCACTTGATCTGAGGTAATGCTTTGTGATATTGGTGGATAACACATTCTGTAAGACCATGAAGGTAGTTTTTGCAGAAGTATTTTTGCAGGGTAGGCAAGTCCACATTCAGAATAAGTGTCTATTGCTGTAAGAACAAAATGCTGCCCTTTCCATGACAGAAGTGGTCCAATGCAATCAATCTGCCACTAAGCAGCTGGCTGATCTTCACGAGGAATGGTCCTATTCCTGGGATTCAGTGTTTGTTTCTGCTGCTGGGTAGATTAGGCACTCAACAGTGGCTGTGGCCACAACAGACTTGGTGAATGGACACCCATGTTGCCAAGCCCATGCATAACCTGTCTCTGCCACCATGGCTATTTTGTTCATTTCACATTGTGAAATGACAGGAGTGGTTGGAGAAAGAGAATGATTAATCTCCACAGAACGTGCTATCTTGTCCACTTGGTTGTTAAACTCCTCCTCTTTCAAGGTAATACTTTGGTATGCATTCATATGAAACACAGATATCTTCACTTTTTTGACCCACTCAGAGAGGTTTAGCCACATGCTTTGTCCCCAAACCTCCTTGTCACCAATATTCCAGTCATGTTCCTTCCAAATCCCTGACCATTCAGCCAAACCATTGGCAACAGCCCATAAATCAATATACATCTGGCCATTTCTCCTTCCAAGCAAAATGAACAAGCAGATGCACTGTTGAAATTCAGCTCATTGAGAAGAATTACCTTCACCGCTGTTCTTAAGGATAGTCCCAGAAATGGGATGTAATGAATGCTGCTGCTGTCTGCTTTTGAGTGGTGCCTGCATATTGTGCAGAATAATCTTTAAACCAAGCATGAGTTTTCTCTTCTTCAGTCAACTGATCATAGGAACTCTCCATGAAGCC
>NW_006408729.1:4187928-4206643 GCF_000296735.1 Chrysochloris asiatica | reverse complement strand
CTGGAATAACATACCCAAATGAGGAATATGTTGCCTCCAAAATCCAAAGAGGCCTATCAGACATTGTGCTTCTTTTTTTAGTTGTGGGAGAGCTAAATGCATCAACTTGTCCTCCACTTTTAGTAGGAATACCTCTACATGCTCCACATCATTGAAACTCTAGAAATTTCACTGAGGTGGAAGGTGCCTGAATTTTTGTTGGGTTAATTTCTCACCATCTAACATACAGATGTTTTGACAATAAGTTTACAGATATTGAATATTTTTTCTCACTAGGGCCAATAAGCAAACTGACATCATGTAATGGATCAGTGTGATGTCTTGGTGCAGGGAAAGATGTATACTAAATTATGACATGTTGGATAGTTGATGTACCCTGAGGTAAGAATGTGAAATTGTATGTTAGACTGCCAGCTGAGGGCAAACTACTTCTGGTGATCCTCAGAAACTGAAATTGAGAAAAAGCCAGATCAATAGATGCATACCCTATATCAGTAAAGGTAATAATTTGATCAAACAAAGGAACAACATTGGGACCAGCAGCTGCAATAAGCTTCACAACCTGGTTAAGTTTATGATAATCCACTGTCATTCTCCAAGATCCATCTGGTTTTTGCACAAGTCAGATAGACAAGTTAAATGGGGATGTAGTGGGAATCATTACCCCTGCATTCTTCAAGTCCTTGATTGTAGCACTCTGCAATCCTTCAAGGATGCAATATTGCTTTTGATTTACTATTTTGTTAGGTAAATGAAGTTTTAATGATTTTCACTAGTTTTTTCCACATTTCAGAGATCCAATGTGGGGTTTTTGCCAGTTATTGAGTCTGTCTATTCTGATTATGCATTCTGGAACTGGGGAAATCACCATAGGATAAGTTCAAGGACTCACTGGACCCAGCGTGAGACAAAACTTAGCTTGTTGTTGTTATTGTTAAGTGCCATCGAGTCAGTTCTGACCCATAGCAATGCTGCATAGCGCTTCTGAGGAGCGGCTGGTGAGCTTGAACCACCCACCTTGTGGTTCAAACTGACTTTGCTGTCTAGCTCATTAATCCACAGTGTCACACTAAGATCATATTAATAACTTGATGTTCATATTCCCCCATTCAGACTGGTGGGGCACAGTGACATTTTGGGTCTCCTGGACTTAGTGTCAATTCAGAGCTAATACTCAGTAATCCCTGAAAAGTATGATTATTTGCTTTCCCCCAGTGAACAGTCATCCTTGTAAAAGGCTGTATATCCCTTTAGGGAAGACTGGAAGAAAGACTAACAGCTGTCAGCGTAGTGGGGTCCTTCCTCAAGGGACCTGACCACCCCTTAAGTCAAGGGGCTGTGGGTCTGTAAAATGACTCAAGTCTGGGAATTGATTGAGAGGCCATGACTCTCTGTTCTGGCTCTTCTAGTTAGCCTGCCATTCACTTGATCCAGTAACTTCACTGGACAATGAATAAGGAAGACAGTAGTAGAATTGATGCATCTTAGCTATGGTGTTGGAGGAGAAAATTAAAAGTATAATTTATTATTGTTAAGTGCTGTGAAGTCAGTTCCAACTCATAGCGACCTTATGTAGGGTTACCAAGGAGCATCTGGTGAACTTGAACCACTGACCTTGTGGTCCAAACTGATCTTGCAGTCCAGCACATTAAAACAAGCCAATCTGTATTAGAAGAAGTACAACCAGAATACTCTCTGGAAGTCATGATGCCCAGTCTTTGTCTCTCTCACTTGCTTTACTAGTGGAGACAGAATTATTAGTGATTTAAAATTTAGATAAACTTGAGAGCCAAATTAAAAAACTCATCTTTTTGATATGATTTCTCAAGAACCACTCTTGGTATCAAATGTTTTAGGCTGCGTTCTCTAGAGAAGCAAGACCAGTGCAACTTATATATATATATAATAAATTTATATCAAGGAAATGCCTCACAGTTGTAAAGATAGGAGAGTGCCAAGTGAAGGTCAGGTGAACCCAGATTGTCGAGCAGGACCAGTAAGCAAGAACTCCAAGTCAGGAACCCCAAGTCAGGATACAGAGCAGGACCACAGCATTGGAGCAGAGGAGGCAGCAGAGTAATGGGTGACCAAGGCCTGAGCAGGCACACTGCATGAGTCGGGGCAACAGAAACAAGCATGCAGGACTCTCTAGTGGACATCTAGTTTTCCAGGTGTACTCGGTGGATAGATCCAGCAGGCAAACAAATAATAGAGAAAGTCTCTGACTCAAGTCCGAAGAACCCGAGGTTGGAGGATGATTAAGATGTGAGATCCAGATCTAGTAGGAAAGAGAGTCGTTCCTGCATGTTCATTATATTGAGAGCAGGCCATACTCTCAAGAAAACAACCTTTCAGTTGATTGGCTGTTCATAGCCAACCATCATAGAGTCAACTGTCAACAGCCAAGCAACTTCAAATCCTGAATCAATCAAGCTGACACAGAACTATAACTATTACACTCCTGATTCTTTGGGTTACAGTGATTCTGTGTATTCCTTTCATATTCTTTTGATGCTTACCACATTATTCAATATTAGACCCTTTGTTGTTGTTGGTAAATGCCATCAAGCCAGTGTCGACTTATAGTGACCCTTTAGTGCATTTTCAAGGAGTGTGACTGGTGGGTTTAAACCACTAACCTTGCAGTTAGCAGTCCAGTGCTTATCCTTAAATGCCACATCAGGACTCCATCATCCATAGAATCCATCAATATTGCTACTTGAGGCTTGAATATTTTCTTCAAATTTCTCAGTTTCCTAGATATTCTTCCCTTCTGATTTTCTAACTCCAGATCTTTGCATATTGCTTTACTTTGTCTTCTTGACCTGCTTTTGGCAACATTCTGTTCAGCTCTTTGCTTCATCATATCTTCAGTTGCTTTAGCATCTCTATATTCTAGAACAAGGATTAGCGTCTCTTGTGACATTCATTTTAATATTTTATTTCTTTCCTGTATTTTCAATAAATTTTGCTTTCTTCATGTATGATGTTTTAGATATAATCCCATAACTCGTCTGGTCATCAATCATTAGTGTTCAATGTGCAAAATCTACTCTTTCTGTAAAAATTTAGATGGGATATAATGAAGGTCATCCATTGAACTACATGGAATTGCTTTAGTTTTCTTCAGCTTCAAATTGAAGTTGCAGATGGTCTGTTCCATAGTCAGCCACTGACCTTGTTCTGACAGATGATGTTGACCTTCTCCATCATCACTTTCCACAGATGTAGTCAGTTTGATTACTGTATATTACACCTGACATTTGCATTGTTGAAAAAAAAATAGTTGTAATAAATATGTCATTGGTCTTGCAAATTTCTAGCATGTAATATCCAGCATTATATTTATCACCAAAGCCATATTTCCTAACTACTTATCCTTTTGTTTTGTTTTGTTTTCAGCTTTCACATTTCAATCACCAGTAACACCAGTAATGATCAGTGTATCTGGACTGAGTGTTTGATCAATTTCAGACTACAGAAGTTGGTAGAAAATTTCAATTTCTTCTTTTGCTTTAGTGTTTGGTGCATAAAGTTATTCAAATAGTTGTACTAAGTGGTTTTTCTTGAAGTGGTGTGGGTATTATCCTATCACTGACTGTATTGTGCTTCTGGATAGATCTTGAAATATTCTTTTTGATGATGAATATGACTCTATCTATCTTGAACTTGTCATATGACTGATCAAAAATGGCCAATATGAATTCATTTCAGCTCACTAATGCACAAGATATGTGTTTTACTTTATTTTTGACCACTTCTAATTTTCCTAGATTCATAGTTTGTACATTCCACATTCAGATTATTAATAGATGTTTGTTGTTTCCTCTTTTTGAGAATTACCACATCAGCAAATGGAATCTTAAAAAGTCTGTTTCACTAATACCATTGAGGTCAATTCTACTTTGAGATGGCAGTTCTTCCTCAAGTGACTCATTTTTGGTACAATACCAAATAGTGTGCTCCTACTATTCATATGATTTTCAGTGGCTAATTTTTCAGAAGTGGATCATCTCTTCCTTCATCCTATCCTGTCTTAGTCTAGAGCTCCACTGAACCTGTCCAATATGGGTGACCTAATTTATATTTGAAATACTAGTCAGATAACTTCCAGCAATTCACAAGTCACTGGTTAAAGTGATAGGCTCACTAAGAATCAAATTTGACTCAATAGCAAAGGCTTTAATTTTTTTGTGTGATAAATGCTGCAAATATATTCTCCTATTTTATCTTTCTTTTTGGGAGGGGTTTGTCTTTTTACTCTTCTTAAGTGTATTTTGAGAAATCAAATTCTTAATTTTAATATAGTCTAAATTACCAATTTTTCTTTTTATGATCATGCTTTTTGTACTTGCTTAAAAAATTTATTCCAATTCTGAAATTACAAAATATATATTCTATACTTGTATTCCTGTTATTCATTGACTATATAATGGCATTGGACTGTGTGGATTACAACAAATTATGAATAACTTTGCATAGAATGAAGATTTCAAAGCACTTGATAGTGCTCATGTACAATACATAGACTAAGAGGCAGATGTTAGAGCAGAAAAAGAGAATGTTACAGGGAAATATGCTGAGTAAGACCTCCTTAAAGTGTTCAATAGCAAAGATATCAGTGTGAGGTCTGACTGAAGCCATGTTGTTTTCAATCACTTCATATGTGAAAATTGGGCAATGAATAAGGAAGGTCAAAGAAGAATTCATGCATTTGAATTATGATGTTGGAGAAGAATATTGAAAGTACCATGCACTTCCAGAAGAACAAACAAGTCTGTTTTGGAAGAAGTGCAGCCAAAATACTCCTTAGAAGCAAAGATCCTGAGACTTTGTTTCTCATACTTCAGTCATATTATCAGGAGGGACTAGCTGCTGAAGAAGGACATTATGCTTGGTAAACTGGAGAGTCAGCAAAAAAGAGGGAGATTCCCCAATGAAATGGATTGGCACAGTGGCAAGAGCAATAGGCTCAAGCATAACAGTATTTGTGAGGATGGCACAGGAAGTATTTTGTTTTGTTGTGCATAGGGTTAATATGAGTCAGAGTCGACTTGATGGCATCCAACATCAAACAGTATAAAATCAGGAAATTTGTGTCAGTGTTACAAACTTTCACCATATTTATTCCATCTGTATCTGAGCAAATAGTCTGAGAATCTTGACTATGTGAAGAAGAATGTGGACCAGAATTGGACCCCAAGATCACTGCATATTGAACCTCCCTACTCCAAGAATTAAGGAGCTCTGGTAGTGTAGTGGTTACAAATCAGGCTGCTAATCTCAAGGTCAGCAGTTTGAAATTACCAGTGGTTCTGCATGAGAAAGATGAGGCTTTCTGATTCTGTAAAGATTTACAACCTCAGAAACCCTATCTATGTAGGGTCGCTAAGAGTTGAAACCGACTCCACAGCACATAACCACCACCCCAAGGATTAGAGTTGTAACATCAGAGGAATGTTAGAAGAGTGGAAGAAGCGGGTCCAAGAACCAGAGCACAAGACAAAGCAATTGGCTTCCTGGGTCACAGAGTAAGTAAAACTGAGTGCCTTAGGGTAGGAGGCTCACTTGTAGAATGTGTTGTCTCCAGGCACTTAGTTTGGGATGCTAGGCTTGGTGACCCATGGAGTTAGACCCCAATGCCTTCAGACTGAGGCTATGGCACAGTGGAATGCCCTTTGAGCTTTTATCAGCAGAGCTAAAGGAGCTTTGAAACTGTACAAGGCAGAGGCCAAGCGGCCTTGTGGCTGGAAGGCTAGGGATCAGAGAGAGACCTGCTTGTGGTGTGGCTTGGAAGAGACTGTCCTTACCAAATAACTGTATCTGAACATTTCTGCCCTTGCTAACTTCCCTACTAAAACCCATGATTATGAGTATCATCTGTGAGTTCTAGGTCACCATTGCAGTGAATTATTAAATCCCGGTGAGAATCAGATAACTCTATGAGAGGGTTGGTTGGTATCAGAATTGATAAGGAAGACTGACAAGTGGAGATAAGTCTAATCTCAGCCTCACAGAAAGCAGAGAATACCAGAAAGATGTTTACCTGTGCTTTATTGACTATGCACAGGCTTTCAACTGGATTGTGTGGCTTCTGACAAACTATGGATAACATTGCAAAGTATAAGTATTCCGGAACACTTAATTGTGCTCATGAGGAATCTGTACCTAGACCAAGAGGCAGTTGTCCGAACAGAACATGGGAACACTGAACTGTTTAAAACTAAGAAAGGTGTGCAACAGGGTTGTATTCTTTCACCATTCTTATTCAACTTGTATGTTGAGCAAATAATCTGAGAAGCTGGGATATATGAAGAAAAACGTGGCATCCGGATTGGAGGAAGACTCATTAACAACCTGTGATATGCAGATGATACAACCTTGCTTGCTGAAAGTGAAGAGGACTTAAAATACTTACTGATGAAGATCAAAAACTACAGGCTTTGGTACAGATTCCATCTCAATGTAAAGACAACAAAATCCTTACCACTAGACCAATAAACAACATTCTTATCAATGGAAAAAAGATTGAAGTTGTCAAATACTTCATACTTCTTGAATTAACCATCAACACTCGTGGAAGCAGCAGTCAAGAAACCAAATGATGTATTTCATTAGGCAAATCTACTGCACAAGACTTCTTTAAAGTGTTGAAAAACAAAGACGTCAGTTTGAGGACTAAGGTGTGCCTTACCTAAGTCATGGTGTTTTCAATAACCTCATATGCATGTGAAAGCTGGACAGTGAATAAGGAAGACCACAGAAGAATTGATGCATTTGAGTTATGGTGTTTGAGGAGATTATTGAAAATACCATAGGCTGTCAAAAGAACCAACAGACCTGTGTTGGGATAAGTGCAACCAGAGTGCTCTTTGAAGGCCAGGTGAAGGGTCAGAGAAGGAGAGGAAGACCCCAGCCTGATGGACTGGCAAAGTGGCAGCATCAGTGGGTTCCAGTGTGACAACAATTGTGAAGTTGGCCCTGGACTGGGTAGTGATTCATTCTGCTGTGTATAGAGTTGCTATGAGTCGGTACCTACTTGATGGCATCTAAAAACAACAACCACCGCCCACTTCAGACCAATGGGCCAGTTCACTATTAATTTTAGCCCCCAGTTGCTGGGTTAGTGTTCATGACCCCTGAAGTTCACATGTCTCCTTTAACTTCAGACCAGCCATTCATTCCTCCTTCTTTCTGTCATGTTAAGGTTGACAGGTGTTTATGGAATGTGGCCAGACTCAACCCATGTGCTCATTGTTTCATTTCCCCCACTTCCACTCACAAGTAGACGAGGGCAGTCACTAATTAATTTACAAGCTTGCTTGTGTGTTCCCTTTTGAATTTCAGTCTTAGAGGGGGTTTACCCTGATGAGCTAACTTGTCTTGCCCTGATGACTCCAAGGCACACAGTTGGACTGATCTTACAACAGCCAAACTCTCTGCTTATTTTATTATTATTTTTTTTCCTGTTGGTCTTTCTTTCAATAAATGTCTTCAGTTCTTATAATCACACCCAGTTGGTCTGCTTGTCCATTCAAGTGGGAATGTCCAACTTCAGAAGGTTCTGGGTGGAGATCAGGATTCCATTTAAAGCCACTTACTCCACAAAGGAGTATTTTCCTGGGCAAATTCCAGTACCCATTTTCATTAAATCAATCAGTTATAGATTGAATATGATCTTACACACTATCTGTAATCATTGTTGTTGTTAGGTGCCATCGAATCGGCACTGACCCAAAGCGACCTTATGCACAACAGAACGAAACACTGCCTGATCCTGGGCCAACCGCTCTATTGTTGCCATGCTTGAGTCCATCGATGCTTCCACTTGGCCAATCCATCTCATTGGGGTCTTCCTCTTTTTCTCTGATCCTCCATCTTACCAAACATGATATCCTTCTCCAGCGACTGGTCTCTCTTGACAATAACAATATGTCCAAAGTATGAGAGATGAAGTTTGGCCATCTTGGCCTCTAAGGAGCATTCTGGCTGCACATCTTTCAAAACGGATCTGTTGGTTTTTTTTTTTTTTTTTTGCAGCTTTGGTACTTTCAAAAGGCATCAATTCTTCTACGATCTTCCTTATTCACTGTCCAGCTTTCGCATGCATATCATATTCACCCAATATTCCCTTCTATGCCACTTAAATGTCTATTTTACTATAGTAGGCAAGGTAAACCAGTATCCACAAGACAGTCAATCATCTTAACATTATTTCCCCTCCTTTACCCTTTCAGAAGCATGGTATATTCCTCCATTTCTGTAGGTTTTATTGGTTTCATGTAGTAATGTTTTGTACTTTTCTTTGTTTAGGTCTTTTGTTTCTCTGGTTGGGTTTATTTCCATTTAAAAAAAAATCTTTTGGGTGGCTATTGTAAATGATACTATTTTCCTGATTCCATTCAGAATTCTCTTTATTAGTGAAAAGGGATGCAACACATTTTTATATGTTGATTTTTTACCCTGCCAATTTGTCAAATCTATCAATTATTTCCAATAATTTTCTTGTTGAGTCTTTGGAATTTTCTAAATATAGGACCATATTATTGATAAATCGAGAAAAATTTTCTTCTTTGAAAATTTTAATGCCTTTAATTGTCTTTCCTGACTTATAGCTCTGGCTAAGATACCCAGCACAATATTGAATTGTTGTTGTTATGAGGTGCCCTCAAGTCAGTTCCAACTCAAAGTGACCCTATGCAAAACAGACCAAAACACTGACTGTTCCTGTGCCATTCTCAATTGTTGTTACACTTGAACTCATTGCTACTGCCACTATGCCAACGCATCTCATTGGGGACTCTTCCTCTTTTTCAAGAACCCTCAACTTTACCAAGCATTATGTCCTTCTCTAGGAACTTGTCTCTCCTATAAAATGTCTCAAGTATGAAAGAGTAAATATGGTTATCCTGGCTTCTAACGAGCATTCTGGCTGTACATCTTCCTACACAGATCTGTTTATTCTTCTGACAGTGCATGGTACTTTCAAAATTCTCCTCTATCATCAAAGCTCAAATGCATCAATTCTTCTATTGTCTTTCTTATCATTGCCTGACTTTCACAGGCATGTGATACTAATGAAAATATCATGACTTGGGCCAGGAACATCTTAATCCTCAAACTGGCCTCTTTGCTCTTGAATAATTTGAATGGGTTTTGTGCAACATATTTGCCTAATAAAATATATCATTTGATTTCTTGACTGCTGCTTCCATGTGTATAGATTTTGGATTCAAGTAAATAAAGTCTTTGGCAGGTTCAATTTTCTCTCCATCTATCACAATATGTGGTACTTTAGGTTAATATACTGAACTGCAAGGTCTGTTTGAACCATAAAGTCAGTGGTTCAAGCTCACCAGCCACCCCTTAGAAACCCTATACAGGGTCGCTATGAGTCAGAACCAGCTTGATGACACTTGACAATAACAACAGGATGATGTTATTTATTAGTTATTAGTCCATTTGGGAGAATAGTTGTTTTCTTTACATTGAAATACAACCCATACTGAAAGCTATGATCTTTGATCTTCATCTGTAAACATTTTAAGTCCTAATCATTTTCAGAAAACAAGGTTGTATCATCTGTATTCACAGGTTGCTAATGAGTCTTCTTCCAATCCTGATTCCACATTCTTTTTCATACAATCCAGCTTCTCAGATTATTTCCTCAGCATAAAGACTGAATAAGTATGGTGAAAGAATACAATCCTGGCACACACTTTTCTTGATTTTTAAACCATTCAGTCAGTATCTACTATTTATGTTGAAAAGACTGCCTCTTGATATGTGTACTCATTCTTCACAATGTTATCCATAGCTTGTTATGATATACACAATTAAAAGTCTTTGCATAATAAATAAATCACAGATAAACATCTTTCTCCACCACTTGTCTGTCAGTTTGTTTTACTGCAGTGCCTTGTGTGTTTCTGTGTTACTGGAAGCTATATCCCTAAATATTTTAAATACCAACAGGGTACATCCATGGTGTACAGGTTTCCGCTGAGCTGCTAGACCAAGACAGTCTAGAAAGAAGGAGAGGCAGACGACTTCTTAATGTATGTTGTTGTTGTTATGTGCCGTGGAGTCAGTTCCGACTCATAGCGATCCTGCACAGTCCGAGGCTGTTAATCTTTATGGGAACAGAACGCTTCATCTTTCTCCCATGGAGCAGCTGGTAGTTTCGAACTGCTGACCTTGTGGTTCACAGCCCGATTCGTAACCACTATGCTACCAAAGCTCTGAAAATATAGCCACTGAAAATCTTACGAATAGTAGTTGAAGGCTGTCAACGACAGAATACCAAATACTGTAACATGATGAATAGCACCAGGATATTGTGATACATAGTGCTGGAAGTTGAGCCCCTTTGGTTGGAAGGCACTCAAAATACTATCGGGGAAGAGCTGCCTTCCCAAAGTAGAGATTAGTGTTATAATGCGAATGGTGTAAAACTTTCAGGATCTTCATTTGCTGATGGGACACAACTCAAAATGAAGATAAACAGCTGTAAGCTTTCATTATTACTTGGAACATTGAATTTATGAAGTAAGAATCTTGGAAAATTAGAAGTTGTCAAAAATGAAAAGGAACATATAAAGATCAGTATTCTACAGGTTAGTTAGCTGAAATGGACTGGTATTAGCCATTATGAATCTAACAATCATATGTTTTATTGTACCAGGAATGACAAATTTAAGAGGCATGGCATTGCATTCATCATCAAAAATAACATTTCAAAATGTATCTTGAAGTATTATGTTGTCTGTTATGATGATATTCATACACCTGAAAGGAAGAGCAGTTAATACCACTGTTATTCAAATCTGCACACCAACCAATAAAGCCAGATATAATGAAATTGAAGAATTCTACAAGCTTCTTCAGTAAGAAATTGATAAAACATGCAATCAAGATGTATTGATCATAACTAATGATAGAAACACAAATGTTGAAAACAAAGAGGAAGGATCACTAGTTGCAATACATGGCTTTGGTGATATAAATGATGCTGGAGACAGCATCATAGAATTTTGCCAGAACAAGCACTGTTTATTGCAATTACCCTTTAAAAAACATTAAATATATCTATACACATGAACCTTACTATATGGCATACATAGATAACAAATTGACTACATATGTGGGAAGAGACAGTGGAATGGCTCCATATCATCCGTCAAAACAAGATCACGGCAGACTATGGATCAGACCATCAATTGCTCATATGCAAGTTCAGGCTGAAGCAGAAGAAAATTAAAATAAGTCCATGAGACCAAAATGTTGATCTTGGATATATCCCACCTGAATTTGAAATGATCTCAAGTACAGTTATAATTCATTAGACACTAATGACCAAAGACCAGAAAAGTTGCAGAGTGGCATCAAGAACATCAAGAAAGAAAGAAAAGACCAAAATTTATACCAGAAGAGATTCTGAAATTTGCTTTCCATCATAGAGAAGCTGGAAGAAATGAGGAGGTAAACAAGCTGAATAGAAAAATTCTCAGGGTAGCTTGAGAAGATAAATTCAATGACGATGATCAGAAACAAGGAAATCATCAGTTGGTTCACTTGGAAAATGAGGGGATGGGACATGCAGTGCTTACTAAGATAGAATGGTAAAATTTGAACTGTATTATGGATCAAACCCTCTTTCCTGGAAGCCTACCAAATTTATATCCATTCAGAGAGAAAAAACAAGTTTTTGCTTTGGGTCCTCATTATTATAAAGAAACTTTGACTCTCCTAGAGAGATTTTCTGGAGAAAGAAAGACTTCTGTGGTAAAACATAGACGAGTCATTGACTAATATTTGGACTATTATTGCTGCAGGTTCTGATTCACTGGCGAATTAAAAATGACCCTAAAATTTTTATATAAATTTTTATATTTAGTCTTGTCACTATAGAAAATGCCTCTTGCTCTTATGTTGAAACCAGGTGAAAATTTATGGGATATCTTCTTGGTAATGGGCCAGTACATGCCCTGTTGTTGTTGTTGTTAGGTGTCATCAAATCAGTACCGACTCATAGTGACCTTATGCAGAGCAGAACGAAACACTACCTGATCCGGGGCTAACCTCACTACTGTTGCCACGCTTGAGTCCATCGATTCTGCAACTTGGCCAATCCATCTCGCTGGAGGTCTTCCTCTTTTTCTCTGACCCTCCACCTTACCAAACGTGATATCCTTCTCCAGTGACTGATCCCTCCTGACAATATGTCCAAAGTATGAGATATGAAGTTTGGCCATCTTGGCCTCCAAGGAGCACTCTGGCTGCACTTCTTTCAAAACAGATCTATTGGTTCTTTTGGCAGCCCATGGCACTTTCAATATTCTCCTTCAACACCAGAACTCAAAAACATCAATTCTTCTATGGTTTTCCTTATTTACTGTCCAGCTTTCACATGCATATGAGGTTATTGAAAATATCATGGCTTGGATCAGGCGCACCTTAGTCCTCATGCTGACATCTTTGCTCTTCAACACTTTAAAAGGGTCTTGTGCAGCAGATTTGCTTAATGCAATACATCCCTGGAGTAGGTGAGATACTCAATGAAGGCCAGCAATGTGAAAGCCAAGTCCTAGTCTGGCCGAGGTCACAACCTTCTGGTTTCAGATGGGAAGCAATATGGCCATACCTGTTTAGTCAAGGGACAAAATATATGGAGTTGTCCATGAGGACATTGCCATGTGATATAGAGCTTTGGATTAGCTCAAAACATTAGAAATTCATTTAATTAAGCCATAGACTGCCATCATATAACTTGAAACCAAAAGTACATACAAAGCATTATTTAATGGCACAAAACCACTCTTTCTTCCTGAAGCCCCTGAACTTCAAAATCAGCTGCTTTAAAGTGAAAACTGATTAGAGTCAATGCTGGTATATTCCTGTCCTCAATAGGAGTTGGGGGATTGAAGGCTAAATGCACTCATTCAAGTATGCTGGGAATTTCACAAGAACTCAAACTTATATGATTTTGTTGGATACAGAATCCCAAGTTACTGTTCTACCAGCATCTTTGAAAGGAAAGGTGCTCAGAAACAGTTAATAAGCTTACTGTGGGGACAGGATGCCAATGTGTCATTGTGGGTGGGGGGTATTTGGGAAAAATCATTATTTTTTCTGTGACTTTCTATTTCTGAATATATAGTTGGAATTTATGTGTAATATGCTTGTATTTCCACATCCTGGTAAGGGCCAGAGGAATTTCCACATTTGCCATGTAGACACACATTAGTGGCATATACCTAGATATGCCTCTTGGGGTTTTGGACTTGTTTACTCTTTTACATATTTTCCAGGCCTAATTTTTATGAAAAACAGCTTTAGCTTGCTATTAGGCTTTTGTAAAAATGAAAAACTTGACCCACAGAGGTCTTGTGACTCTTTTAGCTGGATATTACAATTTTGGCACATGTCAACTTGGTGTCAATGACTAATAATAAGGTAGGAAGTGCCCCCAAAGGCTTTCTGGTTAAATGGAATTGATATGTTTAGTAATGTAGCTGGCTAGGCCCAGTGAAATCTCAGTTTTATAGGAAAAAGCAATTGTTATTCCTTTGAGGAAAATTTATCCCCCATTCTGCTGTCTGAAATAAAGTTTTTGGTCCAGTGGCATTCTTAATAGATTAGAAGTTTCCCTAAATGCATGGATGTGGTTCACTGATAGTTCATCTAAGCTAAAACTGTTGCTTCCACTGAACTCTTGTGGCTGTTTAACCTCAGTACCATTCACGTAGAACTAAAAATGAATGTTGTTGCTCCACTCAGTAAACAGAACTCAAGTTCATTATCATCTCATTGGTCAATATTTCCTTGATGAACCTTGTTATTCATTTATACACTTATTCATTTATTTATTATTATTTAAAAATTTTTGTGGATTTCAACCGTTGCCAAAGGACTAGACCAATGTTTCATCTACAACTTGGAAAACTACACACTGGCAGAATAAGACACCCTTGAGACTTCATATCGACCATATTGACCCTTGAGACTTCATATTCATCAGCGTCATTTACATTCCTACATAGAAGCCCATTCTCTGATGAGACTAATTACCAACAATTCTGCCTGGATCTCTCATAGTATTGAATACGGCTGCACATTTACTATCATTGACCAGGAACAAAGTAAAGGATTCTATATTTCAGATGCAAAGACTACAAATGCATGACAGACTTGTAAATCCTGACTAAAGTTGCTCAA
Source organism: Chrysochloris asiatica (assembly GCF_000296735.1). Lineage (NCBI taxonomy): Eukaryota > Metazoa > Chordata > Mammalia > Afrosoricida > Chrysochloridae > Chrysochloris > Chrysochloris asiatica. The sequence goes on along the minus strand of NW_006408729.1, from coordinate 4,192,426 downwards.
TGTATCTTGTGGTGAGAGAGGTCACATTTCATAGAGAGTTGTCTCCATGTGTTCTTTATGGACTGACTTCATCAGACTTTTGAGTCCTTCTGGAGGCTATTGGTGATGCCTCACAACTGTTTCCAGGTTACTAATCAAAGAATTGTGGATGATGAACTTATCTGTGACATTTATAATTTGACGATGGTGTGCTTTCTTTCTTCTTTTTTTTTTTTTAAACTGCAAAAGCCACTGCACAATTGAGACAGTCAAGGATCTTTTACACTTCCTATCATTCAAAGAGAAATCCTTATGTATCAATATAGGATAGCACTGGACTGCTAACCACAAGGTTGGCAGTTCAAAACCCCAGACTCTCCTTGGAAACCCTAGACAAGGTCTCGATGAGTCAGAAGAGACTCCATAGCACTTAACAACTACAACCATTAAAAAAATATGACATTATTGGAACAATGTCCTTAAAATTTGATTTAAAAGATTTCTCACTTCAAGTCTCTTAACTCTTCTGGACCATACTTCTTAGTAAAGCAGTGTGGTTACTGAATGAAACTATGTCCAGAAAAGGATCATTTTTAGGCTTTCTTGTTAATTATCAGATTGAAAATTTGGTATTCTGACTTCACCATGCTTTGGAATTATGCTTTATTTTTCCTAACAGCAACCCTAAACCATGATATTATTGTGTATGTAATATTGAAAAATTATTAAAATTATACTCAAATTATTAGAATCAAGCAAATTTTGCAGTTACTGGATACTGGGAAATATAAAAAAATATGTTTTTATAGTTTTGCTAAATGACAAAATAAAAAAGACAAATAATATCATCTATTAATGAATATGTGAGTAATTGGAGAGCTTATGTACCTACATAGAATTTTTCTTTTTATAAATCGGTTTGGCATTATCCTCCAAATTTGAAAATGCGTATCATATGACCTGGAAAATGAAATCTTTGCTATAAATATAAAGGAAATGTATAGACATGTGTTCAATGAAACATATATAGCAATATTTGTAGTAGCAATCTTTATAATTGCCCTAATTCATAACAAATTAGATGTTTATTAATAGTAAAATAGATAAATTGTGATGTATTTCTACAATGGAATAGTATTCAGTAATATAAATACCACAGCTACATAGAAACACTGAGTAAAAATGTCTATACAAAGGAATCTACTCATATATTGAGTAATACAATTTATATTTGATTCAAAAATAGCATAAATTATAGTGCTAACTAATGTTGTTTAGTTGGGAAAACTATAAATTAAAGCAAGGAAGTGATAATCATAAAATCTTATATAGTAAAACATTTTGGAGTGGAATAAAGAGATAGTGATTAGGAGAAGACAAGCAAAACTTCTGTGAGACTGACAATACTTTATATATAACTTGAGTGATAGGTGTTTTATTTATGATAAATCATGGTTCTGTGTTTTGTTTAATGTACTGTCTATGTATTTTATGAAGTCCTGGCAGTATAGGATAAGCATTGGACCACAAGATCTTAGTTTGAACTACAAGGTCGGTGGTTTAAATTCAGCAGTTGCTCATTGGAAGGAAACCCTACACAGGTTGCTATGAGCCAGAAATGACTCAACTGCACTTAACAATAACAACCACTTTATATTTTGTATGAACTTTTATGTAAAAAAAATAACTAGGATTTTTACATCAGATTATATGAAGATTTTGTTTTAATAGATATTTAAGATTATTCAGTTGAAGGATTATAACAATTTACTTATACCAGCTTGTTGTGAATAAAATATGATGTATAAGCATATGAGAATTCGTTGACATTTCTTTTTCATTCATCTACCCTATTTTGCTAAAGGAAATGCTTTCTTTGCCCAGCAAGGATTTTTCCTTACTCCTTTGCCATTTTTTTTTTTTTAAAGATAACTAACACAGATAGATAAATCCCAATATTTCAGTGCCTTAAGACCATGACATTTCCATTTGTTTATGAAATAATGGGAGACACAAACCAACCATGGATCTATAGCAATTATGAAATCTCACTAAACATACATGGTAAAGGATGATTTCTTTCTCATTCAAAGACCGGAATAGAATGAAATAATGATGTTCATCTATATTGAGGTTCAGTCTTTTGATATACACAAATCTGTGACCAGGAAAAGAAACAAATGGAGGAGGCACTCACACCCAGTAAAATATTTAGTAGGTACTTTTCTCATCTTATCCAAGAGTTGTTTTATAGTATTCCTCCTACAAAGAAAAACAATATTCACCCCTTATCTAAGGGAGACAGCCTACCACCACTCGTTTGTGAGTTTGTCATACTGTGGTAGCTTGTGAGTTGCTGTGATACTGGAAGCTATGCCACCGGTATTGTAAATACCAGCAGAGTCCTCCACACTGGATAGATTTCAGATGTGATTCCAAACAAAGATGTACTAGGAAGAAGGAGTGACAAACTAGTTATGAATGTTTAGTCACTGAAAACCATATGACTATCAATGAATATCAGAGAAATACTTTCAGATATAGTGCTGAAAATGAACCCCTCAGGTTGGAAGGCACTCAAAATGCAACTGGGGAAGAGCTGTCTCCTCAAAGTAGAGTTGACCATGATGACACACATGGGTAAAGCCTGTGGGAGGAAAGCCCTCAACATCTTCATTTGTTGATGACGCACAACTCAAAATGAAGAGAAACAGTTGTAAATATCCATTGAAAATCAAAACACCAAATGTACGAAGTATCAATCTAGGAGAATTAGAAATTGTCAAAAATGATATGGAACACATAAACATCAATATCTTAGACCTTAATGAGCTGAAATGGACTGGTATTGGCCATTTTGAATCTGATGACCAAATGTTTTATTATGCTAGAAATGACAAATTGAAGAGGAATGATATTGGATTCATTCTCAAAAAGAACATATCCAGATCAGTCTGTCTGTGATAGGATAATAGCCATGTGTATACAGGAAAGCCCAGTTAATACCACTGTTATTCAAATTTATGCACCAACCTCTAAAGCCAGTGAGGATGAAATAGAATCTACCAACTTCTTCAATCTGAAATTGATCAAACATGCAATCAAGATGTATTGATCATCGCTGGTGATAGGAATGCAAAGGTTGGGAACAAAGAGGAAGGATCAGTAGTTGGAAAATATGGCCTTGGTGATAGAAATGATGCTGGAGAATGCATGATAGAATTCTGCAAAATCAATGATTTGTTAATTTCAAATACCTTCTTTAGACAGCAAAAGAGATGATTATACACATGGACTTCACCAGATGGAACACATAGAAATCAAATTGACTACATCTGTGGAAAGAGAAGATGGAGAAGCTCCATATCATCAGTGAATACAAGACCCAGGGCAGGAGTGGACCAGAACATCAATTACTCATATGCAAATTCAAACTGAAGATGACGAAAATGAAAACAAGTCCACAAGAGCCAAAATATGATCTTGAATATATCCCATCTGAATTTAGAGATAATTTGAAGAACAGATTTGATGCATTAAAAACTAGAGACTGAAGAGCAGAAGAGTTTAGGGATGACATCAAGAACATCATAGAGGAAGAAAGCCAAAAGACATTAAGAAGACAAGAAAGAAGAAAAAGGTCAAAATGGGTGTCAGAAGAGACACTGAAACTTGCTCTCCAGAGTAGAAATGCTAAAGCAAATGGAAGAAATGAGGAGGTCCCAGAGCTGAATAGAAAATTTCAAAGGTCATTTCGAGAAGATAAAGTCAAATATTACAACAAAATGTGCAAAATCCGGAGTCAGAGAAGCACAATCGAAGGGCACACTCAGCATTTCTCAAGTGGGAAGAACTGAAGAAAACATTCAAGCCTTGACTTTTGTTATTGAAGGATTCTCTGGGCAAATTATTGAATGATGCAGAAAGCATTAAAAGAAGATGGAAGCAATGCACAGAGTCACTGTACCAAAGGAAATGGTTAATGTTCAACCGTTTAAAAAGGTAACATATGATCAAGAGCCAATGATACTGAAGGAAGAAGTCTAAGAAGAATTTGAAGGAATTGGCAAAGAAGAACGCACCAGGAACTGATGGAATAGAAATTGAATTCTTTCAAGAGTGAGGTAGCACGGGAGACACTCATCTATGCCAAAAAATTTGGAAGACAACTACCTGGCTGACTGATTGGAAGAAAGCTGTATTTATGTCCATTTCAAAGAGAGGTTACCCAATGGAATGCAGAAGTCATTGGAGGACATCTTTGATATGCCATGAGAGTAATTTTACTAAAGGTAATACAGAAAATGCTGCATGCATACATTGATAGACAACTTCCAGAGGTTCAAGCCAGATTCATAATAGGACATGGAATGAGGGATATCATTGCTGATGTCCAATGGCTCTTGGCTGAAAGCAGAGAATACCAGAAAAATATTTACCTGTGCTTTATTTATTATGCAAAGGATTTCGATTGTGAGGATTATGACAAGCTATGGACAAAATTGTGAAGTATGAGTAT
>NW_006408729.1:4184083-4186084 GCF_000296735.1 Chrysochloris asiatica | reverse complement strand
GAAAAAAGAAAAGAACCACATGATTGTATTGATTGATGCAGAAAAGGTGTTTGACAAAATCCAACACCCATTCCTGATAGAAACACTTAACAAAGTTGGAATTGAAGGGAAAAAATTTCAATATAATTAAGATCATATATACAAAACCAACAGCTAATATCACTCTCAATGGACAGAAACAGAAAGCTTTCCCCTTGCAAACAGGAACCAGACAAGGATGCCTTTTATCACCATTCCTATTCAATATATTTTTTGGAAATCTTAGCCAGAGCTATAAGGCAAGATAAGAAAATTAAAAGCATCTATATTGGCAAAGAGGATGTAAAACTCTATTTGCAGATGATATGATCCTACACATAGAAAACCCTAAAGAGTCAGCAAAATAAATAAATAAATAAATAAATAAATAAATAAAGAAAGAAAGAAAGAAAGAAAGAAAGAAAGAAAGAAAGAAAGAAAGAAAAACCATTAGAACCTCATTAGAAGATTCAGCAAAGTGGCAGGGTACAAGATCAACATACATATCTCAGTTGGATTCCTCTATACTAATAATTACAATTCTGCAAAGGAAATTAGGAAAGCAATATCATTTACAATAGCCACCCAAAAGATGAACTATTTAGGAATAAATGTAGCCAGAGAAACAAGGAATGTATACAAAGAAAATTACAATACATTACTACAAGAAACCAAAAGAGACTTACAAAAATGGAAGATTATACCATGCTCCTGGATAGGAAGACTTAACATTGTGAAAGTGTCAATACTGCACAAATAAATATACACATATAACACAATCCCAATCCAGGTTCCAACAACATTCTTTAAAGAGATGGAAAAAAATCAATTATAAACCTAATATGGGAAGGAAAGAGACCCAGGATAAGCAAAGCACTGCTTTAAAAAAAGAACAAAGTTAGAAGCTTCTCATACCCTGATGTCATAATTTACTACATGGCTGCAGTGGTCAAAATAAGCTGGTACTGGTACAATGAAAGATACATAGAACAATGAAACAGAATTGATAATCCAGAAATTTACCCATCCACGTACAACCAACTGATCTTTGACAAAGGGCCAAAGTACACTGAGTGGGGAAGACATAGTCTCTTCAACAGATGGTGCTGCTAGAACTGGAAATGAATATGCAAAAGATTGAACAAGACCTTTAGCTCATGGCATATACAAAAACCAATTCAGCATGGCTTAAAAACTTAAATGTTAATCCCAGATTTATAAAGATCGTCAATGAAAAAATGGGGACAAATTTAAGGGGTTGAATCCAGAGCACACACAGACTACCAAACATTGTGAAAATTACAAAAACAAAAGAAAACAAAATACATGATTGGGACATTCTAAATATTAGAAACTTTTATGCATCAAAACATTTCACCAAAAGAGTAAAAAGGGAGCCCACAGAATGGGGAAAAATCTTTTACAATGATATATCAGACAAGGAACTAATTTCTAAATCTATAGGAAACTACAACACCTATACAAGAAAAAGACAAGTAATCCAATTAAAAATGGTCACAGGACATGAATGGACACTTCACCAGAGAAGACATTAGGGGAGCCAACAAACATATGAGGAAATGTTCGGTATCATTAACTACTGGTCCAAAGTGTGGTGAGATCTGGGGACACCTGAGTCTATTAATAAGTATACAGCAATGGAAGCTAGAACTGAGAGTGAAGCATCCAGCATATATGAAGTGAGTGGAGATGCACAAGAACACCCAAACTTGCAAAGAGTACCCATTTGACCTAGCCTCATATAGCCTTGATAATCAGAACTAAACTAGAGAAAGATTAAAAAAAAAAATTAACAATTTTTGATAAAGGAAATGTGGGTAAATTGCTACAATTTGATGAACTTGACATATACTCATGGATATATTAGCTCAAAATACCAACAGAGACGGAATGAATCTTTATACCAAGTATCAATGCTATCCGCTCTGCACACAGGGTAGATAGGGACAGACAACTTAGACA
>NW_006408729.1:4181530-4182953 GCF_000296735.1 Chrysochloris asiatica | reverse complement strand
CACTTCTTCCAAAACAGATCTATTGGTTCTTTTGGCAGTCCATGGCACTTTCAGTATTCTCCTCCAACACCACAACTCAAATGCATCAATTCTTCTATGATGTTCCTTATTCACTGTCCAGCTTTCACATCCATATGAGGTTATTGAAAATACCATGGCTTGGGTCAGGTGCACCTTAGTCCTTATCCTAATAGGATAAAGTAATATAAAGCCACAATCCCTTATCTGCAATCCAAAATTCCTAAAGAAAATAAAGTTCTTTTATGTTTGCCACAAATCCACTTAGTGATAAACTTGTCCTGAACTAGAATTAAGATATTTATAATCCTTAATCCTTCTTGTTCCTTTTTTATGTGAATGTTCATATATTTTTCCTGCAGAAATACTAATACATTTGATTATGGGCCACTGTCTCACACTGTCAATGAGGGTGTTATATGGCATATGTTCTCTATTAGATATGTAAAACAGCAAAACACTAAAATTCTAAAGCACACCATGGTCAAAAAGTTTTAGATAAGGGATTATGCAACTATATTTACATTTTTATTAGTTTTAAAAGTTATTAAATATTTGACTTAATACTTAATTAACTGTTAAATAATGCCTTTACATTTCCAAATGTTAATTTAACTTTTCAATCCCAAACTTTTTGATAAGATAACTTCATTGTTGAGAACTAACACTAAATTACCTAGTGTTCTATATTTGAATAGGATATTTATTTCTGGTGTATAAATAGCTAAAGCTGTTAATCCTGAAGTTTTAGCTTTGTGTACATTTCCTTATTTATTATGATAATTTATAGCCATATTTGGATCTTAGTATATGGCATAAATTTTTTCCCCTTTGGTCTCATTTATGAATCCACTATATTTTTTTTGCTTTAATGGATTATTTTCTTCTTTGAATTTATTTTACCTTGACTTTGCATTTTAATTTACTTTACCTTGGCTTTGTATTTTCATAAAATACTTTACCTCAATAGTAGGAACTAGGTGGGAACATAATAAATTAAAATTATATTAAACTTTAAGATTACAGTGTAAAATGGTGAAATTCCTACAGAAATGGACTCTGCCAAGTTTGCATGTGTATATTTGACAATATAATACTCTTTTCTGTCAGTACTCACATTTTAAAATGGACTTAATTTCATCTTTAAATTATTTTACTTTCTTTTATTTTCTATTTCATGCTAGAACTCAGGTTGATAAAGCAATTGGTATTAGTTATGGTCCCAGAAAACAGATTGCCAAAATGATATCTTAAATTTAATGGTATTTAAATATATATTAGGAGGAAAAATGTCACAGGTAGATCTACGGTATGCATTGGTATCACAATTATTCAAATTATCACTAAAGACTGTGCTTGATAAAGGCAAGGAATTAGGATATTATTTTTGGTTTTGAGTGCCATT
>NW_006408729.1:4160844-4178037 GCF_000296735.1 Chrysochloris asiatica | reverse complement strand
GATTATGAGAGAGATGTTTGTGTTGATGTCGGGAAACTTTGAGTAATTCCGACTCATAGCTTTCTTATGAATAACAGAATTAACACTGCCCAGTCCTGCACCATCCTTCAATAATCCTAAAGCTTAAGTTCACTGCTGCTGCATCTGTGGCAGTACATCTTATTGTGGGTCTTCTTTTTTGTTGACTCTTCACTTTACAAAGCACAATGATCTTCTCCAGGACTGGTCCCTAGTGACAAAGTATCCCAAGTATGAGAGATTAAGTCTCACCACTCTGGGTTCTAAGGATCATTATCTGCATTTCTTCCAGTACAGATTTGTTTGTTCTTTTGGTGGTCCATGGTACTTTTAATATTCGTCTTCAACAATTCAACTCAAATGCATCAATTCTTCTATGGTTTCTCTGATTACTGTTCAACTTTCACATGCATATAAGGCTACTGAAAATACCATAGCTTGCGTTAGGTGCACTTTAGTCCTCTAACTGACATCCTTGCTCTTGAACACTTTAAAAAGATCTTGTGAAGCATATTACATTGTTTGATTTCATGACTGCTGCTTCCATGAATGTTGATAGTGGATCCATGCAAAATGAAGTCTTTGACAACTTCAATCTTTTCTCCATTTATCATGATATTATTTTATTGGTCCAGTGGTGAGGTTTTTTGCTTTCTTTACACTGATATTCAAAATAGAAGGATGTGGTCTTTGATCTCACCAGGTCATGTTCAGCAAGCAAGGTTGTATCATATGCATCTCACAGGTTGTTAATGAGTCTTTCTCTAATCCTAATTCCATGTTCTTCATATAATCTGACTTCTTGGATTATTTGCTCAGCATATAGACTGAATAAGTATGGTGAGAAAATACAAACCTGTCACACATCTTCCCTAATTTTAAACCACTCAGTATCCCTTGTTCTTTCCAAATGACTGCTTCTAAGCCTGTGTATATGTTCCTCATGAGAATGATTAAGTTTTCCAGAATACTCATTCTCTGCAGTGATGTCCATAGCTTGTCATGATGCACTCAGTCAAAAGCCTTTGCATAGTCAATAAATCACATGTAAACATCTTTGTGGTAGTCTCTGCTTTTAGTCAAGATCCATCTGATGTCAACAATGATATCCCTCATTCCATGACTTCTTCTGAATCCAACTTGAACCTCTGGCAATTCCTTACCAATGTACTGTTTCAGCTGTTTTTGAATTATTTTTAGCAACATTTTACCTTCTTGTATGAATGGTATTGTCAATGATTTCCCCATTCTCTTGCATCACATCTTTTAGAATGGACACAAATCTGGATTTCTTCCAATCAGTTGGCCTTATAGCTGTCTTCCAAGTTTCTTGGCATAGATGCCTGTGTGCCTTCAGTGGTGGATCGGTTTATTGAAAGATTTCAAAATTTTTATTCTATCAATTCCTGGTGCCTTGTTTTTTACCAATGCCTTCAATGCACCATGGACTTCTTCCTTCAGTACCACTGATGCTTGGTCATATGCTATCTCTTGATAGCAAATGAACTTTGTCCATTTTTTTTTTAGATATAGTATAGTGACTCAGTGTATTAGTTCCATCTTTATTTGATACTTTCTGCATCATTCAGTATTTTGCAGATGAAATCATTCAGTATTTTAAGAAGAATCTTGAATTTTTCTTCAGTTCTTTCAGCTTGAAAAATGCTGAGTATGTTCTTCCCTTTGCTTTTCCGTAGAAGAGATTTTAAAATACTTACTAATGAAGATCAAAGACCACAGCCTCCAGTATGGATTGCATCTCAGTGTAAAGAAAACAAAAATCCTCACAACTGAACCAATGATTAACACCATGATAGATGGAGAAAAGATTGAATTTGTCTGTCTGTCACACTGTGGAGGCTTGTATGTTGCTGTGACGCTGTAAGTTATGCCACCAGTATTTTGAATGCTGGTGGGATTACCCATGGTAGACAGGTTTCAGCTGAGGTTCCAGACTAAGATAGAGTAGGAAGAAGGAGAGACAAGAAGGAAGAAAGTTTAGCCTCTGAAATCCTTATAGCAGGGATACACTGTCAGATAACACCAGAAAGATGTTAACTTGTGTCTTATTGACTATGCAAAATCTGTCAGCTGTTTGGATCATGAAAAGATATGGATAACATTGTGAAGAATGGATATGACAGAAGACTTTCTTGTGTTCATGAGGAACCTATTCATAGACCAAGAGGCAGTCATTTGAGCAGAACAAGGGGTTACAGAAATGATTTAACATCAGGAAAAGTGTATGCCAGATCTCTGTTCTTTCATCGTAAACTGAGCAAATAATCTGAGAAGTTGGATTATATGAAGAAGAGTGTGGCTACAGGATTGGAGTAAGCCTCGTTAACAACCTGTGATATGCAGATGACACAACCTTGCTTGCTGAAATCAAAATGATCTTAAAATACTTACTAATAAAGATCAAAGACCACACCTCCAGTATGGATTGAATCTCAATGTAAAGGAATCAAAAATCCTCACCACTGGACCAATTAATAACACTGTGATTAATGGAGAATAGGTTGAGGCTGTCATTTTGTTTGGATCCATAATTAGATCCAAACACTATAGAAATAGCAGTCAGAGAATCAAATGATTCATTCCATTACAGATTCTGTTGCACAAGAACTCTCTAAAGTGTTAAAGAGCAAATATATCAGTTTGAGAACTAAGGTGAGTCTGATCCAAGTTATGGTATTTTCAACCGCCTGATATGCATGTGAAAGCTGAGCAGTGAATAAGGAAGACCATAGAAGAATTGATGCATTTGAATTATCATGTTGGAGGAGAATATTGAAAGTGACATGGACTGCCAAAAGAACAAACAGATCTGTGTTGGAAGAAGTGCAGCCAGAGTGCTCCTTGTAATCCAGGATGATCAGACTTCATCTTTCATACTTTGGACATATTGTCAGGTGGGACCAGTTACTGGAGAAGGATATCTTGTTTGGTAAGATGGAGGGTCAAAGAAAAAGAGGAAGACCCCCAGCATAATGGATGCAATGTGGCAGCATCAATGGGCTCAAGTGTCGCAAGGATTGTGATATTGGCACAGGATTGGGCAGTGTTTTGTTCTGTTGCATTTAGGGTTGTTATGAGTTTGTACCAACTTGATGGCACCTAACAATGATAAAGGTTGAGGAGTAACTCATTCCTTTGAAAAAGCCTAAAGGAGACAAGGTGATAATGAGAGCTATGAAGTCTTGGCATGGAGCTGTACGATAATGCACTGGACTGCAAGGTTGATTTGATCTGTAAGATCCATGATTCAACCTCACCAGCTGCTACTCAGACACCCTGTACAGGGCCTCTATTAGTTGGAACCGACTTGATGGCACTAAACAACAATATGAACAATATGGCTATTTGTTGTTGTTGTGGAGTGTATGTAAGAAAAAATATAGAAACCAGAACTGCAAGGTCAGTGGTTTAAGCTCACCAGCTGTTCTTTGAAAACCCTATGGGTCCGAGCTAACTTGATGGCACTTAACAGCAAAAACAAATGGCATTGAAACAAAAAGGAAAAGGTCCATATATTTGTGCCCAATCCAAAGGAAAGTGGCCCAGAATAATACTTAAATTATTGAAAAATTCCATTAATATTACAATAAGAAAAATTTTTCATGAAGAGAATTCATACTTCAGTATTTTTCACATTATTGTTATTCATTTTCAATTGCAGCACTACATACTCAGGGAAAAACCAAGCACTCAAGCTGAATTCAGAAGAGAAAGTGGAATGAGACATCATTGTTGATGTTAGATAGATCTTGGTAAAAGAAGAAAACATCAGGAACATAAGTCTACTTGTGCTTCATTAACTATGCAAAGATATTCAACTGTGTGGATCATACTAAACTCTGGATAACATTGCAAAGAATAGGAATTCTAAAACACTTAATTGAGCTCATTTGGAACTTGTACATAGAACAAGAAGCAGTCAATTGAACAGAACAAGGGGATATCGCATGGTTTAAAATCAGGAATGGCATTTTCCTGGGTTGTATCCTTTATTCATATTTATTCAATCTGTAAATGGAACAAATAATTTGAGAAGATGGACTATATGATAAAGAATGTACAATCAAGATTGAAGGAAGGCTCACTGATGTGCAGATGGCACAGCCTTGCTTGCTAAAAATGAAGAGAACTTGAAATAATGAATGCAGTTTTCACTATGGAATACAATTCAATGTACAGAAAAGAGAATCATCACAATTAGACCAATAAACAACATCACAATAAATGGAGAAAAGTTTGAAATTGTCAATGATTTCATTTTACTAGGATCCACAGCACAGGAGGCACTCATTCATCTATGCCAAGAAATTTGGAAGCCAACTAAGAGATCTGTATTTGTGCTTATTCCAAACAGAGGTGACCCAACAGAATGTGGAAATCATCGAACAATATCTTTGATATCCCATGTGAGTAAAGTTTTACTAAAGGTAATACAGAAATGGCTATAAGCATACATTGACAGAGAACTTCCAGAGGCTCAAGCTGGATTCAGAAGAGGCCATGAAATGAGGGATATCATTGCTGATGTCTGATGGATCTTGGCTGAAATCAGAGACTATCAGAAAAATGTTTACCTGTGCTTTATCAACAATGCAAAGGCTTTTGATTGCATGGATCATGGCAAGCTGGGAATAACATCGCAAAGTATGAGTATTCTGGAATACTTAATTGTGCTCATGAGGAATCTGTATATGGACCAAAGACAGTTGTTCAAACAGAACATTGGAACACTGAATGATTCAAAATTAAGAATGGTATGCAACCATACTCATTCAACTTGTATGCTGAGCAAATAATCTGAGAAGCTTGGTTCTATGAAAAAAACAGTGGCATCAGGATTGGAGGAAGACTCATTAACAACTTGGGATATGTAGATGATACAACCTTGCTTGCTTAAAGTGAAGAGGGCTTAAAATATTTACTGATGAAGATCAAAGACCACAGCCTTCAGTATGGATTGCATCTCAATGTAAAGATAACAAAAATCCTCACCACTGGACCAATAAACAACATTCTTATCAATGGAGAAAAGACTGAAGTTGTCAAGGACTTCATTTTTCTTGGATCAACTACCATAACTCATGGAAGCAGCAGTCAAGAAATCAAATGACGTATTGCATTAGGCAAATATGCTGCACAAGACCTTTTTAAAATGTTGAAGAGCGAAGATGTCAGCTTGAGGACTAAGGTGTGCCTGATCCAAGCCATGGTATTTTCAATAACCCCATATGCATGCAAAAGTTGGAGAATGAATAAGGAAGCATATAGAATAATTGATGCTTTGGGGTTATGGTATTGAAGGAGAATATTACTGTGCCATGGGCTACCAAAAAACCCCAAACAGATCTGTGTTGGAAGAAGTGCAGCCAGAGTGCTCCTTGGAGGCCAGGATGGCCAAACTATGTCTCTCATACTTTTGACATATTGTCAGGAGGGACCAGTCACTGTAGAAGGATATCACATAAGGTGGAGGGTCAGAGAAAAAGAGGAAGACCCCTAGTGATATGGATTGGCAGAGTGGCCGCATTAAAGGTCTCAAGCGTGGAAACACTTGTGAGGTTGGCCCAGGACTGGGCAGTGTTTCGTTCTGTTGTGCATAGGATTGCTATGAGTCGATACCAACTCGATGGCACCTAACAACAACACCAACAACAGTTTATGTTCATGGAAGACAGTCAAAAACTCAAAGGATGTGTTGCATTGGGCAAATCTGTTGCAAAAGACCTCTTTAAAGTGTTACAGAGCAAAGATGTCACTTTGAGAACTAAGTTGCACCTGAACCAAGCCATGGTGTTTTAAATTGCTTCATTTGCATGTGAAGCTGGACAATGAATAAGGAAGAATTTAGAAGGTTGGATGCATTTAATTAAGGTACTAGCAAAGAATACTAAAAGTACCATGGTTTTCTAGAAGAACAAACAAATCTAGCTTGGAAGAAGTAAAGCCAAAATGCTCCTTAGAATCCAGGATGGCAAGATGAAATCTCATGTCCTTTGGACTTGTCAGAATGGGCCTATAAAGGATTTCATGTTTGGTAGAGAGTCATTGAAAAATAGAAATAGCCTTAGCAAGTTTGATTCACACTGTGACTGCAACAATGAGGTCAAACATAACACTGTGAGGATTGGGCAGGAGTGAAAAATATTTTATCTTTTGTGCATAGCATTGCTATAAGCTGAAACTCACTCAATGGTCCCTAATAACAGCATCTAACCTGTTTACCGTTTATCTAGTACAGCTGTAAGTTTTAAATTCAGCCTGAAGATACATAGGGCTGTGAAGCAACACTAGTCCTACAATTTAGTTGTTATAAACGAACACATGCAATTTTATTGGAAATGCTTGGGTTAAAAAAGATGCTGTGTGAAGTTACTGGAAAGCTCTCAAAGCAAATAACATTGCTGGCTATCCATTTTGGAGTAAAGCTATGCCCTCTTTGGCCAACAACTATTCTACATTTTAAAAGTAACTCCTCGGTTTCTACGGCACTCTAGTAAAAACAGAATACCTGATCATGGGATTCCAAGGAACAATTTACCATGCATTTCACATCATAAACTGAGTATTATTTGGTGTACTGAAACATAAAACTCCATGCTCAGCAGTATTCTACCATGAAATAGGAGAGATACATGTAAGAGTTGGCTCAAGCAAATATAGAATATTTAAAAAAAAATATGTGGTTCAGATGTATATATAGAATATAAGAGTATGTGGTTCAGACTCCTGCCATATTTGTCACTTCACTGCCACTTTCTAAATCCATACTTACAGCTGCACACTTCCTAGTAGACATTAATGGAGGAAAAATAATAATGGGTTTGGTGTATGGATAGATTTGCATATTATATTATTATCAGTTACAAATGCATAAATACTAGAATTCAACTCTTTTTGGGGATGACTCTAAAAGGGATTTGTGAAGTAAAATTCTTCAAGTAAGTAGAAACTTTGGTGGTGTATTTGGTTGTCCATTTCATGTTGATGAAAAGATGACCAAAGGTAGGTACTACATTTACACTTAGACATTGGTAAATTGGTAGGTCAACTTGAAACAAGGAATACATTTGCAAAATTGATGACCAGTAAGTTCTAGGAAGCCATATATGAGTATGCTTTTTAGCAGACTTGCCCAATACAATAATACATTGTTTGATGTCTTGACTGCTTCTTCCATAGGTGTTGGTTGTGTATCCAAATAAACGGAATCACTGACAATTTCAATCATTTTTTGTTTGTTTGTCATGATATTCCTCATTGACTCAGTTGTGAGGATTTTGTTGTTGTTGTTGAAGTCTAATCCATACTGAGGTTTGTAGTGGATTTTTTTTTTTTTTTCATCAGTAAGTGCTTCAAGTCCTCTTCACTTTCTACAAGCAAAGTAGGAGTGTTTCTGTTATCTGCATATCCCAGGTTTTCTTCCATACTTATTTTTAATTTTTGCATTTTATTTTGAAAATTATATTCCCCTTCATCCAATTTAGCATGTGTCTACCCTCCAGACAGTCACCCTCTTCCCTTTCCCATCTCACATCTGGTCACACAATAATGTGTGAAATCTCTTTTTTTTTTTTTTTTTCCTTAGTTTTTATAACGGCATAATACAATATTTGTCCTTTTGTGACTGACTTATTTTACTCAGCATAATAACCTCCAGGTTCATCTATGTTATAGGCTGTTTCATACAGGCGTTGTTT
The DNA here is from genome assembly GCF_000296735.1 of Chrysochloris asiatica. Taxonomy (NCBI): domain Eukaryota; kingdom Metazoa; phylum Chordata; class Mammalia; order Afrosoricida; family Chrysochloridae; genus Chrysochloris; species Chrysochloris asiatica. Next base: position 4,170,301 of record NW_006408729.1, on the reverse strand, counting down.
ACTGTTGTGTAGTATTCCATCAAATGTATGCTGTTGTTTTTAGGTGCCATTGAGTTGGTACCAACACATAGTGACCCAAAGCACAGCAGAATGAAACACTGCCTGATCCTGGGCCAACCTCACTAATGTTGCCACACTTGAGTCCATCGATGCTGCCACTTGGCCAATCCATCTCACTGGGGTCTTCCTCTTTTTCTCTGACCCTCCACCTTACCAAACATGATATCCTTCTACAGTGACTAGTACCTCCTGACAGTATGTCTGAAGAATGAGAGGTGAAGTTTGGTCATCGTGGCTCCAAGGAGCACCCTGGCTGCACTTCTTCCAACACCAATCTGTTTCAGTTTTTTTGGGCAGCCCATGGTACATTAATATTCTCCTCCAAACCATAACAGAAAAGCATCAATTATTCTACATGCTTCCTTATTCACTCTCTAGCTTTCGCATACATATGAGGTTATTGAAAATACCATGGCTTGGGTCAGGCACACCTTGGTCCTTAAGCTGACATCTTTGCTCTTCAACACTTTAAAAAGGTCTTGTGCAGCATATTTGCCTAATGCAATATATCATTTGATTTCTTGACTGCTGCTTCCATGAGTGTTGATAGTTGATCCAAGAAGAATGAAGTCCTTGAGAGCTTCAATCTTTTCTCCATTAAGAAGATGTTGCTTATTGGTCCAGTGGTGAGGATTTTGTTTTCTTTACATTGCGATGTAATCCATACTGAAGGCTGTGGTCTTTGATCTTCATCAGTAAATGTTTTAAGTCCTGTTCACTTTCAGCAAGCAAGGCTGTATCATCTGCATATCGCAGGTTCTTAATGAGTCTTCCTCTTATCCTGATGTATTTCTTCACAGAACCCAGCTTCTCAGATTATTTGCTCAGCATACACAGGTTGAATAAGTATGGTAAAAGAATACAACCTTGTCTCACACCTTTCTTAATTTTAAAACATTCGGTGTTCCTATGTTCTGTTTGAACAACTGCCTCTTGGTTCATGTAAGATTCCTCATGAGCACAAATAAGTGTTCCTGGATACTCATACTTCTCAATGTTGCCCATAGCTTGTCCTGATCCATACAATCGAAAGCCTTTGCAGAGTCAATAGTGCACAGGTAAACATCTTTCTGATGTTCTCTGCTTTCAGCCAAGATTGATCAGACATCAGCACTGATCTCCCTCATTCTACGACCTCTTCTGAATCCAGCTTGAACCTCTGGAAGTTCTCTGTCAATGTATGCTTGCAGCCATTTCTGTATTACCTTTACGAATGTATGTAGCAAAGATTATTTATCCATTTTTCCAACGATTGCCATTTAAGTTGTTTCCATCATTTGCTATTGTGAACAATGCTTTGATACACACTAAGTAGAAGGATTGCTAGGCCAAATGTGGTTTTCCTTTTTTCTTTCCATTTCCAATATTCTCAAGAAATATCATATGATTTTCCAGTGGTGCATCATTTTTCAGTACCACCATCAGTGTATGAGGGTTCCAGTTACTCCACACCCTTCCCAATATTTGTTGTTTTCTGTTTCTTTTAACTTGCTATTTTGCTTGAGTGAGATGATACCTCATTTCTTTGATTTGCATCTCTCTAAAGGCTAATGATCATGAACATTTTCTCATATGTTTGTTGGGTGCCAGAAAGTCTTCTTTGGTGGTTTAGTGAAGAGTTTGTTCATATCCTCTGTCCATTTTAAAATTTGATTATTTGTATTTTTTGTTGAGATGCTGAAGTTTTTACACATTTCAGATTAGTTCCTTATGTGATACATTGCCAAAACTATTTTTCATTTTGTGGGTTCTCTTTTTACTCTTTTGGTGCACTCTCTTGATCCATATAATGTGCAATTTTTAGGAGATCCAAGTTATCTCTTTTGTCTTCTGCTATTTGTGTTTTCACTTATATTTGATATTGTATTTATGCCACATATTTAGGCCTCTAAGTTTGTTCCTATTATTTTCATTGAATATCAATTCATAAAGATTTCTAGGTTTTGCATTTTGGTTTTTGATCCTCTTGAGTTCAATTTTTTTACATTATGTGAGATATTGGTGTTGCTTTGTTGTTCTGCAAATGAATATCGAGCTTTTCAGCACCATTTATCAAAGATATTATCTCTTCCACACTTAATGTATTTCAACTCTTTGTCAAAGATCAGCTGTCCATATGTGGATCAATTTAATTCTCGAGTTTCATTCTGTTCCATTGGTCTATGTGTCTGTCATTGCATGACAAAAACCAGGTTGTTTTGGTTACCATGACTTTCTAGTGGTTTTAAAGATTGGGAAGAAAGAAGTCTCCTACTTTGTTCTCCTTCTTTACTATTTTTTTGCTTTTCAGTGGTCTTTTTAATTTCTATATAATGTTAGTGGTTAGTTTTTTTCATCTCTTTAAAGAATGATGCTGGAATCTGAATTGGGATTGCATTTTATTTGTGAATTTCTATGGGTGCTAATCACATTTACACAATGTCAAATTTCCTATCCATGAGCATGGTATATTATTCCACTCATGTAGGTTTCTTTCTTTTTTAAAAAATATTAATGTTTTATGTTTTCTTTGTATAAGTATTTTGTTTCTCTGGATTCTTTTGGCTAGGATTTTGTTGAGAAATTTTGCACCTATGTTAATGAGGGATGTTAGTTCAAAAGTTTCTTTTTTTAGTGATGTTTTTGCTTGGTTTGGGTATCAAGGCTATACTTTCTATTATAAAGTAGATTTGGGAGTTTTATATCTATTCTTGTACTCTGGAACAATTTGAGTATTGTTATATTGTCAGTGCTTGTAGGATAATATAACTTTAAGATTGGTAGGTCAAACCCACCAGCCACTCAACTGAAAACCTATACAGCAGTGCTATGAGTCAGAACTAACTCACTGGCACATAACAACATTCTCTTTATATTTAGTAGAATTATTTAATGAAGCCATCTATGCCAGAACTTTTTTTTTTTATTCTCCTGTGGGATTTTGTTACAAGTCTGTTTAAATTTGTTAATCTAGGTGGGTCTAGGAATTTGTTCATTTCTTCTGTTTCCAAATTTGTTAGAGAATGTTACATAAACATGCTAACAAACATTATCGAAAGCATTAAAATGACAGAAGACAAACTAGATTACTGAACCTTCTAAAAATTAGACATTTATGTGTATCAAAAGATTTCACCAAAGAGCAAAGAAAGAACCCACATGAAAAAAAAAAAAAAAAAATTGACATTGATGTATCACACAAGGAACTCATCTCTAAAATTTGAAGAAAGCCTCAGCATCTCAACAAGAAAAGACAAATAATCCTATACAAAATAGGCAGAGGCTATGAACAATCACTTTGCCAAATCACAAAGGTATTCTGACAGCTTAGAAACATATAAAGAAATGTTTATACATTAATAAGCATAAAATCAACTGGCGTTATCAGAAATTCAAGGTGGTTCCAGAACAGGACATGGGATATCAATACTTATGATAGATGGATATTGCTTGAAAGCAGGGAATACCCAAAAAGTGTTTACTTGTATTTTATTAACTACACAAAGGCAATCAACTGTGTGTATTATAACAAATTATGGATAATACTACAAAGAAATATAACACTTGAATATTTCTGTGTCCTCATGAAGAACCTGTACATAGACCAAGAAGCAGTCTTTTGAACAGAACAATGGGATAGTGAATGATTTAAAATAAGAAAATGTGTGTGCCGAGGTTGTATCCTTTCACTATACTTACTCAATCTGTATGCTGAGCAAATAATCAGAAAAGCTGGATTATATGAAGAAGAACATGACATAAGTCTTGTAGAAATTTAATAGTCTTTGGTATGCAATTGATGCAATCTTGCTTGCTGAAAGTGAAGAGGACTTAAAATACTTACTGATGAAGACCAAATACTTCAGCCATAAGTGTGGATTGCATCTCAAAGTAAAGAAAACAAAAATCCTCAAAAATAGACCAATAAATGCTATTAGAATAAATAGGGAAAAGATTGAAACTGTCAAAGACTTCATTTTGCTTGGATCCACAATCAATATCCATGTAAGCAGAAGGCAATAAATCAAACAGAATATTGCATTAGGCAAATCTGCTGTAAAAGAGCTCTAAAATATTCAAGAGTCAAGATATTAGTGTGAGGACTAAGGTGTGACTGATGCAAGTCATGGTATTTTCAACTGACTGATATGCATATGAAAGTTAGATGAAGAACAAAGAAGACAGAAGAAGCTATAGATTTGGATTAGAGTGTTGGAGAAGAATATTGAACATACCACAGACTGCTAAAAGGACAAATAAATCTGTGTTTGAAGAAGTACAGCTAGACCGCTCCTTAGAAGGCAGGGTGACTAGACTTCATCTTTCATACTTTGGGCATGTTATCGGGAGAGACCAGTCCCTGGACAGGAACATCATGCTTGGTAAAGTGAGGGTCAGGGAAAAAGAGGAAAGACCCCTGAATGAGATGGACTGACACAGTGGCAGCAGCAATTGGCTCAAGTGTAACAATAATTTTGAGGATGGCGCAGGACCTGGAAGTGTTTTGTTTTTCTGTGCATAAGGTTGTTATAAGTCTGGACCCACTTGACAGCACTTAACAAGGACAAGTTTGCTGACCTAGGGAGCTAGAACTGAATGCCTTCAGGGTGAGGCTTATAGTGGAAAGGAATGCCCCATGGGCATTTTCAGCAGTCTTAAAATAGCTTTATAACACTGACAGAGAAAGGCAGAGGCAAATCCAAGGGGCTGAGGGCCAGAGAGAGGCCTGTCTATGGACAGGCAAGGAAAGTCTCTCCTGACTGGAGAAAGTGTGTCCTACAAGTGTTCTGATTCTACATAAAATCTGTTGATTTCCCTAGTAAACCTCATAACTCTGAGTTGTTGTTTTTGCTAAGTGCCGTTGAGTTAATTCTGACCCATAGCAACCATGTATAGGGTTTCCAAACAGTGGCTGGTGAGCCTGAACCACCTACCTTGCAGTTCAAACCAAAGTTGCAGTCTAGCACATTAACCCACAGCGCCATAGCAGGGCTCCATAACTGTGAGTATAGTGTCTGAATTCTGTGTTGCCATCGCAATAAATTATCATACTCAACTGAGTAGAAATTGTGGGAAGGACAGTTGGTGATGCTTTTTGCATCTTCTCATTTTACATGTATTGTTATTAGGTACCATCGAGTGGGATCTGATTCATAGTGATACTACGTACAACAGAATGAAATGCTGCCTGGTCCTGCATTATCCTCACAATTGTTATGTTTGGATCCATTGTTATTGTCACTGTATCAGTCCATCTCATTGAGGGTCTTCCTCTTTGTTACTGACCCTGCACTTTAGAAGCATGATGTCCTTCCCTTGGGACCACCATAACCTTATATGTCTATAGACTGAGAGATGCAGTCTTGCCATCCTGGCTTTTAAGGAGCGTTCTTGCTGTACTTCTTCCAACATAGAATTGTTTGCTTGTCTAGCAGTCCACGGCAGTACTTTCAATATTCTTCTCCAACACCATAACTGAAATGCATTAAGTCTTCCACAGTCTTCCTTATCATTGTCTAACTTTGAATGTATAGGAAGCATTTGAAAATACCATGGCTTGGGTCAGGCACACCTTAGTCTTCAAAGTGGCATATTCCTCTTTAAAGAGGTCTAATGCAGCAGATTCTTGATGTCAGCTTGAGGACTAAGGTGTGCCTGACCCAAGCCATGGTATTTTCAATAAGCTTGTATGGATGTGAAAGCTGGACAGTGAATAAGGAAGATCATAGAAGAATTGATGACTTTGAATTGTGGTGTTGGAGGAGAATACTAAAAGTGCCATGGGCTGCCAAAAGAACCAATAGATCTGTTTTGGAAGAAGTGCAGCCAGAGTGCTCCTTGGAGGCCAAGATGGCTAAACTTCATCTCTCATGCTTTGGACATATTGTCAGGAAGGAACAGTCGCTGGAGAAGGATATCATGCTTGGTAAGATGGAGGGTCAGAGTAAAAGAGGATGACCTCCAATGAGATAGATTGGCCAGGTTGCATCATTGATGGACTCAAGTGTGGCAGCAGTAGTGAGGTTGGCCCAGGATCAGACATTGTTTCGTTCTGCTGTGCATGGGGTTGCTATGAATCGGTTCCGACTCGATGGCACCTGACAACAACAACAATGAAGCAGATTTACATAACACAATGCATTTTTAAATTCTTGACTGCAACTTCCATGAGTGTTGATGATTGATCTGAGCAAAATGAAGTCTTTGATAACTTCAATCTTTTCTCCATTTCTCATGATGCTATCAATTGGTCTAGTTGTGAGGACTTTTGTCTTCTTTTCTCTTGAGGTGCAATTCATACTGTGGTTTTTGATCTTCATTAGAGTATTTTAAGACCTCTTCGAGTTTAGCAAGCAAAGTTGTGTCATCTGCATGTCAACAATGATATCCCTTGTTTTATGTCCTTTTTTTTTTTTTTTTTTGACTCCAGATGGAATTCTGGTGGCTCCCAGTTGATGTGTTGCTGCAACTGTTTTTTATTAGCTTCAGCAAAATTTTTATTGCATGTAATATTAATGATATTGTTTAATGATTTCCACATTCTTAGGGTTACCTTTCTTTGGAATGGGCAGAATTATTAATATTTTTCAACCACTCATCTGTTAATTTGTTGTACCGTGGTAGCTTACGTGTTGCTGTGATGCTGGAAGCTATGCCACCAGTATTTTGAATTCTGGCAGGGCCACCTATGATGGACAGGTTTCAGCAGAGCTTCCAGACTAAAACAGACTAGCAAGAAGGAGAGGTAGACTACTTCTGAATGTTTAGCTACTGAAAACCTCATGAATAGCAATGGAACACTCTCAGATAGAACCAGAATATTGAATATTGAAATATGATGAATGACACCAGAATAATGTCAGATATAGTGCTAGAAGATGAGCCTCTTAGGTTGGAAGTCACTCAAAATGTGGCTGGGGAAGAGCTGCCTCCTCAAAGTAGAGTCAATCATGATGATGCAAATGCAGTAAGGCTTTTGAGACTTACATTTGCTGATGTGGCACAACTCAAAATGAATCCTCTGCTGCAAGCATACATAAATAATAAGAACACAGAATGTATGAAGTATGAATCTAGGAAAATTGGAAGTTGTCAAAATGAAATGGAATGCATAAATGCTGATATCCTATGCATTAGTGAGCAGAAGTAAATTGTTATTGAACATTTTGAATCTGACAATCACATGTTTTACTATGCCAGGAAAGACAAACTGAAGAAGAATGGTATCACATTCATCATCAAAAAGAATATTTCAGCATCTATCTTGAAATATAATACTGTCTGTATAACTTACTCTTCAGTGTAGATATGCTAAAGCAAATGGAAGAAATGAGATACAAGAGCTGAACAAAAAATTTCAAAGAGCAGCTTGAGGAGAGAAAGTCAAGTATTATATTGAAATGAGCAAAGACCTGGAGTTAGAAATATCAAAAGGGAAGAACACACTCAGCATTTCTCAAACTGAAAGAACTAAGGAAAAATTTCAAGCCTTAACTTGCAATACTGAAGGATTTTATGGTCAAACTATTGAATGATGTAAAAATCATCAAAAGGATATGGAAAGAATACACAAAGTCACTATACCAAAAAAAAAAAAAAAAAAAAAAATGGTGGATGTTCAACCATTGTAAGACATAACAAATGATCAAGAGTCAATCGTACTGAAGGAAGAAGTTCAGGGAAAACTGACGTTACTGGCAAAGAACTGATGGAATACAAATTGAAATCTTTCAACAAATTGATTCCACATTGGAGATGCTCACTCATCTATGCTGATTGCAAGAGATCACTATGCACATTTCAAAGAGATATGTCCCAATGGAATGTGGAAATCACTTGGCAGTATCATTATTATCCTATGTAAGTAATATTTTGCTGAGGATAATTCAAAAACACCTGAAACTGTTCATTGACAGAACTGCCAGAAGTTTAAGCCAAATTCAGATGAGGATGTGGAACAAGGGATATCATTGCTGATATCAGATAGATCTTGGCTGCATGCAGAGAATACCAAAAAGATATTTACCTGTGCTTTCTTGACATGGATTGGCACAGTGGTGGAAGCAATAGGTTCAATGGCAACAACTGTGAAGTTGGCACAGAATCAATGAGGGTTTAGTTCTGTTTTGTATACGGTTGATATGAATTGGAACCAACTCTACAGCTAATGACAGTCTGGATCTTTCCCCATCTATTGGCCAGGTATCTGTCTTCCAGATTTCTTGGCATAGAGGAGTGAATGCCTCCAGCTCTGCATCTGTTTCCTGAAACATTTCAATTTGTATGCTGTCAATTCCTGAAACCTTAATTTTTTCACAAATGTTTCAGTGCCGCTTTGACTTCTTCCTTCAATACCATTGGTTCTTGATCATATCCTATGTCTTGGAATGACTATCAACCAATTCTTCTTGTTACAGTGACTTTTTGTATTTATTCCATATTCTTTTTATGCTTTTTGTGTCATTCCATATTTTGTACAGAGAATCCTTCAGTATTGCAACCCAAGTGTTGAATTTTGTCTTTAGTTCTTTCAACTTGAGAAATGCTGAAAATGATCTTCTTTCTTGGTTTTCTAACTCAAGGTCTTAACACATTTGGTTATTATATTTTATTTTGTGTTCTCAGTCTTCCCTTTGAAAATTTCTGTTTCATTATTTTACTTCAATGAAATGAGAAAAGCAATTGTCAAATGAAAACAAATCAAATTCAACCAACATTGAGAAGACAAAATAATGTTTTCTAATTTTTGCAACTGTTCTACCTTCCCTTAATTGACTAGTCTAGAATTATACTAAATTGATTGTATATATTTAAAAAAAATCAAAGACTACAACCTTCCATTTGAATTATAATTAAACATAAAGAAAAAAAAATCCTCAAAATTGGATCAATAAATAACATATTGAATGATAAATGAGGAAGATAATGAAGTGTCAAACACTTCATTTTCTTTTGATCCATAATCAACAGAAAAGCAAAAGCCACCAAGAATCCAGTGATGTATTGCATTAGGCAGACTTAGTGCAAAAGAACTCTTTAAAGTCTTATAGAGCAAAGGTGTTACTTTGAGGACTAAGGTACATCTGAAACAACTCATGATATTTTCAATAGCCTCATATGCATGTGAAAGTTGACCAATGAATAAGGAAGACCATAGAAAAATTGATGCCTTTGAATTCTGCTGTTGGCAAAGGATATTGAAATTACCATGTACTGCAAGAACATATAAAACTGTCTTGGAAGAACTACAGCCAGAATGCTCCTTGGAAGCAAAGATGACAAGACTTTATTTTACATACTTCATATATGTTTTAAGGAGGGAATCTGTTCCTGGAGAAGGATTTCAGGCTGTGCAAAATGTAAGGTCAGCAAAAAAAAGAAAAAAAAAAAAAAAAAGGAAGACCACCAATGAAATGAA
>NW_006408729.1:4155801-4159528 GCF_000296735.1 Chrysochloris asiatica | reverse complement strand
GGAATGTTCAAGGAAAGGGGTTCCCAAATTGGAGTCAGGATGGGAAGGAAGCTTTCTGCTCCCATGAGGATTTAAAGCCTCAGAAATCCTAAACCGGTTTGCTATGACTAGGAACTGACTCAATGACATTTAACAACAACATCAAAAAAGAAGAGATAAAAATATTTGCAGGTGTGCAAACTCAAAATCATCTTGTTGCTGTTGTGAAGTGCTGTCGTGTCAGTTCTGACTTCTAGTGACCCTGTGTACAATTTCTGAGGAGAGGCTAGTAGATGTGAACCACCCACCTCACAGGTAGCAGTCCAGTGCTTATCCTGCAGCACCACACTTGGAATTAATAAAAGCATTCAGGAATGGGCAGTTTTATGGTGCATTGCAAAAATAAAACAAAAAAAGTCACCTTCTTTCTGTTATTTCAACAATAATTAAGTAAAAAAGCAGGGGTGATTTGCTTTTTGATTGTCATAATAAACCTTTTAGATGATCTGAACAGAACCTCTGTGAAGAAAGCCTAAGAATCGAGACTAATAGAAACCCAAATCGTTGGTCCTTCAGTGCTCTTCAGACCTGGAACTGCACCCACTCTCAGAGATCAACTTGAACAATCAACAGACCTGTGAAATGAACAATAACACTGTAAGGAGCTTCCTCTTCAGTACTATCAGCCATGGAAGATCAAAAGGTCAGCATTTGCCCCAAAACAAAACTCAGAGCACAAAGGGGCAAGAAAGAAGGACAGATGGAAAGATGTAATCCATGGACTAAGAGGAAAATGTGTTGTTACATTGGAGAGATTTCAGCCAACGCACAAAACAAAGTGTGTGTAAATTATTGAATGGAAAACTGATTTGTTCTGTGACCATCCACCCAAACTACAATAGAAACGAAAATCAAACAGCTATCAATGATACAAAATGGAAGAACTAAACAAACGCAAAACCAATCAAAATTCCCTAGGACCAGAGGGGAATGGGTCCAAATTCTAACTTTCATCTGGATAAATGAATTCATAAGAATAATCAAGATGTTTTTTGGACAAGAAAATGATATGCGGAATTTGTCATAAAGATATGGGGAAAAGTCTCAATAAAAATATTATTGACTATTATTTCTAGAATACAGCTAATTTAATAGAACAGGATGAAGTTGCCTTGGAGTGGATTTTAGTGCACATAAAACACTCTCACAGGATAAAAGAAGAGTCACAAATCAGTGGGAAAAAAGAGTTGAAGAAAAAATTCAAGCCTCAACTTGAAATACTGAAGGATTTTCTGGGCAAATTATTGAATGATACAGAAAGCATCAAAAGGAGATGGAGGGAGTGCACAGAGTCACTGTAACAAAAGAAATGGTTGATGTTCAATTTGTCTTCAACATGGATTGCACCTCAATGTAGAGAAAACATAGGTCTTCGTAACTGGACCAGTAAATGGCATCATGATAAATGGAGAAAGGATTGAGGTTGTCAAAGACTTTATTTTGCTTGGGTCCACTGTCTACACTCATGGAAGCAGCAGTCAAGAATCAAATGATGTATTGCATTAGGCAGGTCTGCTGCACAAGACCTTTTTGGAGTGTTCAGGAGCAAATATGTCAGTTTGGGGACTAAGCCATGGTATTTTCAATTGTCTCATATGCATGAGAAAGCTGGACAGTGCTTCAAACCGACCAGATGTTCCTTGGAAACCTTGCACAGGGTCTCTATGAGTTGGAACTGACTCTATGGCACATAACAACAACTTCTATGAGTGTCAATTATGGATCCAAGCAAAGTGCAATCCTTGACAACTTCAAACATTTTTCCTTTTATCATCTTGTTGCTGACTGATTCAGTTGTGAAGATTTTTGTTTTATTTTGAAGTGGTCACTATGGCTTGGAAATCGACTCGACAGCACTGAACGACAATAAGCCATACTGAAGGCTGTGGTCTTTGATCTTCATCAATAAGTATTTTAAATCCTGCATATCGCAGGTTGATAAGGAGCTCTGGTGGCGTAGTGGTTGCGAATTAGGCTACGAACCTCAAGGTCAGCAGTTCGAAACTACCAGCTGCTCTGCAAGAGAAGGATGAGGCTTTCTGCTCCCGTGGGGATTTGCAGCCTTATAAACCCTGTTCAGGGTCACTATGGGTCGGAACCCACGCGACGGCACTTAACAACAACAACATCACAGAATGATAATGAGTCTTACTCTAATTCTGATGCCATGTTCTTCATATAACTCAGCTTCCTGGATTATTTGCTCAGCATAAAGACTGAAAGGATGCAACCCTGACACACACCTTTTCTGATTTTAAACCCTAGTTCTGTTGAAATGACTGCCTCTTGGTCTATGTATAGATTCCTCATGAGTACCATGAAGTGTTCTGGAATACCCATTTTTTGCAATGCTAGCCACAGTTTTTCATGATCCACACTGTTGGAAGCCTTTAAATAGTCAATAAAACACAGTTACATTAAAAAAAAAGATGTCACAAGAGATCCTGAAACTTGCCCTTGAACATATATATATATAGTAGCTAAAGCAAATACAAGAAATGGAAAAGTAAAAGAGCTGAATAGAAAGTTTTCAGAGTGTTGCTTAGTAAGACAGAGTAAAGTATGTACAAAGACCTGGTATTAGGAAGCCAAAAGATAGAACACAATAGGTATTTCTCAAACTGAAGTAAAAAAAAAAAACCAAGCCTTCAGTTGCAATAATGAAAGATTCTATAGTCAAAATCCACTCATCCGTCACTTTGTCATATGGGGGTGGCTTGCATGTTACCATAATGCTGGAAGTATGCCACCAGAATTTTAAATACCAGGATTGTGACCCATGGTGAATAGTTTTCAGGTGAGCTTTCACACTAAGAAAGACTAGGAAGAAGTAGAGGCAGATAACTTCTGAAAAGTTAGTCAATCAAAAACTTATAAATAGCAGCAGAACATTGTTTGATATTGTGCCAGAAGATGAGATCTTTAGATTGGAAGGGAATCAAAACACAGCTAGAGAAGAGCTGGCTCCTCCAAGTAGTGTAGACCTTTATGATATGGATGGAAAAAGCTTGCAGAACCTTCATTTGCTAATGGTGCACAGCTCAAAATAAGAAACAACTACAAACATCCATTAATAATTGGAACATGAAATGTATGAAGTATGAACCTAGAAAATTCGAAGTCATCAAAAATGAAGTGGACTACATAAAGATAAATATCCCAGATATTAGTGAGTTGAAATGAACTGATGTTGACCATTTTGAATCTGTCATTTATATGGTTTATTATGCCAGGAACAACAAACTGAAAATAAATGGTGTTGCATTCATTGACAAAAAGATTGTTTCAAGATCTATCTTGAAGTACAATGCTATCTGTGATAGGATAATATCCACTATGGATATTATCCATATGAAACACTCTTTTTGACAATGAATGCAACACCACAGTAACATGCAAGAATCCACAGTACTATAAGCTGACAGAAGAGTGGTGGTCTGTATGAATTACAGCCTTTAAAATGTGTCCTAAAAGCTGCTGCTATGAGTCAGAGTTTTGGATTCAGAAGGGGCCATGGAACGAGAGATATCATTGCTGATGTCCGATGGATCTTGGCTGAAAGTAGAGAATACCAGAAGGATTGTTACCTGTGCTTTATGACTACGCAAAGGCTTTCGATTGTGTGGATCATGACAAGCTATGGACAACATTGAGAAGTATGAGTATTCCAGAACACTTAATTGTACTT
>NW_006408729.1:4151677-4154771 GCF_000296735.1 Chrysochloris asiatica | reverse complement strand
TAACTCTAAGGAATACACATAGTCACTGTACCTAAAGGAAATGGTTGATGTTCAACTGTTTCAAGAGGTAGCATATGATCAAGAGCCAATGACACTGAAGGAAGAAGTCCAAGGTGCACTGAAGGAATTGGCAAAGAACAAGGCACAAGGAATTGATGGAATATAAATTGAAATCTTTCAATAAAGTGAGATGGTACTGTAGGCACTCACTCATCTATGCCAAGGAATTTGGAAGACAACTATCTGGCCAACTGATTTGAAAACATCAGTATTTGTGTCCATTCCAAAGAAAGGTAACCCAGCAGAATGCAGAAATTGTCGGACAATATCTTTGATATCCCAAGAGAGTAATGTTTAATAAAGGTAATGCAGAAATGGCTACAAGCATACATTGACAGAGAACTTCCAGAGGTTCAAGCCAGATTCAGAAGATAACGTGGAATGAAGGATCTCACTGCTGATGCCCAATGAATCATGGTTGAAAGCAGAGAATACCAGAAAGATGCTTACCTGTGCTTTATTGACTACGCAAAGGCTTTTGATTGTGTGGATCATGACATGCTCTGGACAACAATGTGAAGTATGAGTATTCTAGAACACTTAAATTTGCTCATGAGTTTTCTGTACACATCCCAAGAGTCAGTTGTTTGAACAGAACATGGGAACACTGAATGGTTTAAAATGAAGAAAGGTATGCGACAAGGTTGTATTCATTCACCATACTTATCCAACCTATATGCTGAGCAAATAATCCGAGAAGCTGGGTTATATATGAAGAAAACATGGCATCAGGATTGGAGGAAGACTCATTAACAACCTACAATATGCAGATGATACAACCTTACTTGCTGAAAGTGAAGAGGACTTAAAACTTACTGATGAAGACCAAAGACCACAGCCTTTGGTATGGATTACATCTCAATGTAAAGAAAACAAAAATCTTCACCACTGGACCAATAAACAACATTCTTATCAATGGAGAAAAGATTGAAGTTGTCAAGGACTTCATTCTTCTTGGATCAACTATCAACACTCATGGAAGCAGCAGTCAAGAAATCAAATGATGTATTGCATTAGGCAAATCTGCTGCACAAGACCTTTTTAAAGTGTTGAAGAGCAAAGATGTCAGCTTGAGGACTAAGGTGTGCTTGACCCAAGCCATGGTATTTTCAATAACATAATATGCATGTGAAAGCTGGGCAGTGAATAAGGAAGACCGTAGAAGAATTAATGTTTTTGAGTTATGATGTTGGAAGAGAATACTGAAAGTGTCATGGGCTGCCAACAGAACCATCAGATCTGTGTTGGAAGAAGTGCAGCCAGAGTGCTCCTTGGAGGCCAGGATGGCCAAACTTCGTCTTTCATACTTTGGACATATTGTCAGGAGGGACCAGTTGTTGGAGAAGGATATCATGTTTGGTAAGGTGGAGGGTCAGAGAGAAAGAGGAAAATCCCCAAAGAAATGATTGGCAAAGTGGCAGCACCAATGGGCTCAAGCATGGCAACAATTGTGAAGTTGGCCCAGGAGTGGGCATTGTTTTGTTCTGTTGTTCATAGAGTTGCTATGAGTTGGTACTGACTCACTGGCACCTAACAACAACAAGAAGAAGCTGACAACTGAATTAGTCATTGTTGAACCCCATATATATCGGTATTTCTAGACTACAGCACCTGTGTGGTTGCCCCTGATTACATTGTAGTCTTTCAATTAGTAGTAGAAAGCACATTCTCCTTATTCTGATGAAAATCGACAGATTTTTTTCAGGTTTGAATTTACCTTACTTGACTTCAGAACTTCTTCTAGCACCTCAGCTTGTTTGCTGACTGAATACCATTATATCGTTAACAAGCCTATCTCTAATTAAGTACACATATTACAATGTATATATTGTTACACAAGCCTTTTGCTCATGGAATTCACTAGTTTTGTCACGTTTCACATCATGAAGATGCAGATGATTTAAAACTTACTTAGCTACTGATAAAACCTAAACCTAGGCCGACTTCTCTTGAGTTAATTCCAACTCATAGTGACTTATAGGACAGACTAGAACACCTCCATGAGTTTCTGAAGCTGTAAATCTTTACAGAAGCACGCTGTCTCTTCTATCTCATTCAGAGTGACTAGTTGTCCATTTTTTTCTCTCATCATTTCTAATCAGAGTTCTCAGATTTTTTCAGGAAAACCAAACCAAACCAAACCAAACCGAAACAAAACAAAACAAAATGAACATCCAAAACACCACAGAGAATTTGCCTAACTGGCAAGCTGCAGTCATTCTGCTTCCCCAGCGATTATGAAGGCTAGTGCAGCCCTTCCTGTCTCTGAGGCAACTTAGGTCTAGGAAAACCATCTTTCAGTTGATGGAAACCACTGTTGCTTTGACTGCCTTCATCAAAATGCCATATACTCTCTTACTATTAGTGCTAGAAAATGTAGAAATTGCTCAAATAGAATAATTTATTTCAGTTCATTTTCAAATTAAAGTCTCATGTGTGTGTGCTGATTGTGGAGTCAAATACTGAATTCTAGCTTCCAGGGAGTTTGGGAGTCTGAGGTCTGACTCCACTTAGGGACACACAGTGTTTCTAAAATAAGAACATAGCCGAATAGAAAAATATCAAAGGATCATGCATTGTGAATATCTATTCTCCTGGAGGAGAAATTTACTGATCGTTTGATATGTGTTCCTTTATGGAAACTGTCTTTTTCCTCTGTCAGCTCTTAAGATTTCTTTTTTTACACTATATATGTTTTACAATTTGGCTCTGAAAACATCTATGCATGGATCTAAAAAAAAAAAAAATCTACAAGGTACTTATTTTTTTAAGTCTGAGGACTCACAGCATTTTTCTAACTAACCAGCTGTTACATAGTAGAAAGAAAAGGCTGTCAGCTCCCTTCAACATTGAGAGTCTCACAAATCCTAAATATAGTTGTCTTGAGTAGAAATTGACTCCTTAGTAGTGGGATTAGTGTTTGAATTTGGACCTTCTGTTTAGTGATGGACCAAGAGACAGTCATTCCAACAGAACAAGAGAACATGGGATGATGAATGTAATGAAACAAGCTATATGAATGGTTGAATGTGAA
>NW_006408729.1:4142360-4150654 GCF_000296735.1 Chrysochloris asiatica | reverse complement strand
AATAAATTTCATTTATAAATAGATTTATAAATGCTTGCTTGATAAATAAATAAACTCATTATTCCTAAGAACACACTCTCGAATCCATTCAACAGAGAGATTGTTGTCCTTTCCTAAACTGGCAGAAGCTATTTTTCAAATGGCAGAAATTTGTTCAGAAAATGCTTTTTAAAAATGGTTTTCTTGTTTTGTAGAATGGGACACAAATAGATTCTGCATCTTCCATTTCTTATACATGTTACTTTTTAATCAGTTCACTAGAAAATTATTTTTATAAACACTTATTTTCTGAATATTACATTTTTTTTTTTGATGTGTTTTATGTCTCTGCATCCTCTGACTTGCCATGGGCAAGCCCTCCTAGGATTTGTAAAGACTTTACAGCCTGATAATTGTTCAGTGATTGTTATGTAATTGCACATGTGTGAAGTCTAATTAGCAAAAATAATACATTCAGCTAGAACCTAGATATTAAAGTTTGGTATTGTATTTGTTGAAGACAGTTTGTATAACTTTATATCTAATAAATATAAATATCTACATATTAATAAATATAAATAAATATAAAAAATATGCTGAAGCTTCAGGTTAATATGTTTAGAAATGTAAGAAACTTAGCTTTTCTACTCTGGGCTTCTTGCAACCATAGAGGGACTCCCTTTTAATTGGAAAAGCCCTAACCAAGGCATGCTCAGTATGTCCCGGTCTTACACTGCTTATCGTTGTTTATATCAAACGGGTATTGTTTTCTTTGCCTTACTGCAGGAACTTTTAAACTTCTATAAGACTTAATGCTCTAGAAAATATTTCTTCACAAAGTTCCAATCCAAGTTCTTTGCAGGACTACTGTCACCTCCCCCAGATTTGTTAGTTGAAGGCAAGTTATAAAAGCTAGTGCCACAGCTTTAGTGCCTAGCAAAAACGTGCTCATGGTGAATCATCATATCTTGTATATGGACATTTTTCACTTGACACACAGTCTATGAAGTGGGAATGCCTGAATGGGTAAAATGCTCTGTGGATTTTAACTGAGATATGATGTTTAAAAATTTTGTTTTGTGGCTGGCAGATGAGCATTATTAAAACACCATTATAAGAACAGAATATTTGCTTTATATGTTGGCAATTGGATATAGTGGAATTTGTTAGATACTAAAATTTTATAAAAAAAGAAAAAGAATGCTCTTGTAAGAAATTCATATTATGTATAGGAGTAATAATAATTTAAATTGAGTGGGAAGTAAATTGAATACAATCAAAAAATTAATCCAGTCAATAAATTTATTCTGGTATTAATGTTCTAAAAGTAAAATGCCAACTAATTTATAATAAAGTAAAGCTCTCCACAAAAGGAACACAGCCAACATTACTATATTATTAGGTAATTATTGTTAGTGACAGTTCACAAATTTTACTCATTAGACTGCTCATAGACATAGATTATTCATTTGAATTGTCAATTTTTTTTTATACACTTGGCTCTTTGACTCTTACTTTTTCCACATAGTAAATAATGAAGAAATCATTACTATTATTATTTTAGCTCACATTCATACTCTGCAAGGTGGGGTCATTAGTCATGGATTGCAAAAGCAAAGGGGGCAGTGTTCTGATTCTTCCAATTTCTGTTCAATTCTAGTACACAGGTAAAAAGTAGAAGTGAAAAACACCTTTTGATCCTTATTGCAAGCGTGTTATTGTTAATACATAGAAAGTAAAAGAACAATTTTTTTTTCCAACTAAAGCTGGTGAGTGAGGGGTATGGATTCTGCAAAGAATAAATAAATTTCATTTATAAATAGATTTATAAATGCTCGCTTGATAAATAAATAAACTCATTATATAGAATTCATAAGATATTAAAATAGATCTTCTTATTTGACAATCTGTGAAGGAACATATTCATATTTTTACCAATAATTTAGACAAAGATGGTGGTTATTTAACTTTGCTTACATATCTTCAAGTTAATGCACTGGACAACAATGTTGGTTTGAACTGCAACGTCATCGGTTCTAGCTCATCAGCCGATCCTCAGAAACCCTATCTCTATACAGGGTTGCTAAGAGTCGGACTCTACTCAATGGCACTTAACAACAACAACAACAATAAACAACAACCTCTAGGTGGTTGCATGTTCATTTTAAATTCTTGCTCTGTACCTCCTGGGAAGGCAAAATTTAAGTCACTTTTTTCCTATTTACTTTCATCTTTAATTATGGTCTAATCTTTCTGTTTCAACTAGGATTATAGGAGGTGACCAACCATTAAAGTGGGGGAGTGAAGAGTTAGGAGGAAGCAGGAAAGTTTGTATTTAGCTACATTGTCAAAAGATAGTTCTATACTCTCTTTTCTCACCTGATATCTGCAGTTTGTTTTGTTTTGTTTTGTTTTTTTTTGGAGGGGAGGAGGGCATGGTTGGTTATGTGGAAATCTTTTTCTTTTCTGAATATCTCTTATCTAAAATTCCTTCAAACTTCTATTTTGTCTGGTTGTTTATTCTCTCTTCAGCTCCATGATATTCTCTCAAAAAAACCTCTTTTGGGAACAAATCTTTACAGCAATGATCATTCCCACCCCCTCTCATACACAGAGTAGACAGGGATGGGCAATTTGGACATTGTTGTTGTTGTCAGGTGCCATTGAGTCGGAGCCAACTCATAGTGACCCCATGCACAGCAGAACGAAACAATGTCAGAATCTGGGTCAACCTCACTACTGCTGCCCCACTTGACGCCATCAATGATGCCACCTGGCCAATCCATCTCGTTGGGAGTCTTCCTCTTTTTCTCTGACACTCCACCTTACCCAGCATGACATCCTTCTCCATCGACTGTTCCCTCGAGACAATATGTCCAAAGTATGAGAGACGAAGCTTAACCATCTTGGCCTCCAAGGAGCACTCTGGCTACATTTCTTCCAAAACAAACATTGGTTACCCAAAATGGGGGGCTACAAAGGCAAAAAATGACTGGCTTACAAGCTTTCAAGAGGGAGCCTAGATCCAGAGAACATGGAAGAAGAGAGAATCTCCACTGAGTAGTATCCAGTCTGTCTAGGCGGGGCTCATGAAAGGAGATGGGAATAGGTCTCTTGTGATACAATAGTGAATAATTGTTATCAGGACTGACTGTGAGGGTTGGAAATGTAAAAGTAGCCATTTTGTAGCAAAAGGAGGGGAGTGAATGACTTTGCAGTCCAGGAGAGGATGTCCCTGGGACAGACCATCAAGGGAGAAGAGTGGTGTGCTGGACCCTACCCAGAAAAACATACAAATGCCAGAGATGGAGGCAGAGACTATGACTTGGAGAGATGGAGCGGCTGGGAACTCTAGACCCAGAGAGGGAAAAGGGCTGTGTGCTGATGACTGGGGGCATGCTTGCAGGGTATATATACTGTTTGGTTGGTTGATGATGCATGGAGGGGATTGTAACCATGGCAATGGAACAATATACGATAGAATGAATGTAAAGTATAAATTATGCATATAATGTAAATTATGTAAATTATCATATAATCCACAATAAAACAAAACAAATCAAAAACCTTTTTTACAAATTTGTAACAAACCTCAGGCTTTCATTACCTCAGTGTGGTTGAAAAATCTAAGAATCATACACCTTTTTATTATTATAATTATTTTAATATGGAGGGTCTGAGAAAAAGAGGAAGATCCCCAAAGAAATGGATTCACACAGTAGCAGAAGTGATGGACTCAAGCATACAGGATTGTGAGTTTGGCTCAGGACCTGGTAGTGTTTTGTTCTGTTGTACATATGGTAGCTATGAGTTGGTGCAACACAATAGCTCTTAACAACAACAATAATTAAGTTTAACTGCTTTATAAACTTGGTATTTGGTGCTTCTTTGTAATGCAGCATTCTCTACCTTTGGTGCTCCAATTTAATCATTAAGGTACAGTAGAAATCTATGTATATTGCAAAGAAGAGGGTCTTCTCAAAATTACCAAAATTTTAATTCAATGGGGTCCCATGGTTTCAGTGAAGATCATGAAGTTTCTTTTCTGTACTATGCTGGAGTCTTTCAGAATCTTAAAAAAGTCTCATTTTCTATTACTTAGAGAATGATTTATGTCTCAGTGATGGTCACACAATTCCTTAGTTCTTCCGTCTGATCCACGATAGTGAAAGGATTTGAAGAGTTGCCATTTATTTTAAGAGTTGAGATTTTGCTTTTAATTGTTAAGGGTAAAAACATGCCCAATTCTCTGATATGATGATTATTGACAGAGTTCTCCATAATTGAAACATTTATTATTATAACTTTTTTTTTCTCATAAAGTTACCCATAAGCACTTGATGATTTACAATTTTTCTTAGAACTTATTCCCTAGGTCACTTTTTTTTTTTTTTTATTGTATCTCCTTATATTTCTTTCAAGTTGACTGAAAAATTGTATTCCCAAAGCTCTTCAGTCATTCATTTTAACTTTTGGTCTGAATTTTGCCTCATAAGAACATCAGACACTGACAAAAGCGCAAGTCAACTATAACATTTTAAAACTGCCTTTTGTTTGAAAAACTGTCAAGAATGACTTTTCATTATAAGATTAGAATGTCAAACATAAGATGTAAAACTAAAATTCTCTTTGGATTGGTGTATGCTTGATTTTCTCCCTACTTTTCTCAACTGGATATTGATTTAAACTTATGGGGGATCATTTATCCCTTTCTTTTTATGGTTAAGGATAATTTTTAATTTATTCATTTGTTATTTTCAATGAAAGACACAAAAAAGACTACCTAAGTCTGTGAAATTGAATCAAGGGAGTTGTGTACATAAGGACAGTTTTTATCAATCCTTTAGGGAGAGGTACTGTCAGTCTACTTTTTCATTCTAACAATAATGGATTTGACTATGGAAAAAAACAAGGAATTTTATTGGCCTTAGCATTCTATTCCAGGTTTTTTTCCCCTCTGAATAGTAAAAATTTCCTTTTACTAAAATGTATTGTAAGCATCTGTTTTTTTCTTTTTTTAGTCGTTTCACTCTATCTTTTCTTTCCTTTCTTCTCCTCCCTTATTTCATTTCCATTCTTTCCTTCTCCTCTCTCTTCATTTCCTTTTTTCAGGTTGAAGTTCCAGCTTCAACATTTGATAATTATAACATCATTAGCATTTGGAAATATCAAACCTAGAGATGAACATAAAATGAAGCAGTGCATGGGCAGCACTTATGAGGTGTAATGGCTTACTTTGTGTTATTGTTTATATAAAGCTAACTCAATGCAAGTTAACTTTTATCACTATTCCAAGTCTTTTCTTTGCTTCTAATGGATGCATGTGTCTGCATATCTTTGTGAGTATATACCTTGCTTGCATAATCTTCCTTACACTTTCAGAGATATATGTCCTCTTATATAGAGATTAATAGAGCTCTGATTTTACAGTAGACCTTGAAATTCTGTTTTTCAGAGCAATACATCTCTGATGTTGTTTGGGATTTATCTTTGGAGGATCTGCTCACCTGGAAACAGGAATGAGTTGGGAAGGGGCAGGCCTGTCCTAACTTTGATACCTTGCCCTTTTATCTTCTCATAATTAAGATATCAAGCTGTGCACATTTTCATTACTTAAAAGTTGCATCAATTTTATAATAAAATTATAACAAAAGAAAGGAAATTATTAAAGTTGTTTTCTCAGATTTATACTTATGTTTTCTTAATTCAAGCCACTCTGTTTACAACACTAATAACTCTTTTTTGGGGAAAAATATCTGACTACCGGTTTCATGGAGGGATACATATTACCTTCACTGACTCATTATTAGAAGTAACACTTGTTGTTGTTAAGTGCCGTCGAGTCGGTTCCGACCCATAGTGACCCTGTACAGGGTTTCCGAGCCTGCAAATCTTTACCGGAGCAGAACGCCTCTTCTTTCTCCCGCAGAGCGGCTGGTAGTTTCGAACTGCTGGCCCTAAGGTTCGCAGCCCGATTCATAACCACTACGCTACCAGAGCTCCTTAGAAGGAACACTAGGCCTCTGAAAATGATTATGGTCCTTTTTTCTCCCTGTGATGTTGCTGTTGTTAGTTAATGTAAAGTGGGCCCCCTGATTGATGGCAATCCCATTTGCAATGCCATTCTTAGGATCAATTGTGGGCTAGATCATTTTGATATACAAGGTTTTTATTGGTTGACTTTTGTTAGTAGGTCACTAGGCTTTTCTGTCTAGATCATCTTAGTCTGGAAGCTCTGCTGGAACTTGTTCAGCATCATAAAAAATCTTAAGCCTCCACTAATAGGTTCATTGACTAGGAATGGAACAGAATTTTCCTATACGAAAGGGCAACATTGTACCTCTGAAACAACACTGCTCTCTCATTATTTTTTTCCAGTAATAACGCTCACTTTCAATTTAGAAATAGAACCTTTGGATTTTTATCTGAGCATGTGAATACAGATCTAGTGATTGCATCTCTCAGACTCCCTTGCAGTGAGGTGTAGATATGTGAATAATTTGAAGAAAATGAAATGTAAAAGGAAGGGATTAACGCAGTTTCCAAATCATATCTATAAGAAATTGCTTCTTTCTAACCGTTTCTCTCCACTTCATTAAGTTAAGACTTATATGTGATGTTAGAAATTCAACTTCAATCCTACAGCTACAGATGCCACTTTAAGATAGATAACATTTGAATATTTGAATATTATAATGAAATATGCAATGACCTGAAGTTAGAAAACTAAAAGAGAAGAACACACTCAACATTTCTCAAACTGAGTGAACTGAAGAAAAATTAAAACCTTTACTTACAATTTTAGTTTATTCTATGGCCAAAATATTGAATGATGCAGAAAGCATCAAAAAAAGATGGAATGAATACACAGAGTCACTGTGGCAAAAGGAAATGGTCGATGCTTAACAATTTCAAAATATAGCATATGATCAACAGCCGATGATACTGAAGGAAGTAGTCCAAGGTGCACAGAAGGAATTGGTTAAGAACAAGACACTGGTAATTGATGGCATACAAATTGAAAAATTTCAAACAACTCATGTAGCACTGGATGCACTCACTCATCTGTTCCAAGATATTTAGAAGACGACTACCTGGCCAAGTGACTAGAAGAGATCTGTATTTGTGCTTCTTCCAGAGAGGTGACCTAACATAATGCAAAAATCTTTGGACAATTTCATTAATATAACAGGCAAGTAAAATTTTGCTGAAGACAATACCAAAACAGCTGCAATAATATACTGACAGAGAACCTTCAGAAGTCCAAGCCAGATTCAGAATAGGATGTAGAATGAATGATATCATTGCTGATGTCAGGTGGCTCTTCTATGAGAACCGAGAATACCAGAAAGATGTTTACCTGTGCCTTAATGACTACACAAAGGCTTTCAGTTGTATGGATCATGACAAGCTATGGACAACATTGTAGAGAATGCGTATTCAGGAACTTTCAATTATGTTCATGAGGAATAGACAAAGGGACAGTTGTTCAAAGAGAACAAGGGAACACTGAATGGTTTAAAATTAGGAAAGGGGTTTGCTAAGATAGTATTCTTTTACCATATTTATTCAGTCTGTATGCTGAGCACATAATCTTAAAAATAGTATTAAATGAAGAAAAACAGCATCAGGATTGGAGGAAGACTCATTAACAACCTGTGATATGCAGATGATACAACTTTACATGCTGAAAGCCAAGAGGACTTAAAAATATGTATTGATGAAGTTCAGAGACCACAGCCCCAGTATGGACTGCACCTCATTGTAAAGAAAACAAAAACTTCGCTATTGGACCAATAAACAACATGCATATAAATGGAGAAATGATTGAAGTTGTAAAAAATTTTGTTTGGATTAATCATTAACATTGATGTAGCAGGAGTCAAGAAATCAAATGATGTATTGCATTAGGCATGTCTACGGCACAAGACCTCTTTTAAGTGTTGAAGACCAAAGATATCAATTTGAATACTAAGGTGCGCCTGATCTAAGCCATGATATTTTCAGTATCTTCACATGCATGTGAAAGTTGGACTGTGGATAAGGAGGACCATAGAAGAATTGATACATTTGAATATATGATGTTGTTGTTGTTGTTAGATGCCATCAAGTCGGTACTGACCCATAGCAACCTTATGCACAGCAGAACGAAACACTGCCCGATCCTGGGCTAACTTCACTACTGTTGCCATGCTTGAATCCATCGATACTGCCACTTGGCCAATACATCTCATTGGGGGTCTTCCTCTTTTTTTCTGACCCTCCACCTTACCAAACATGATATCCTTCTCCAGCGACTGTTCCCTCCTGACAAT
>NW_006408729.1:4140497-4142165 GCF_000296735.1 Chrysochloris asiatica | reverse complement strand
GTACAGCTGGAAAGTTCCTTGGAAGCCAGACTTTGTCTCTCATATTTTGATATATTATTAGGAAGGATCATTCTCTGGAGAAGGATATCCTGTTTGATAAAGTAGATGGTCAGAGACAAAGAGGAAGACCCCGAAAGAGATGGATTGACACAGTGGCAGCAGCAATGGGTTCAAAGGCAGCAATGATTGTGAGATTGGTGCAGGACTATGGAGTCTTTCATTCTGTTGTGCATAGGGTCTCTATGATTCGTTACCAACTCGATGTCACCTAACAACAACAGCAACAACATTTAAGTGGATCTCTGAGTGACAATGCTAACAGCCAAAGGTTGGTGGTTTTAACACAGCCAGAAGCACTCCAGATGATACATCTGGCAATCTACATCTGAAAGGTCGTAACCTTGTAAACCCTATGCACACATGGGTTTACCATGAGTTGGGATTAATTTAACAGCAATCTGATGTGACACTATAGGATAAGAACTGGACACTAACTAAAAGGTCAGTGGTTCAAACCCACCTGTGGACTTTTGGAAACCCTATACAGGTTAGCTAGGAGTCGGAATTGATTCAATCTTAGTTAACAACATCAACAGCAGTAACAACTAACAACAATGACAACATTTAATTTTTAGGAAAGATTAAAGAGAATAAACTAAAAAAACACAGGTGATCTACCATGCACTTTTTAAATTTTAATTTAAGGTTTTTATTGTGGATTGAGTGAAAGTTTAGAGGGCACATCATCAGTTTCACATTCAATATGTATTCAATTCATATACCTTGTTTCGTTACATTGATTGCAATCCCCTCCATATACCATCAGTTAACAGTATTTCTCTCTATCCACTTTAGCTTTTTTAAAAACACACAAACAAAATAACCCACTCAGGCATATATAATAAATTACATCTTCTAAGGGCACATTCTGCAAGTCTGCTCCTGCCCACCAGCTCTTAGTTCTTCTCTTCTTAGTTGATGAATCTAGAGTCCTCAGCCGTTCCCCTTCTCCATGCCCCCATCTCTGGCGCTGCTGCTTCTCTGGATAAGGTCCCGAATTCTACTTGTGCATTCCTCTCTTGATGGTCCTAGGGTCCTCTGTTTCTGGACTGTAAGATTAACCACTCCCCTTTTTTGTTACAAAACTTCTACCTTTATAATTGTGACAGTCGCAATTAGTCATGATAACAGTTATTCACTATTAAATCTTATGAATCTTATCCCCATCTCCTTTCACCAGACCCATCTAGACAAGATGATAGCTATTCAGTGGGGACTCTTTCTTTACCCCATACTCTTAAACTAAGCTCCCTCTTAAA
The DNA here is from genome assembly GCF_000296735.1 of Chrysochloris asiatica. NCBI lineage: Eukaryota > Metazoa > Chordata > Mammalia > Afrosoricida > Chrysochloridae > Chrysochloris > Chrysochloris asiatica. The sequence continues at coordinate 4,140,846 of NW_006408729.1, read as the reverse complement.
ACGTTGTAAGCCAGTCACTTTGTGCCTTTATTGCCCCCTCGTTTTAAATATCTAATGTCTAAGTTGCCCGTCCCAACCTATCCTGTGCATAGAGCGGATAGCATTGATACTTGATTTGAAGACTCTTTTCCTCTCTGTTGGTATTTAGAGTAACTACCACTCTGAGTATAGGTCACATTCATCACTGTAACTGTTCCAGTCTGCTTGTCCTTTTTTAGTGGGAATGTCTCACCTCACAAGGTTGTGGATGGGACTCAGGTTTCCACCTAAGGTCTTATACTCTGTAAAGGCTTTGCACAAGGCCTATTTACTGGGCAAGTTGTAGAACCCCTTTTAGGTATTCCAATCA
>NW_006408729.1:4131350-4138815 GCF_000296735.1 Chrysochloris asiatica | reverse complement strand
TCATTTGCCTCAGTCACTTTATCTCGTTTCTGGACATGTGCAGATATGGTCATCTGCTTCTGTTTTTTTTGGCATCTTCAGGGGTTATCTGTGGACTTAATACTTAGATGGATATGTATTTTGGCATTTTTTATGCTTTCTGAATGCCTCCAGGTAAATGTGATCAGGAAATGGGCTTCTGTTTTCACTCTTCTTCCTTTATCTCTGCAGTTCTGCCAGGCGTCTGTGGCTGCTCTGATCCTTCCCCCACTTGGTGTCACCCAAGATGGTCGCTCCTGGGGCAGCTGAGTGTCCCGGACTAGAAAGCAATGGATTTCTTGATTCTGCCACAAATTCCCCAGCTGTATGCCTTCCAACCTTCTAAATATTCCTTTATACCTGGTTCAGAGTTCTGGGACCATCTCCTGAGCCTGCTTGGTTGGGTATTCTGTGTTGTTGTTGGCAGAGCTCTTTACTGCACTTCCACTTGATCTGCCATCTTGTTTGTTCTCTACCACACACTTTTAACAAATGTCAAGATTTTGTCCTATATATTTAAAATCCTTAAAAAGACTATCAGAGGTACAGATAAAATTCTTTCCTTCCCATTGTCTTACTCTATCTTCTTCCCTAGGTAAAATTTCTTTTCTAAAGTTGGTATCTATCTGTTATGGATTGAATTGTGTCACTAAAGTTATGTTGAAGTCGTAACTCCAATGCCAGTAAATATGACCCTGTATTTTATTTTTTAAAAGTTTACTTTTGTTATATTAATAAGGACATACCAGAGTAGGATGGGTCCTACACATAATTTGTTCTGAGTGGTATGCTATGAAAAGTACAGAATGGGCACAGTGACACACACAGCATTAAGTGTCCATGTGAGGAATTGTCTATCAACTAGGATATTCTGACACATACCTGGAATTATTGACAAGGAACTACCCTCCAACTAGAGCTGATATCTTGATTTGAACTTCTAGCCTCCAAAAGTGTGAGAAATTAATTTCTATCCTTTAAAGACATCCATTTGAATTTTTCATTATGGCACAACTAGATAACTAATATCTATTCTAGCTGTGGTTCATAATTTACTATACTCTTATTTGGAAATCCTAGTGTGGTGCTGTGGGTTAATGCACTGGACTGCAAAATCGGTTTGAACTGCACGTTTGGTGGTTCAAGCTCATCAACTACTCCTCTGCTATGAGTTGGAACTGACTCATCTCGATGACATACAACAATGTACTCTTATTTTGCACTTTTAAAATTTATGCATATGATATTATGTTGAATATATCTCTTTCATGTATACTTTTGTCATTTAAAAGTGAAACTTGAACTTAATTAGACATTAAATCTAGACAATTTATTTTATAGTATTCCTATAATGTTGTTGTTGTTAAGTGTTGTTAAGTCAGTTCTGACTCATAGCAGCCCTGCCTTGAGTTTTCTAAGATTTAAATCTTTGTGGGAGCAGAAAACCTCATCTTTTTCCCATTGGACTCAAAATAGCAAACTCAGCATTTGCAGTCCATTGCTTGTTGTACAGAAGCACCACTCTGTCTCTTTGTGTGTATGTTAAAAATTTCACTTCCTTCTAGCTTTCATTTTTATAAATAATGCTGGTGGGGGGCATCTTCACACATGCAAGTTTTCATGACATATAAGTAAGTATGTATATCATGAAGTGGGATTGCTGTACTGTAGGACTTGTAAATCTTTAGACTGTTCTTGGCAAGGTGATAGACTAAGATTCCTCTCTTCCATCTGGGTTGCCATGCTTGGCTACATTCCAAGCAAAAAAGAGAAATCATTTGGGATAAACTATAGCTAGCATGCCAAATTGTACCAGCAGTATAACATGAAATCTGTCCTCATTCAACACTTTTGTAGCACATTCATTGCCAAAGTACCCACAAAATTCAGACATTATTAATGTACCACATGGTTAATTGATTTTGCAAGGGTTCAGATGTCCTGAATGGAAAATAATTCTGCTAGATAAAATATACTGTTGTTACTCATCAGTCTCTGAGAAGATCATTATGTCTTACATTATTTGAGAGTATTAGCCTGTAAATAACAGGTAGTTGTCTAAATAATGAACTTTGCTAATGTCATGAAAATAAGTCCTAAAAACAGGCAAAGATTCACTCTATTGGAATTTTTAAAATCTTTTTTAAAAATTAAGTTAGTGGTTGTTATTTACTGTGTGTAATGCAAGTAGATTATGGCTAATCACTTATTCATTTGGATCTAAATGTTAATTGTTTTCCAAGGGATAAAGATTTTACAGAATAAAATGAGTACTTGAGTTTCATTCAAAAAGAAAAAAGTTACCACAAATGACTTTCCTGATTTGAGTTTATAGTACAAGTTGGATGTGTATACTTAAAAACCATTATTCATGGATTAAGATAGTAAGAATTAATAAATCATGCATCCATAAATGTTTCGGAGACAGAGAAGATTTCAGAAATAATCACTCTTATTTTTAAGTATTTAAATGAATAAATATAATGCACCTTTGAGAGATAATTCTATGTCTGATATATCTTTGTGTACTTATACTCATTAATCTCAATATCTTTTTCATGGAAAATGCTAACTAATTATTGTTGAATTAATGAAAGAAAATGATGTTTGAGGTGATGAAAAGAGATCCACAGATTTGTTTGCTTTCCTATTAGGAGTAAAATCAGGGAAGAAAATACTGAAATCAGAAATAATTAATCCTGGTGTCGTAGTTTACTATAATTTGTGTTTTGGTATTGGGTTTTCTTTTTTTATTAAAAATTAGAGAGAAAATCTGTAATATTAAAAACCATTTCTCAAGGTAGGGTTTTTTCATGCAATTAAAAACTTTTAGAAAAATGCCTCTCTGACATCTATGGCATCATTTAGAAAATGTTCTAGGGACTTAATTATAAATCTCTTCTAAGCTTTTTTGAGCTTAGCTAAGAAGCATAGCGACCTTATGCACAGCAGAACAAAACACTGCCTGATTCTGGGCCAACCTTACTACTATTGCCACGCTTGAGTTCACTGATGCTGCCACTTGGCCAATCCACCTCATTGGGGGTCTTCCTCTTTTTCTCTGACCCTCCACCTTACCAAACATGATATCCTTCTCCAGTGACTGGTCCCTCCTGACAATATGTCCCAAGTATGAGAGATGAAGTTTGGCCATCCTGGCCTCTAAGGAGCACTCTGCATGCACGTCTTCCAACACAGATCTGTTGGTTCTTTTGGCAGCCCATGCACTTTCAATAGTCTCCTCCAACACCATAACTCAAAAGCATCAATTCTTCTACAGTCTTCCTTATTCCTTGTTCAGCTTTCATATGCATATAAGGCTATTGAGCATACCATGGGTTGGGTCAGGTACATCTTAGTCTTCAAGCTGACAACTTTATTCTTCAATACTTTAAAAAGGTCTTGTGCAGATTTGCTTCATGCAATATGTCATTTGATTTCTTGACTGCTGCTTCCATGAGTGTTGATAGTTGATCCAAGAAGAATGAAGTCCTTGACAACTTCAATATTTTCTCCATTGATAAGAATGTTGTTTATTGGTCCAGTGGTGAGGATTTTTGTTTTCTTGACATTGAGATGTAATCCATACTGAAGGCTGTGCTCTTTAATCTTCATCAGTAAATGTTTTAAGTCCCCTTCACTTTCAGCAAGCAAGGTTGTATCATCTGCATATCGCAGGTTGTTAATGAGTCTTCCTCCAATCCTGATGCCACGTTTTACTTCATATAACCCAGCTTCTTGTATTATTTGCTCAGCATACAAGTTGAATAAGTATGGTGAAAGAATACAACGTTGTCGCATGCCTTTCTTAATTTTAAACCATTCAGTGTTCCCATGTCCTGTTCGAACAACTGCCTCTTGGTCCATGTACAGATTCCTCATGAACATAATTTAGTGTTCTGGAATACTCATACTTTGCAATGTTGTCCATAGCTTGTCATGATCCACATAATCGAAAGCCTTTGCATAGTCAATAAAACACAGGTAAGAATCTAGATATAGACCCACTTTTATATGATTAATTTTCTTTTCTTCCTCTCTTTTATTTTTTACAAAATTCAAAGGTGATAATATGGGAAAAGGATAACTTTTCAACAAATGAAACTGGAAAAGTAGATGTCTATATGAAAACAAATGCATTTCAACATTTCCCACTATAGCTTTATGTTATTAACTACTTCCGCCTTCTTGAAAATGTTATTTTTCTTGGTTTCCATGATAACACATTTTTCTGTTTTGGTTTTTTTTTTTTTTTTTGTCTTTGACTACATATTACCATCATTTTTGAAGGTTCTTAAATGAAGGTTATATCAGAATGATGCTTACCTGTGCTTTATTGATTTTGCAAAAGCTTTCAACTGTGTGGATCATGACAAGATATGGATAACATTGAGAAGAATGGGTATTCCAGAACACTAAATTGTGCTCATGAGGAACTTGTACATAGACCAAGAGAAAGTCATTTGGACAGGACAAGGGGATAGTTAATGCTTTAAAATGAGAAAAGGTGTATGATAGGGTTCTATTCTTTCACCATACTTAATCTATATGACAAGCAAATAATCTGAGAAACTAGATTATGTGAAGAAGAATGTGGCATCAGAATTGGGAGAAGTCTCATTAACAGTCTGTGATATGCAGGTGATACAACCTTGTTTACTAGAAGTGAAGAGGATTTCAAATACTTACTGATGAATATCAATATAAGTTTCACCTCAATGTAAAGAAAACAAAAATTCTCAGCACTGGACAAATAACATCATGATAAATGGAGAAAAGTTTGAAGCTGTCAAAGTCTTCATTTTGCTTGGATCCACTAACAACACTTATAGATGAAGGAGGCAAGAAATCAAATGATGTATTGTATGTGGCAAATCTGTTGCACAAGAACTCTTTAAAGTGTTCATGAGCAAAGATATCAGTTTGAGGGATAAAGTGTGACTGACCCAATCTGTGTTATTTTCAATAGTCTCACACATGCATGTGAAAGTTGGACAATGAATAAGGAAGCCTGTACAAGAATTGATACATTACATTTATGGTGTTGGAGAAAAAAATTTAAAGTACCATGGATATCCAGAATAACAACAACAAAAAAAGTGTTAGAAGGATATCCAGAATGTTGCTTAGAAACCAGGATGATGGGTCTTGTCTCTTATACTTTGGACATAGTATCAGGAGGGACAAGCCTAAAAGTAGAGGGTCACCATAAAAAAGAAGTCCCAAAACAAGATGGATTGGCATAGTGACATCATAATGATTTCAAGTAAAATGATTGTAAGGATGGTGCAGGACTGGGCATTGTTTCATTCTGTTGTGCATAGGGTTACTATCAGTTGACAGCACCTAACTATAATTCTTCTGTGTCAACTACTTATTTTCAGTTTGACATACTATGGTGACTTGTGCGTTGCTGTGATGCTGGAAGCTATGCTGTCAATATTTCAAATACCAGCAGGGTCACCCGTGGTGGATAGGCTTCAGCTGAGCTTTTAGACTAAGACAGATTAGGAAGAAGGAGAAACAGACAACTTCTGTGTGGTTTGCCATTGAAAACATTTAGAACAGCAGCAGAACACCGTCTGATATAATGCTGAAAGATGCGTCTGTCCTGTTGGAAACACTGAAAATATGACTGGGGAAGAGCTGCCTCCTCAAAGTAGAGTTGACCTTAATGAGGTAAGTGCTTTCATTGCCTTAATTTGCTGATGCGGCACAACTTAAAATGGGAAGAAACAGTTGCAAACATCTATTAATAATCAGAATGTGGAATGCATGAATCTAGGAAAGCTTGAATTTGTAAAAATGAAGTGGATTGCATAAAGATTGATACCTTAGGCGTTAGTGAAGTGGATGATATTAGTCATTTTGAATCTGACTATCATATAGTTCATTATGCTGGAACAACAAATTGAAGAGGAATGATGTCTCACTCATCATCAAAAAGTACATTTTAAGATCTATTTTGAAATACAATGTGTTTTATTGTATTAATAGTTAATGCCACTATGATTCAAACTTACACACCAATTACTAAAGCCGGTAATCATGAAAGTGATGAATTGTGCAAACTTTTTCAGTTTGAAATTGACCAAATGTAATCAAGATACATTGCTAATTGCTGGTGATTGGAATGGGAAAATTGGAAAGAAAGAGGAAGGGTCAATAATTGGAAAATAAGGCTTTGATGATAGAAATGATGCTAGAGATCACATGATGAAAATTTTCAAAAACAATGACTTATTCATTGGAACTACCTTTTTGAAAGCATAGACAATGACTTTACATGTGGACCTCACCAGATAGAATAAACAGGATTCAAATTATTTACATCTGTGTGAAGAGATGACAGAGAAGCTCTGTATCACCATCCAAAACAAGATTAGATGCTAACTGTGGAAGGGAACACCAATTGCTCATAAGCAAGTTCAGGCTGAAGCTGAAGAAAATTAAAATAAGTCCACATGGGCTAAAATGTGACCTTGTTTATAGTCCACCTGAATCTAGAGATCATCTCTTGAACAGATTTGATGCATTAGACTCTAATGAACAAAGATGAGAAGAGTTGTGAGATAACATCAATAACATCATAAATAAAGAAAGCAAAAATTATGAAAAAGAGAGGAAAGAAACAAAAGACCAAAATGGATGCCAAAAGAGACCTTAAAGTTGCTCTTGAAAGTAGAGAAGCAAAAGCAATGAGAAAAAATGATGCAATAGAAGAGCTGAACAAAAAACTTCAAAGGACAGTTTGAGAAGACATAGTCAAGTTTTGTAATGAAAATTTTAAAGACCTGGGGTTAGAAAACCAAAAGGGAAGAACATGCTCAGCATTTCTCAAGTTGAAAGAATTGGAGAAAATATTCAAGCCTCAGATAGCAATACTGAAGGATTATACATTCCTGGTGTGGCACTGTAGGATTAGTACTGGACTGTGAACCTCAAGGTTGGCAGTTCAAACCCACCCGTACAAAGTCCTTCTCCAAGGATTTGTCCTTACTGATAACAGGTATGTGAGAGGATGCCTTGCCATCCTCACTTCTAAGGAGCATTCTGTCTGTACTTATTCCAAGACAGATGTGTTTATTCTTCTCACTCTCTATAATTTATTCAATATTTTTCACCAAGCCATAATTCAAATGCATCAACTCTTCTTACATCTCTCTTATTCATTGTCTAACTTTCATATGCATATGAAATGATTGAAAATACTATGACCTGGGTCAGGTGCATCTTAGTCTTCAAAGTGATATCTATCTTTTTAAACACTTCAGAGAGAGGGTTTTTCATAAGATTTCCCCAATGTAACACGATTTCTTGACTGCTGCTTCCATGGACATCGATTGTGCATCCAAGTAAAATGAAATCCTTGACAACTTCAATATTTTCTCTGTTTGGTATGATGTTGCTTATTAGTCCTATTCCGATGTTGAGGTGGAAATCACAC
>NW_006408729.1:4130476-4131250 GCF_000296735.1 Chrysochloris asiatica | reverse complement strand
GGTAAGTGCTTCAGGTCCTCTTCACCTTCAGCAAGTACTCTTGTTTCATCTGAATATTGCAGGTTATTAAACGAGTCTATCTCTAATCCTGATGCGGTGTTTTTCTTCATATAGTTAACTTCTCAGATTATTTGCTCATCATACATATTGAATAAGTGTGGTGGTGTGCTGTGGAGTTGGTTCCAACTCATAGCGACTCTGTACAGGGTTTCAGAGGCTGTTAAACTACAGAAGCAGAACATATCATATTTCTCCTGCAGAACAGCTGGTAGTTTTGAACTGCTGACTCTGAGATTAGCAGCCCAATTCGTAATCACTACACTACCAGAATTCTTTGAATAAGTATGTTGTTGTTGTTGTTATGTGCCGTGGAGTCGGTTCCGATTTATAGTGACCTTGTGCCGGCTTTCCGAGGCTGTAAATCTTTACGGGAGTAGAAAGCCTCATCTTTCTCCCAGGGAACAACTGGTAGTTTCAAACTGCTGAACCTGAAGTTAGCAGCCTGATTCGTAACCACTACACTACCAGAGCTCCTGAAAGAAATATTCCTGACACACATCTTTCCTGATTTTGAACCATGCAATACCCTTGTGGTTGTTGTTATTACGTGCTGTGGAGTTGATTCCAGTTCATAGCCACTCTATGCACAACAGAGCTAAACACTGCCCTATCCCATATCATTGTTAAACTTGTTTTACTTGATCCCATTGCTGCTGCCATGGGTATTATTATATTCTGTTTAAACAACTACCTCTAGTTTTTTTGCCAAATTTC
>NW_006408729.1:4127794-4129136 GCF_000296735.1 Chrysochloris asiatica | reverse complement strand
TTCTTATGCATATGCCCTCTCTTCTTTTCAGCTGGATGCTTCACTCTCCACTCTAGTCCTCTGTGGCTATGTCACTGACTCTGGGCCCAAGAGTGCCCAGGTCTTGCCACACTGCTGGCCAACCAGGTCTCCACCTGGTTTCACAGGAGTCTATAAATGTTGTAGGACTTACCTCGCAGCTTCATTGCTATTTCTCCCTCACTTCCCCTTATCGGTGACAAATGTGGTCACCAATCACAGCACTTGTCTGCTCATGTATTCACATAGAGTTTTAGTCTTGGAAGGGGGCTTGCCCTGAGCGCACCCAACCACTTGCCTTGATGTCTTCTGGGCTAGCAACTTGCTTGTTCTTGTGGTAATCAGTTGGACTGCCGTTATTGTTTTGTAATTTTGCTGTCGGTCTTTCTTTCAAGAAGTATATTCTGTTCTTCTGTCTGCTCCAGGTTGGTCTGCGTGTCTTTTTGAGTGGAAATTTGCCACCTCAGAAGATTCTGGATGTCGGTCAGGATTCCACCTACGGTCTTATGTAATGAAGATGTTCTACAGGAGCCTTGTAGCTCCATTTTAAGTATGGTATTGCAATCAGTTATAGGCAGAAGATGGACTTACAAGCTTTCTATGGTGATATTTCTGGCTATTCCTTTCTTTCCCCCCTCAAGTGTCTGTTTTATAATGATATGCCAGGGAAACCAAGATTCAAAAGACAGGCAAGCATCTTAACATCATTTCCCTTGTTTTCCCCATTCCAGCCATGTCTCACTCCCTGTTTCCCAGAACCCTGTTGTTCCAAGATTGTGCATACATCATTATTTACCTCTGTCCCACCTAACCCATGCAAACCTACCTAATTGTTTTCCCATCTGCTTTGTTCTTCCATTTCCCTCCCCGTTCTTGTGTATTGCCCCCATTCCTAGCACCCAAACTATCTTGTGTCTATTACCTACTCTGTGCTCCACCTTCCCTTCCCTCCTCTCACCCCACCCCCTACCTGCCAGTAACCAGCAAAGAATCCCTGCCCCTGTTTAGTATGGGTTATTTTTCTTAGTCTTTTACAGTAGTGGTCCTATGCAGTATTTCTCCATTTGTGCCTGACTAATTTGACTCAACATAATGTCCTCAAGGTTCATCCATGTTATGTGGTGGCTTGCAGCTTTCTTGTTATTCTTCAAGGTAGCATAAAATTCCATTGTGTGTATGTACCACAGTTTGTTTATTCTTTCTTCAGTTAATGGGCAGTTAGGCTGTCTCCATCTTTTTGCTATTGTAAATAGTGCTGCTCTGGTAGCGTAGTGGTTACGAATCGGTCTGCGAACCTTAAGGTCAGCGATTTGAAACTACCAGC
>NW_006408729.1:4125012-4126091 GCF_000296735.1 Chrysochloris asiatica | reverse complement strand
TTACTGAGTCTTTGGGGTTTTCTATGTATAGGATCATATCATCTGCAAATAGAGTGTTTTGCTTCCTCTTTGCCAATTTGAATGCCTTTAATTTCCCTGTCTTGCCATGTAGCTCTTGCTAAGACTTCCAGCACTATTTTCAATAGGAGTGGTGACAAAGGGCATCCTTGTCTGGTTCCTGTTCGCAGAGGCAAGGCTTTCAGTTTCTCTCCATTGAGAGTAATATAGGCTGTTGGTTTTGTATAAATGCTTTTAATTATGTTGAGGAATTTCCCTTCAATTCCTACTTTGTTTAGTGTTTTTATCAGGAATAGATGTTGGATTTTGTCAACTAACTTTTCTGCATTAATTGATATGATCATGTAGTTCTTTTCTTTTTTCTTACTTATATGAATACCATTGATTCTTGATCATATGTTACCTCATGAAATGGTTGAATGTTGACTAATTCTTTTTGATACATAGACTCTGTGCATGCTTTCTATCTTCTTTTTTTTCAACTTATTATTGTGAAATGGATGAAAGTTTGTAGAGTGGATCATGATTTTTACATTCAACAAATCATACAGACTTCATTTAATCTAATTGATTCCAATTCCTTAAATGTAACTCACTTATCTCACTTCCTCCTTGTGTTGTTTCTGTACCTCCTTCTTTCTCAACCTTCTGAAGTTCATCCTTGGGTAAATGCTGGTCTTTTGTTCTTAATTGGTTGACCATTCTATGGTGTGCATATCTCACTAGTGTTATTGTTCCCCCTATAGATCTATGTTTTTGATGAAAATTGAATCATAGAGTGAGTTATTTTTGAGATGTGAATAGTAATGAAGGCTGATAGTCTCAGGGTTACTTATAGCCTCTATTTAAATAGTAAGCCTCATCTTTTTATCATTTGAGTTTAGTTCCTCTTTTTCTCCCATTTTACCCAGAACTTTCTAATTTAATCCCTTTCAGAGTAGTTGGTAAGAGTAGCCAAGCAACACGAGTTGTTCTAGTCCCAGGGTCATGGAGACTAATGTTCCTGTGGTGCATTAGTTCATTGGACTAATTGTTTCCGGGCTTCTTCAGTTTTCATCACT
>NW_006408729.1:4115213-4123992 GCF_000296735.1 Chrysochloris asiatica | reverse complement strand
CCTCTTCATGTACCAACAGTTAAAAACATTTACCTGTATTCATGCTAACTATTGCATTCATCCCTGTGTCTCTTGCTATCTATTATCTTCATTATTCCTCTGCTAACCTCCCTCTTGTTGTATATTGCCTGCCTTATTACGCTATAGCTGTTAATACGTTTTCCGTCCCTCACCCCATAACCATCATAGATTTTTCCTGAGCTGCTTTCAGGTTTCTTTCCTTGTCTTTAGTTTTGGACAGCTTGATTATGATATGTCTTTTTGACTTTCTTTTGAGATCTATCCCAATTGGGGTTCGTTCAGTTCTTGTATGCTTATCTTCCTAACTTTCATGATGTTAGAGAAGTTTACTTTTAATAACATTTCAGCAATTTTATCTATGTTTGTCTCTTTCTGTTCTGGAATTCTGATCACCCATAAGCTGTTTTTTTCATGGTATCCTACATAACTCTTTGTCTTTCTTCAGCTTTTTTCGTTCTTCTTTCTACTTGTTCTTCTAACATACTAGTATTGAGAGTTTTATCTTCAAGCTTGCTAATTTTGGGCTTCAATTTCCTCGTACCTTCTCATTTGCCTTTTCAATGTATTGTGCATTTCTGAAATGTTAGTATTAATTTTCTGGAATTCTTATCATAGGTTTTGTATTGCTTCAAAATTTGCACTTACTTTTTCTATTTGTTTTTGTAACGTTTTCCTGAATTCTTCTAAAGTTTTTATTGTGTTCTGCTTGTTTTCCTCAACCTTTCTATCATCATTTAATGGTACATAATTATCATTTTTAAAAAAATTATTTTTCAGTTAGTTCCATTACCTTTTCTTCCTCTAAATAATTTTCTGACTCTGCATCTTGGTCATTTGTTTGAGCCATTCTTTTACTTCTTTTTTGTATGCACTACAACTGTCTATTGTCTCCACAGCATTTGGGGGTTGTTGTCATTTTAAAAACAAGCAGTGCATTTTTTGGACCTAGAGGGGAGAAATCTCTTGGGAGTCCTGTAATTCAATGAGATCGCAAGGTGGTTGCAGAAGGAATGTGACAACAGTGTTCTTGGTCCTAGATGAGTTTCTATTGGCCTTGGTGTTATATATGTTCAGGGCATTTAATACAGAAGTAGTTCGTGTAGGTCTTTGATAGAACTGGGTTCAGTGACCACAGGGAAGCTGGGGGCAATGTGACTGGTTAAATACTGACTGGTCTGGTAGCTCTGCGAGATTTTTAGTTGAACCCAACTGAATCCAGGCACCAAAGTGGAGCATGTGGCCCCCACCTCATGCTGGCATGGCTCCAAACCATGTGGCTCCAAACTCCCAGAGAGTAAGGTCTGCACTGTGGGTGAATGAGGATCTGGTCACACTCTTGTCACGAAAGCACTGTGAGGAAAAAAAAAAAAGAAGAAGAAGAAATCACTCCTTTTCTGTTGCCTGTGCAAATCTCCTCTGCCAGTCCTCCCTCCAATGCCAAAGCTGCTTATAAGATGGTCAGTTGTTCACCAGTCAGTCTCCATTTCTGGATATCCCCACTCAGTTTCTTCTCCTAGCAAGCATTTCATTCACCTAACTTTTCTTCTGAAATTCACAGTCCCAGAATTTTCATCTGTGTCTGTTTTATTTTGTCTCTCATATATTTGTTGCACCAGGTTCATGTGGTGCATCTGCCTAGTCTACCATCTTTCTGGAAGCCTTTCCAACTTCTTTTGATGCTTCTTGTGTCATTTAACATTTTGCACTTTGAATCTGTCAGCTTTGTAACTTGAAGCTTAAATTTTTTCTTCAGTTCTTTCAGCTTCAGAAATGTTAAATGCATTTTCCTCTTTTGGTTTCAGATTCCAGATATTGGTATATTTCAATAAAATAATTTTCTGTCTTCCCAAGTCACCCTTTGAAATTTCTTTTCAACTCTTTTGCTTTGTCATTTCTTCCATTCAGTTTAGCTACTCTATGTTAAAGAGCATGTTTCCAAGTCTCTTCCGACTTACATTTCAGTTTTTTTTTTCTTTCCAGTCTTCTTAATAACATGTTGCTTTCTTTAATATGCTACATCATGATAAACAGAGAAAATAGTGAAGTTGTCAAAGATTTCAAGGACATAGATGAGTCAGTACTGACTTGATGGCACCTAACAATAACAACAACAATCATTATGGAGACAAAAAGATGGAGACAACAATATGCCCATTAATGTAAGATTGGACAAGCACATTTTGTATGTTGCTGTTGTTGTTATGTGCCATGGAGTTGGTTCCAACTCATAGCGATCCTGTACAGGGTTTCTGAGGCTGTAAATTTTTACGGGAACAGAAAGCTTCATCTTTCTCCCATGGTACAGCTGGTAGTTTCTAACTGTTGACTGTGAGATTAGCAGCCCGATTCGTAACCACTATGCCACCAGAGTGGTAATAGGATTTCATGATTTTAATTCTGAGTAATTATTAGTACCACCACTCGTCTGTCAGTTTGTCATACTGTGGTGACTTGTGAGTTGCTGTGATTCTGGAAGCTATGCCACCGGTATTTTAAATACCAGCAGGGTCACCCATGGTGGACGTGTTTCAGATGAGCTTCCAGACAAAGACTGAGACTAGGAAGATGGAGTTACAAACTACTTTATTTAGTCACTGACAAATATTTAGTCACTGAAAACCTCATGAATAGTAGAGAAAAACTTAGATATAGTGCCATAAAATGAGCCCCTCAGGTTGAAAAGTACTCAAAATGCGACTGGGGAAGAGCTGCCTCCTCAAAGTAGAATTGACAATGATGATGCAAATGGAGTAAAGCCCCTGGAAGTAAAGCCCTCAGGACCTTCATTTGCAGATGAGGCACAATTAAAAAAGAGAAACAGTTGTAAACATCCATTAATAATTGGAACATGGAATGTATGAAGTATGAAGTATGGCCTGCTCTCAACATAATGGACACATGGAAGAGATTCTGTCTTTCACTTGGGACCTGGGTTGCGATAACTGTAAGTCATTTCCTTGATAATAATCCATCTATCTATTTATACACATGATTCATGATATTGCTTCTCTAGAAAACCCAGACTAAGACAATTGGTAAAGTAGAGGATCAGTAGAAAGAGGAAAATTCTTCTGAGATGGATTGACATAGTGATTCAACAACACCAATGGATTCCAACAGCAACAATTGTGAGAACCGTAGAAGATTGGGCAGTTTGTTCATGCTATTGCTATGAATTAGAACTGAATCAGAGGCACCTTACAGCAGCAATATAGATTTTATACATAATATCTATATTATATATAGAGATCTATCACAATAGAGATAATATATATATTTATATATATGATATAGTCATCAAGGAATTAAGTACACACATAACACGTATCCTCATATGGCAGCTTTTGTAATGAGATCTTTTTTAGAAAGCTTAAAAATGAAAGAAGACAAATGTGGAAAATTAGAATAAGAGTAAGTGAGTGAGAGAGAAGTAAAGCAAGAAAAAGAGAGAACACTTATATTTTCTCTTTTGTTACTTTCTTCTTTCTTTGTCCATGAGAAAGAGTGAGATTCATGTGCTTAATCTTATGAATAAAAGCACTCCTGTTGCTCTTAATAGTTACCTTTTTGAGCATCTTTTGTGTAGGACGTGGAGCACTGGGTGATGACTTTACACAATGCCTGTGTCAGTTGGGCAACAGAGACGTTTCTAGCACTGTTTCAAATGACCTAACCAGGAGTGGCTGCCTGCTTTACCCTTCATCATGCACAGCTGATATAAATTGAAGTGATCACTTGCAAAGGAACAGAGTTAGACAGTATTACATAGGAGGATTGGAAAGAGGTGGTTGGAATAACTATTGGCTGTTGAATTGGAAATACAATTTCACTGTGAAACATTTCCAAGGATACTTCAGGCTAAAATTTCAAAGTATCTCCAGAGGATTTAGTTTTATTACTCTCACTGATGTCAGTGGGAACTGGGCAGTTATAGCCTCATTGCTCTCTGGAACTTTGCCTGACTGCTCCTATTTCAGTCATTAGAATTATTTGTTTCACAGTATCTATACACCAAATAAACTGATCTCAAATATTTGATGTTAAAGTAATATTGGGAAAGTAGTCCAAAAGAACAGCTACTAGCTATGAACTGTCAGCTAGAGAATACAGATGAAACCCTCTTTATAAAATAAATATTTCAATGAAAGTTTTTTCTGTATATGAAATCTGACCTTCTTGATGACTTCCATTATAAAATTGGAGACTTTATACTCCAGAAAAATCTCTGACAAATAAATATTTAAAGGCAGTAAATTAAAAGAAAAACATAAAATGATTAATCTGACATATATGAAAATTTAACTAAAAAGCTTGAAATATCCAGTGTTATTTTTATGTTGTTTAAATTGGATTAAAATTGAAAACTAAAAGAAAATCAGCGCAAATGAAAGAAAACATATTTGGCTCAAGATTCTTTCAACTTCTTCAGTCTATTCCTTCACATTCTGCAACAGAATGTGGACTGTGAGTAGTCAACCTACATTTCCTCGCTTTGAGACAATTGCATAGGTACCATAATTGTTTTTGTTGACTTATTTATTTAAGTTTTTATATTTTAAAGCAGCTTTAGGTTTACAGAAAAGTTGCACTAAAAGTACACTTCCTGTATACTTCATTCCCACCTGTTCTTACAAACTCTTTCTTATAGTTATCATCTTGCATTATTGTAGTACATTTGTTATAATTTATGAGTCAATATTAATATATTATTAACTGAAGTCCATAGTATGCAATAGGGTTCAGTTTTTATGTAGTACAGTACTATGCATTTTGAGAATTGCATGATGTCATGTGTCCACCATTACAGTATCATGCAGAATCATTTCACTGCCCTAAGAAATGCCTATGCTCCACATATTTATTCCTCCTTCTCACTCCCTGAGCCCCTAAACTCAAAAGATAAAAGAATACAGTCTTTAGTATGGGTTTTGAGTATTCCTGAACACTTAACTGTGCTCATGAGGAATCTGTACATGGATCAAAAGGCAATTGTTTGAACAGAACATGGGAAAACTGAGTGGTTTAAAACTAAGAAAGGTATACGACAGGCTTGCATTCTTTTACCATACTTATTCAACCTGTATGCTGTGCAAATAATCCAAGAAGTTGGGTTATATGAAGAAAAATGTGGCATCAGGATTGGAGGAAGACTCATTAACAACCTGTGATATTCAGATGATACAACCTTGCTTGCTGAAAGTGATGAGGACTTAAAATACTTAGTGATGAAGATCAAAGAGCATAGCCTTCGGTATGGATTACATCTCAATGTAAAGAAAACAAAAATCTTCACCACTGGACCAATAAACAACATTCTTATCAATGGAGAAAAGATTGAAGTTGTCAAGGACTTCATTCTTCTTGGATCAACTATCAACACTCGCGGAAGTAGCAGTCAAGAGATCAGATGACGTATTGCACTGGGCAAATCTGCTGCACAGGAACTTTTTAAAGTATTGAAGAGCAGAGATGTCAGCTTGAGGACTAAGGTGCGCCTGACCCAGGCCATTGTGTTTTCAATAGCCTCATATGGATGCGAAAGCTGGACAGTGAATAAGGAGGATCATAGAATTGATGCCTTTGAGTTGTGGTGTTGGAGGAGAATGCTGAAAGTGCCATGGACTGCCAAAAGAACCAAAAGCCAGAGTGCTCTTTGGAGGCCAGGATGGCTAAGCTTCGTCTCTCCTACTTTGGACATATTGTCTGGAGGGAACAATCGCTGGAGAAGGATGTCATGCTGGGTAGGGTGGAGGGTAAATAACAGCATCATAAAAGGAAAAAAGATTGCTGTTGCGAAGAATTAATTTTGCTTAGATCCACAAGCAACACTCATGCAAATAAGACTCTAGGAATCAAACAACATATTACATTTGGAATATCATCTGAAAAGGGGCTCTTCAAAGTGTTAAAGAGGAAAAATGTCACTTAGAGGACTAAATTGTGCCTGACACAAGCCATAGTATTTTTAATTGCCTCATATGCATGTGAAAACTGGACAATGTGAAAGGAAGACCCAAGAAAAACAGATGCATTTGAATTATGGTGTTTGTGAAGAACGTTGAAAGTTCCACAGACTTCCAGAAAAACAAATAAATCAGTCTTGGAAGATGTACAGCCAGATTGCTTCTTAGAAGCGACTATGGTGATGCTTCATCTCATATACTTAGGATGTGTTATCAGGAGAGTCCTTGAAACAGGATGTCATGCATGGTAAAATAAAGGATCAATGAAAAAAGAGGATGAACCCTAGTGAAATAGATTGATACAGTGGCTCCAACCATAAGTTAAACATTATGAAGTTGGTGCAAGACTGTTGTTGTTGTTGTTAGGTGCCATCAAGTTGGTACCGACTCATAGTGATCCTATGCACAACAGAATGAAACATTGCCCAGTCCTGGGCCAAACTCACAATTTTTGCCACACTTGAGCCCATTGATGCTGTGTCTATCCCCTAACCTGTGCTCTACTATCCCCTCCTTTGCACCCCTGGTAACTAACAAATATTTTTTTCCTTTTCTTTTAGTATGGGTATCTTTTCTTAAGCTTTTACAATAATGGTCTTATGCAATATTTGTTTTTTTTGTGACTGATTTCACTCAGCATAATGTCCTCAAGGTTTATCCATGTTATGCGGTGGTTTGCAGCTTCCTTGTTATTTTTCAAGGTAGCATATAATATTCCATTGTGTTTATGTACCAAAGTTTGTTTATCCATTCTTCCATTGATGGGCACTTAGGCTATCTCCATCTTTTTGCTATTGTGAATAGTGCTGATAAACATTTGTGTGCATAGATCTACTTATGTTCTGTCTCGTATTTCTTGTGAGCTCTGGTAGCATAGTGGTTATGAATCGGGCTGCAAACGGCAAGGTCAGCTGTTTGAAACTACCAGCTGCTCTGTGGGAGAAAGATGAGGCTTTCTGCTCCTGTAAAGATTTACGACCTCAGGGTCACTATGGGTCGGAACCGACTCAACGGCACTTAACAACAACAAAAACACCAAGTAGAGGAAAGTATTTCCAACTTTCTGAGGAAGCAGCATACCACTATCCAGAGTGGTTGGACCATTTTACAGTCCCACCAGCAATATAGGAGGGTCCCAGTCTCTCCACATCCTCACCAGCATTTATTGTCCTCTGCTTTTTTCAACTTCACTGTTATTGCTGGTGTGAGATGATATCTCACTGTTGTTTTCGTTTGCATCTCTCTAACGGCCAATGGGAGTCCTGGTGTGTGGCGCTGTGGGTTAATGTGCCAGACTGCAAAGGCTTTTGAACTGCAAGCTCAGCAGTTCAAGCTCACCAGCTGCTCCTCCAAAACCCTACACAGGATTGCTATGCATTGGAACCGACTTGATGGTACTTAACAACAACAACAACAACGACAATGGCTAATGATCATGAACACTTCTTCATGTGCTTCTGACTGCCCAAATGTCTTCCTTTCTGAAGTGTCTGTTCATGTCCTGTTCCCATTTTTAGTTGGGTTATTTGTCTTTTTCTTTTATTGGTATTGCAGATTCCTGTAGATTTTAGAAATTAGTCCCTTGACTGACATGTAATTGCAAAAGATTTTTCCCATTCTTTGGGCTCCCTTTTACTCTTTTGGTGAAATCTTTTGAGGCACAAAAGTTTCCAGTTTTTAGTATGTCCCAATCATCTATTTTGTCTTCTTTTGTTTGTACATTTCTTGCAATGTTTGGTAGTCTATGTGAACTCTGTATGTGAGACCTTAAATTTGTCCCTATATTTTCACTGATGATCTTCATAATTCTGGGATTTATAATTAGGTCTTTATTCCATGTTGAGTTGATGTTGGTATATGGTTTGAGATAAAGGTCTTGTTTCAGTCTTTTGCATATGGATTTCCAGTTCTGCCAGCAAAATCTGTTGAAGAGACCATCCCTCCACATTCAATGTACTTTGGCTGTTTGTCGAAGATCAGTTGGTTTTATATAGATGGGTTTATTTCTGGATTTTCAATTCTGTCCCACTAACCTATTTGGCTTTCATTGTACCAGTTCCAGGCTATTTTGATGACTGTAGTAGCCATGAAGTAAATTTTGAAATCAGAGTGTGAGAGGATTCTAACACTGTTCTTCTTTTTAAGCAGTGCTTTGCTTCTCTGGGGACATTTCCTTTCTGTATGAAGTTTGTAATAATTTTTTTGCCTCTCTTTAAAAAATGTCGTTGGAATCTGAAATGGGATTGTATTATATGCGTAGATTGCTTTGGGTATTGTTGACATTTTCACAATGTTAATCTTCTTATCCAGTAGCATGATATATTCTTTCATTTTTGTAAGTATTTTTAGGTTTCTTGTAGTAGTGTTTTGTAGTTTTCTTTGTAAAAGTTTTTGTTTTTCTGGTTACATTTATTCGTAAATATTTCATCCTTTGGGTGCCTATTGTAAATGGTATTGCTTTCCTAAACTCCTTTTCAGTGTTCTCATTGTTAGTACAGAGGTATCCAACTGTTTTTTGAATGTTAATCTTATACATTGCCACTTTGCTGAATCTTCCAATGAGTTCTAGTAGATTTTTTTGCTGAGTCTTTGGGGTTTTCTGCATATAGGATCACATCATCTGCAGATAGACAGTTTTACTTCCTCATTTCCAATTTGGATGCCTTTAATTTCCTTATCCTACCTTATAGCTCTGGCTAAGGCTTCCAACACAATAATGAAGGTTGTTGTTAGGTGCCATTGAATCAGTACTGACTCATAACAACATTATGCACAGCTGAACAAAACACTACCCA
>NW_006408729.1:4111727-4113137 GCF_000296735.1 Chrysochloris asiatica | reverse complement strand
AAGCCCAGTTAATACCACTATTATTCAAATTTATGCACCAACCACTAAAGCCAGTGAGGATGAAATAGAAGAATTCTACCAAGTTCTTCAATCTGAAATTGATCAAACATACAATCAAGATGTATTGATCATTACTGGTGATTGGAATGCAAAGGTTGGGAGCAAAGAGGAATGGTCAGTAGTTGGAAAACATGCCTTGCTGATAGAAATGATGCTGGAGAATGCATGATTAAATTTTGCTAAACCAATAATTTTTTCATTTCAGATACCTTCTTTAGACAGTGTAAGAGATGACTATACACATGGACCTCACCAGATGGAATATAATAATGAATTGGAGTGTTGATAAAGGGCATCCTTGTCTGGTTCTGTTTCACAAAGGTAAGACTTTCAGTTTCTCTCTATTGAGAGGGATTTTGGCTGTTAGTTTTATATATATGCTCTTAATTATGTTGCGAATTTCCCTTCAATTCCATTGTTGAGTGTTTTTTATCGGGAATGCACATTGGGTTTTGTCAAATGCCTTTTCTACATCCATTGGTATGATCATGTGGTTCTCCCCCCCCCCTTTTTTTAATATAGTGAATTACATTGATGTTTTCCTAATATTGAACCATCTTTGCATCCCTGATATGAATCCCCCTTGGTCATTACATATTATTCTTGTTTTTAATGTATTTTTGAGTTCTGATGGATACAATTTTGTTGAGAATTTTTGCATCTATGTTCATGAGGAATTCTGGTCTATAATTTTCTTTCCTAGTGATATCCTTCCCTATTTTTGGTATGAGGGTTATGCTTGCTTCATAAAATATATTAGGAAGTTTTCCATTATTTTGTATATCTTGCAATTATTTGAGTAGAATTGGTGATAGTGCTTCCCTGAATGTTTGGTAAAACTCACCAGTTAAGCCATCTGTACCTCCACTTTTTGGTTGGGAGTTCTTTCATGACATGATCAATTTCTTGTTTTGTTTTAGGTCTGTTTAAGTTTTCTACTTCACTCTGTGTAAATTTAGATAGGTCGTTTTGTTTTTTGTTTTTTGTTTTTTCTTTCTAAAAATAGATACATCTCCTCTAGATTTTCAAATTTGTTGGAGTACAACTCTTGATAGTATTCTGTTATTATCATTTTTGTTTATATTGGTTCTGTTGTGACATCACCCATATGATTTCTTATGTGTGCTATTTGTGTATTCTTCTTTTCTCTTATTAGGTTTGCCAATGGTTTGTCAATTTTATTAATCCTTTCAAAGAATCAGCTTCTTGTTCAGTTGATTCTTTCTATAGTTTTTCTGTTTTCTGTCTTGTTTATTTCTGCTCTAATAATTATTATTTCTTTTCTTCTGGTGATTGTAGGTTTAATTTACTGGTATGTTTCTAATTGTTGATGTGCTAAAGCTGATTTTC
>NW_006408729.1:4105934-4110107 GCF_000296735.1 Chrysochloris asiatica | reverse complement strand
ATGCTGGGTAGGGTGGAGGGTCAGAGAAAAAGAGGAAGACCCCCAACGAGATGGATCAGCCAGGTGGCATCATTGACGGTGTCAAGTGTCGCAGCGGTAGTGAGTTTGGCCCAGGATCGGACATTGTTTCGTTCTGCTGTGCATGGGGTCACTATGAGTCGGTTCCGACTAGATGGCACCTGACAACAACAATTTTATAGCATTTTGGTCTGTGAAGATGCTTTGAAGAATTTTGATGTTTGTAAATTTATGGATGCTTGTTTTGTGGCATGGTCTGTGATATGCATATCATTGCTGAGGTCAGATGGATCTTGGTTGAAAGTAGAGAATACCAGGAAGATATTTACCTGTGCTTTAATGACTATGTAAATGCTTTAAATTGTGTGGATCAATACAAGTTATGGACAACATTGTGAAGTATGAGTATTCAGGAACACATAAGCCAAGGTATTTTCTATAACCTCATATGCATCTGAAAGTTGGGTAGTGAATAAGGGAGACTGTAGAAGAATTGATGCATTTGAGTTATGGTGTTGGAGAAGAATATTGAAAGTACCATGGACTTCCAAAAGAACAAATAGATCTGTGTTCGATGAAATACAGCCACAGTGCTGCTTGGAAACCAGGATGGCCAGACTTTGTCTCTTATACATTGGACATATTGTCAAGAAGAACCAGTCACTAGAGAAGGATATCATGTTTGATAAGGTGCAGTGTCAGAGGAAAAGAGGAAGACCCATAGCATGATGGATTAGCAAAGTGGCAGCATCAGTGAGTTCAAGCATAGCAACGATAGTGAGGTTGGCCTAGGACTGGGCAGTGATTTGTTGCGTTGTGCATAGTGTCAGTATGAGTCGATACTGTCTCAATGACCCCTAACAACAACCACTTTAAATGCAAGTTCTTGAAGTGAGTCCTCTTGGAAATTGATTGATATGCTATGAGTAGCCTCAAGCACAAGGAGATTATATACATAACTGTTCTGCTCCCAGCCAACAGCCAACATCAATTGACAGACAAAATGAGCCATTTTAGACAACTTAACTCAATTAATCCCTTAGGTAACATCAGCCCTGCCTACATCAGGTTGAGGAGAAGAATCACAGCTTCTCCTGTATTGTTATCAATACAAAAATTGACAGTTTCTCTAAATATCAATATAATTCTGATGGAAACAGAATTCTATCTGAGTTTTATCCTTAGATTTATTTTTTGATGATCTCTGAACTCAACAAAAGTAATAATTTGGTCTTTAAAAAAATTAAATGATTAAGATATCTCTTGAATCTTTCATTTACATTAAACATTGTGTGCAATCCTGAAGGACAATATAAGAAGCTTCAAAATAAGAGAAACAATACACTTTCAGAATGGTACAGATGTCAGTTCTTGTCTATTTTCTCTCCTAACTGTGTTCTAAGAATGTGATAAAAGAATCTTCTTTATAAAACTTCCATAGATCTGCAGTTAAAATAGCCTCATAATTTTACTGAGTAATTTTTAGAATACTGTAAGCTATACAGAAATAGTAGTAGATAGATGACTTGGTAAATTTCGGTAAGATCAACTTAGTTTCAATTATGTCAATTTTCAAAGACACACTTCTTTTTATGACTTGCCTAGAATTACTGTGAGTTATATTATTCATAGGTCTTGTAAGTTCAAAGAATGGACTAATTAATCACCCAGTGCTGAATTTCCCTGACCTAGCTAATTATTAGAATCATCTAAGAGGTGTGGCACTGTGGGTTAATGTACAAGACAGCAAAGCCGTTTGAACTGCAAGGTCGGCGGTTCAAGCTCACCAGCTGCTCCTCAGAAACTTTATACAGGGTCGCTATGGGTCAGTATTGACTTGATGGCACTTGACAACAACAACAAGACCATCTTAGAAGTATATATTTTTTTATGAGCCTCAGCACTGCTAATTTATAACCTTTAGACTGAATCTCTGGTGGGAAAAGTTCAATCACTAAAGAAAAGTTTAGTGGTTTGAACCTACTAGCTGTTGCTCCATAGAAACGTGTGCCAATCTGCTTCCATAAAGATTTATAACTTGAAACCCTAAGGGCAGTTCTACTCTGTCCTATAAGATTTTGATCATTCAAAATAAATTTGATGTTGTGGGCTTTGTTTTCAGGGATGGAGCCCAGGATTTGGCATGGTTTTTTTAGCCTTTTTATTGTGGATTGAGTGAAGGTTTACAGAACAGATCATAATTCAAACATTCAACAAATTATGCATCTTGTGTCATTACGATGTTTGCAATCCACTGCATGTATGATTGGTTAACAGCATTTACCTCTATTCACTTAGTTTTTTTCTTCTTTCAACTCCCCACCCATCCTGCAATCATAGAATGTTTAATTTAGCAAGAAAATATTTTCTTAAAATTTTATAACTGTGATATCACACAATATTTGTCATTTTGTGTTGACTAATTTTACTCAGAAAATATCTTCTAGGTTCATCCATGTTGTTAGATGTTTCGCAGATTCTTAGTTATTCTTCATCATTGCATAATATTCCATTGTATGTATGTACCAGATGTTTAACCATTCTTCTGTTGAAGGACATTTAGACAGTCTCCATCTTTTTTGTTATTATGAATAGTTCTGCAATGAACATAGGGGAGTAAATACCTAGTTGTGTCACAGTTCTTATTTCTTGAGTATATATACCAAGTGAAACTCTGGTAGAGTAGTGGATTACTAGTTGGGTTTCGAACCACAAGGTCAGCAGTTCCCATCTACCAAACATTAGGCTTTCTGATACTGTAAAAAATTGTAACTTTGGAAATCCTATGCGGGCTCACTATGCGTTGGAACTGACTCCACAGCACATAACCACGACCATATAGCAAGTAGAAGGATTGCTAGGTCATATGGTAATTCTATTTCCAACTTTTTGACAAAGTAACATATAGTTTTCCACAACAGTTGCACTATTTTACAATCCCACCAGCTGTGTAAGATGGTCCCAGTCTGTCCACACCTTCACCAGTATTTGTTGTTTTCTGTGTTTTTGGAACTTTATTGTTAATGCTGGAGTAAAACAGCATCTCATTGCTGCTTTGATTTGCAAAACTCCCCTGGTATTTCTGATGTGCAGTTATATTTGCAAACATAGATTTAGAGAAAAACTCATCTTAGAAATGAGAAATACAGATTAAAATAAAGATTAATTCAGTAAATAAAAAATCATGCTTCCAAAGGCAGAATTGATGTTTCATAAATATCAGTTCTATGGATAATTTATAAAAAGAAATAGAAATGCTTGTGTGCAGGAATATTACAAATGTACATGCTAGCTTCTCTTTTCCAATGGGTTTTCAATTTTAAAACTGAGAATTATTTCTATGAAGTCTTTAAAATAGGAATGAACAGCTGACATAGAAAGGCAGCATGCAAAGCGTGGAATATGCAAGTGAATTATAAAGAAGGAAGAATTTAGCAATCAAATTTGTGTATTGTTTCACCTATTGTTTTCTTAAGTATACATTTATTGTAACAACTTTATAACATGAATTGTTAAAAATATTCTTAAGTATACATTTATTGTAACAACTTTATAACATATAACTATTAATATTTTGTAAATGCATTTTGAATTTTTCTAATAACCATATTGTTTAAAAATAAATTTGGGATTAAACTATATGCTTTGTAATCTAATTTCCTTTCTTTCATCTAACTAACATTATTGAGAAAGAATTTTCAAGTAAAAAAACAGTGTTCCATAACCCAATTTTTAATGTCAGCAAAATATTCTGTGACATGGATGAATCCCAGTTTATTTGGAAAATCCTTTTTTAATGAACCTTTGTATTTCCTACTGTTTTAATACTATAAGCAATTTTATTATATGATTACACATAAACTTTTATATATTGTTGTTGCTAAGTGTTTGAGTCAGTTCCAACTCATAGCAACCTTGTCTAGGGTTTCCAAGGAGCAACTGGTGGGTTTGAACTGCTTACTTTAATGTTAGCAGGCCATTGCTTATCCTACAGTGCCACAACAAGACTCTATAAACTTATACCTATATTTGGAGCCCTGGTATTGAGCAGTGGGGTAATGCACTGGACTGCAAGGAAGTCAGTTTTAATTGAAAATCGGGGTTTCAAATCTACCAGCTGCTCCTTGGAAACAAATGCAGGGTCACTATGGGTCA
>NW_006408729.1:4103697-4104220 GCF_000296735.1 Chrysochloris asiatica | reverse complement strand
CCTTTCAAGTAGAAATTTCCCACCTCAGAAGATTCTGGATGGGGTTCAGGATTCCAATTATGGTCTTATGCAATGCAAAGGCTCCGAAGGAAGTCTCCTTTCATTGGGCAAGTTGCAGCCCCATTTTAGGTATTCCAATCAGTTATCGGCAGAAGATGGATTTATAAGCTTTTTATAGCTATTTATGGCTATTCCTTTCTCTCTGGGGGTATTCCTCTTGTTCTCTGACCCTCTACTTTACCAAACATGATATCCTTCTCCAGTGACTAGTCTCTCCTGATAATATGTCGAAAGTGTGAGAGATGAAGTCAGGCCATCCTGACTTCCAATGAGCATTCTGGCCGTACATCTTCTAACACTGATTAGTTTCTTCTTCTGGCAGCTCCTGGTAATTTTAACATTCTCCTCCAAAACCATAACTCAAATGCTTTGATTCTTCTACGGTCTTTGTTATTCACTGTCTAACTTTCAGATGCATATGAGATTATTGAAAATACCATGGCTTGGATCAGGAAAACCTCAG
>NW_006408729.1:4095201-4095704 GCF_000296735.1 Chrysochloris asiatica | reverse complement strand
ATATTGTCCATAGCTTATCATGATCCACACAATCAAAAGCTTTGCATAGTCAATAAAGCACAGGTAAACATCTTTCTTGTATTCTCTACTTTCAGCCAAGATCCATTGGACATCAGCAATGATATCCTTCATTCCATGGCCTCTTCTGAATATAACTTGCACCTCTGGAAGTTCTCTGTCAATGTATTCTTGCAGCCATTTCCATATTACCTTTAGTAAAACCCTTACTCGCATGGGATATCAAAGATATTGTCTGATGTTTTCCACATTCCGTTGGGTCACCTCTCTTGGAATGGGCACAACTATGGATCTCTTCCAATCAGTCGGCCAGATAGTTGTCTTCCAAATTTCTTGGCAGAGATGAGTGACTTCCTCCAGTGCTTCCTCACTTTCTTGGAAGATTGCAACTTTTATTCCATCAATTCCTTGTGCCTTGTTTTTTGCCAATTCCTTCAATGCACCTTGGACTTCTTCCTTCAGTATCATTGGCTCTTGATCATATG
>NW_006408729.1:4093714-4094675 GCF_000296735.1 Chrysochloris asiatica | reverse complement strand
AGTCCATCACTCCTTCTTCCTAGTCTGTCTTCATCTGGAAGCTCATCTGAAACCTGTCCACCATGGGTGACCCTTCTGGTTTTTAAAATACCTGTAGCAAAGCTTCCAGAATCACAGCAACTTACAAGCCACCACAGTATGACAAATTTATAGATGAATGGTGGACCCATCTAGATAATATGAAAACTATTCAGCGGGGACTTTATTCCCCCATACACTATTAAACTAAACTCTTCCTTGAATCCTTGTAAACCAGTCACTTTGTGCCTTTCTTTATCCCCTCCCCCTCCCCATTTTAGGTACACAAAGTCTAAGTTGCCCATCCCTATCTGTCCTGTGTATAGATACATTGATACTTGATGTGAAGACTCTTTCCCTCTCTGTTGGTTTTTAGTGTTTCTACCTCCATGAGTATAGGTCAAGTTCATCAAATTGTAGTAATTACCCTCGTTTTCTTTGTGAAGAATTGTTTTGTTCTTCTTCTTTTTTTTTTTTTAATCTTCCTCTAGTTGAGTTGTGATTATCAAGCCATCAAATCTAGACCAAGTGGTTACTGTTTGCTACTTTGGGTGTTCTTGTGTGCTTCCTCTCACTTCACATCAACTGGATGCTTCACTTTCAGCTATAGCTCTCTGTTACTATGTCCTTGTCCATGGACTTAGATGTCCCCAGGTCTCACCACACTTTGAACCAACAAGCCCTTCCTCTTCTCTCTTTCATCTCCAGGGCAAAGGGAGTCTGTGTAATATGGTTGAACTCAGCCCATTTCTTCATTGCTGCTTTTCCCCGTCTCTCACTCACCAGTAGGCCAACATGGGTACCAGCAAACTTATATGCCTGCTCATGCGTTCCCTTTGAATTTCAGTCTTAAAGCGGGGTTTGTCCTTAAGGAACTTGATTGCTTGCCTTGATGTCTTCCTGGCGAACAGCTTGCTTATTCTTGTGATATCCAGTCATACTG
>NW_006408729.1:4076847-4092408 GCF_000296735.1 Chrysochloris asiatica | reverse complement strand
CTATATGATGTTATCTCACAATTCTGGTCTTTGGTCATGTGTGTCCAATTAATCAAATCTGTTCTTCAGATAATCTCTGAATTTAGGTGGGATAAGTTCAAAGTCACATTTTGTAGACTTGTTAGATTTCTTAAACTTGAACTTGAACTTAC
Source organism: Chrysochloris asiatica (assembly GCF_000296735.1). Lineage (NCBI taxonomy): Eukaryota > Metazoa > Chordata > Mammalia > Afrosoricida > Chrysochloridae > Chrysochloris > Chrysochloris asiatica. The sequence continues at coordinate 4,092,256 of NW_006408729.1, read as the reverse complement.
ATTTCTTAAACTTGAACTTGCATATGAGCAATTGATGGTCTGTTCTAATGTGTGTTCTTGGCCTTGTTTTGACTGATCACATGAAGCATTCTCACTGTCTCTTTCCACAGATGTAGTCAATTTTACTTCTGTATTCTGTATAACATCTGGTGAGGTCCGTGTTTACATTCATCTTTATGTTATTTAAAAAAGGTATTTGCAATGAAGAAGTCATGTGTTCTCTAGCATGGTTTCTATCACCAAGACCATATTTTCCAACCATTGATCTTTCCTCTTTATTTCCCATCTTTGCATACAATTGCCAGGAATTGTCAATATATCTTGGTTTTATGTTTGGTCAGTTTCAGGCTGAAGAAGTTGCTAGACTTTTTCAATTTCATCATCACTATTTTTACTTGTTGGTGAATAAACTTGAATGATAGTGTTATATTATCTGGTCTTCCTTGTAGGCATATGGATATTAGCCTATCACAAAGAGCTTTGCAATTTAAGATGGATTTTGATAGGTTCTTTTTGGTGATGAATGAAATGTTATTCCTCCTCATTTTGTAATAATTAACCCTGTGACTGTCAGAATCAAAATGGCCAATACCAGTCCATTTCATCTCACTGATACCTAGGACGGAGTGCTGGTGTGGCACTGCGGGTTAATGTGCCAGACTGCAAAGCCATTTGAACTGCAAGGTTGGCCGTTCAAGTTCACTAGCTGCTCCTCAGAAACCTTATACAGAGTTGCTATGGGTCAAACCGACTCGACAGCACTTAACAACAATGACAACAATGCCTATGATATCGATGTTTATGTGTTCCATTTTATTTTTGACAGTTTCCAATTTTCCTGTATTCATAATTTGTACATTCCACATTCTGAATATTAAAAAATTTTACAGGTGTTTCTCTTCATTTTGAGTTGTGCCCCACCAGCCTATGAAGGTTCCGAAGGCTTTGTTCCATTTGCATCATCACGATCAATTCTACTTTGAGGAGGCAGGTCTTCCTCAGTCGTGTTTTGAGTGCCTTCAAACCTGAGGGTCTCATCTTCTAGCACTATTTCTGACAATATTCTAGTGCATTTCATTATGCTTCAGTATTCAATATTTTGGTGCTGACAGTGCTCCACTGCTATTCATTAGATTTTCAGTGACTAAATATTCAGAAGTAGTCTGTTTCTCCTTCTTCCTTGTCTTTGTTTTTCTGGAAGTTTAACTAAAACCTGTCAATAATAGGTGATCCTGCTGGTCTTTAAAATATCTATGACATACATTCAGAATCACAGCAACATGCAAGTCATGATAGTATGACAAACTGACAGAGAGTCATATATATGTGTATGTGTGTGTGTGTATCATCTTTATCTTGTGAAGTGGCTAATGGTCAATGGCCCAACACTTAGTCAACTGTGACAAAAGTGCTCCTTAAAACAGCAATAGCTGGATTAAAAATGTCATATTTACATTTCTCAAAGTATTTCACCTGTAAAAGAAAATGCAATCCAACAGACTGAGGAAAAATTCTTGCAACAACATATCAGACAAGGGACTAATATTTAAAATTTATAGAAAACTAAAATATCTCCATGAAGAATTGATGCTTTTGAGTTATGGTGCTGGAGGAGAATATTAAAAGTACTATGGACTACCGAAAGAACAAACAAATCTGTATTGGAAGGTGTATAACGAGAACGCTCCTTGGAAGCCAAGATGGCCATACTTTGGACATATCAGGAGGTACCTGTCCCTGGAGAATGATATCATGTTTGGTAAAGTAGATTGTCAGAGAAAAAGAGGCCCCCCCCCCCCCAATGAGATGGATTGTCACAGTGATGGCAGCAATGAACTTAATCGTATCAATGATTGTGCATGACCGGCAGTTTTGTTCTATGATGCATAGGGTTGCTGTGAGTTGCAACCAATTGGATAGCACATAACAACAACAGTAAAACTCCTCTATAAGAAAAAGACAAGCAACTCAATTAAAAAATAAGCACGGGAAAAGAACAGGCACTTCATTTAAAAAACACATTTTGATAGTCAATAAACATAGGAAGAAATGTTCACGATGAGCCATTTGTTGTTGTTAGTTCCATCGAGTCGGTACTGACTCATAGTGACCTTATGCACAGCAGAACGAAACACTGCCTGATCCTGGGCCAACCTCACTATCGTTGCCATGATTGAGCCCATTGATGCTGCCACTTTGCCAAACCATCTTACTGAGGGTCTTCCTCTTTTTCTCTGACCCTCCACCTTACCAAACATGATATCCTTCTCCAGCGACTGCTCCCTCCTGACAATATGTCTGAAGTATGAGAGACAAAGTTTGGCCATCCTGACCTCCAAGGAGTACTATGGCTGCACTTCTTCCAACATGGACCTGTTTGTTTCTTTTGGCAGCCCATGGCACTTTCAATATTCTCCTCCAACAGCATAACTCAAGAACATAAATTCTTCTACCATCTTCCTTATTCATTGTCCAGCTTTCACATGCATATGAGGTTATTGAAAATACCATGGCTTGGGTCAGGTGCACCTTAGTCTTCAAGCTGACATCTTTGCTTTTCAACATGTTAAAAAGGTCTTATGAGCAGATTTGCCTAATGCAATACGTCATTTGATTTCTTGACTGCTGCTTCCATGGGTAGAGAGATGCAAATCAAAACAAAAATTGGATATTATCTGATACTAGCATAAAGTTCCAAAAAAGTTCCACAAACAAATGTTGTTGTGGATGTGGAGAGACTGGGACCCTCCCTCATTGCTGGTTGTTGTTGTTGTTAAGTGCCATTGAGTCAATTCCGACCCATAGAGAACCTGTTAGGATTTCCAAAGTGTAGCTGGTGTCATTGCTGGTAGGAATGTAAAATTGTTCAACGAATGTGGAAAACAGTGTGGTGCTTCTTCACCAAGTTGGAAATAGAAATACTGTATGACCAAGCAATCCCTCTACTTGATATATATCCACAAGAAATATGAATCAGAGAATAAGTAGATTTATATACAGTGAAGTTCTTCACAGTACTATTCACAATAGCAAAAAGATGGAGATAGCTTAAATGCTCATCAATGGAAGAGAGTAGACAAACTTTGGTACCTACACCCAATGGAATGCTATGTAACATTGAAGAATAATAATGAATCTTGGAAACATCTCATAACATTGATGAACTTGGAGGACATTATGCTGAATGAAATAAGCCAATCACAAAAGGATAACTATTATATGAGACCACTATTGTAAAAACTCTAGAAAAGATTTTTATACTAAAAGACACATACATTAATGATTACCAAGGATTACATAGTGGGGAGAGTAATTCACTGGTTAGAGGGTAGAGACCTATTAACCCAGGTGACAGGAGGTGAATATACAAGAAGAGTGAGGTTGACGGAAGAATTATGACGATAGGTGAACTCACAGGGAAGTAGGTAAGGACTAAAGGAGATAGAAGTAAATAGTGAAATATACCTGGACATAGACACAAGGTGAATGGGTTTTGAGAAAGAATAATCCCACAAATCTGTTAAGAGTTTGAAAGAGGATATTTTTATACTGGTAAACAAAGGGAGGAAGAAGTACTACTGTTTCATGGAGGGGGTTGCCATAATAGACATGAAACAATGTGTATGATTTGTTGACTGTAAAACTGATGATTTTGTCTGTAAACCTTCACTCAATTCACAATAAAAAAAAGGGGGAAGAGGAGATGGGATATAGTTATGGTTTTGGTACATATTTTCAGATTGCCCTCCAGAAGCCCAATTTACCTTATCACCTGATATGAGTGAAAATGATGTGTTTCCTGTATCCTAACAGGAGTTTTGATTTTTAAAAATGTATTTCACAACTTGGTAGGCAAAGAGTGTATTTTACTATTTAATTTATGTTTTTTTTAAATTGCTGTTGAAGGTTAATATTTTTTCTTAAAATAATTCTATTTTGTTTTTTAAAATTTAATGTCATTCTTTGGAGTCCTGGAGTGATGGAAACAGTTGATGTGTTCATCTTCTAACTGAAAGGTTGTACTTTCTTCTACTATGAGGTACTTCCTAAGAAAGGCCTGGTGATCTACATTTGAAAAATCAGCCATTGAAAGTGCTGTGAGTCAGAATGGAATTGAGGCAACTGACTTTATTAATACTCTTTGGTTATGGGTCAGAACCGGCTCTACATCACCTAACAAAAATTGTTTGAATTAATATGGTCATCTTTTTCTTAATTATTCCTAAGAATTTTATCTCAAGGATACTAAATCCTTTTTTATTTGCATATAATGAAATTATCTTCCTAGTTTTAATCCATTTTTAAATACTGCTTTCTTTTGCTATAAATAAATTTCATTTTTATGCGTTCATATTTAGTTATCTTTCCATGTTTTTTTTTTTTTTTTTTTTTTTGCTTTTGCTTTTATTCCCTCTCTACCACAAGAGGGAAGGGAATATATTTTACTTTGTATTTTTATATATTTTTTGCTGTTTCATATTATCTATAACTTTTTAATATATGTGAAATTAATTTTGGAGTATACGTTGAGATATGGTTCTAACTGTATTTTTCTTCCAAATTGCTTTCATGTTGGCTCAATAATTTCTGATGAATAATATATATTCTTTCCCCACTGATATAATATGCCAACTCTAGAGAAAAATCAAGTCATCAGAAATGAAATTCTGTATGCAAGCACAACAGTTATTTTTGTTTGCTTCCATCATACAGTCTCAGAGAGGAAGTGTCTGTTTTTCTATCACAGAAATTCAGAACTCTTATCTTTCACATATCCTCATATCCTAAAATTTCTGTCTCAGATTCCCACAATACATACCTCCACACAATTCCTTCAAATCTTTTCCCTTATTGTAATTTATAAGTATCAGTGTCTTTGCTCTTTTATCCTAGTATATCAAGCTGAATCTGTCTACAAAGTAGCTTTATTGCATTTTTTCTAGTGCAAAACATTCCATGATCACATCCTTCTACATAGTTGTCCTGTTCAATTTTTTAAAAATGCAAAGCTGATCACATCATCTCATGGCTAAACCTTTAATGGTGTCCCAAATCCTTGCCTGAACCTGACACAGCCAAGACTAAAAATCTGTATGCACTGTTGCATACAACTTGCTAGTTTACAGTCACTTTTCCTTCAGATTGGTCAATGCCTTTGCTGCAAGGGTTGATCTGCCTACTGTTTTGACCTCACTTTTACAACTCCCTCCCCCACTCTCTATGTTTCTTTTATGAGTGCCCCATGGGCATGTTAAACTTTCCAGACTCAGTGTCTTCACATATCATTTTCTCTGTCTGGAAGACTCCCTTAGCATAACCTAATGTCTTTTCATCTTTCATGTACCAGTTCTCAAGTTAACTCCCATAGCATCCTTGATTTCCTTCTCAGCACTGGCTCCATTGTAATTTTATATTTATTTATAAGATTGCTTAATGTCTGGGTCTCTTGCTAGACTGTTGACTCCAAGAGAGCAGAAGGTCAGGAATATTTCTCTCTTATTTAATGACATTTTCCCTGACAACTAATACAGTGTGTAAGAGTTTCCAACTTTTGTTTTTCTACATATCTCCATGCTTAAAATAAGTTACTTTTGCCATCCATCTTTGTTTTAGGTTAAAATTTCTCCCTTTATTTATCACTTATAAAATATTATTATTACTTGTTTGTTAAACTTCATTTATAGAAAGTTAATTTTGAAGGTCGGTTGAAATTGCATTAAAATATAAATTAACTATAGGAAAACAAATGACCTTACTATATGGTTTTTATATATTCTGAAAATTGGATTGTCTTTCTCTACCTAGGCTTTACATTTTTCTTTATGTTTTTTGGTAAAGTTTGAATATTTTTTAAACTTTTAAATTGTTTAGAAAGTTTTAAGTAGAGTGAATGAAAAAAAATAAATGTTCATATATTTTTCACCAATCCAGTTCCAACAATTATTAATTTATGAATAATCTTGTCTACTTATTACCTGTCTCCTTCACTTATGACCCCCAACTCTAATTATTTTGAGAAAATCCAAGTAATTTTATTTCATTTATAAATATTTCTGTATACATCTCCAAAGTACAGGAACTCTTCTTTTAACATAACCTAAAAACCATTTTTACAGCAAGACAAATTAACAATAATATCTTTTTATCTGAAAATATCCATTCAGTATAAACATTTACCTAATTGTCACTTAAGTGTCTTTTTATAATTTGAATAAGGTTGGTATGATTGGCTGACATATCTCCTAAGTCACTGTGACAGTTAAGGCCAGTGGTTTAGCAGTTGGTAGTTAACTCTACAATGACTGGGTATGAACAGGCATAGTTAACTCTACAATGAGTGTCTATGAGCAGCCAATAAATTGAAAGGGTGCTTGCTCCCAGTATAATGGACATGCAGGAAAAGACTTGCTCTCTTCCACTCTGGACCTGGGATTCTACAATTGTGAGTTATTTTCTTGATTTAAACGTCTCTTCACATATATACATACATAAGGAGCTCTGGTAATGTAGTGGTAATGTAGTCAGGCTGCTAACCTCAAGGTCAGCAGATTGAAACTGCCAGCTGTTCCTCGAGAGAAAGATGAGGTTTTCTGCTCTTGTGAAGATTTATAACCTCAGATACCCTATATAAGGTTGCTATGAGTTGGAAACGACTCCATGGCATACTACTGCTACCACCACCACCACCATATGCATATATAAGTTTTGCTGGTTTTGCTTCTCTAGAAAAACAGGCCTAAGACATGTGCTACCGAGAGTATGGCTTTCTCTGATGGGCAGATGTTACTTGCCTTGATTTCTCCAAGGCAAACAGCTTGCTTGAAAGTCAAAAAGCCAGTTAACTTTTATTTTTACATGAATCTCCAGTTCTCCCTTGGTCTGCATGTCTTTCAAATGCAAATGTCCCAACTCTGAAGCTTCTGGGAACATTCTAGCTCCCCTTTTAACAAATCCAATCAAGTATTGGCTGATGGTGGGCTTACAAATTCTTTGTAATCATAATTCCCAGTATTCATTTCCAGCACACATGCATGTTTGTTCTACAATAATTGTTATTGCAATTAAGTGCTGTTGAGTTAATTCCTACTCATAGCAACCCTGTATAGGGTTTCCGAGGAACACCGGATAAATTGGAGATGCTGGCTATGCAGTTCAAACTGACCTTGTGGTCCAGTGTATTATCCCACAGCTCCACACCAAGACTACATTTTACAATAATAGGCATGAAAAATCAATTTCCAAAAGGCAGTCAAACACATAAACCTTGTAAAAACACAGAAGTTCAATCTTTCTTCACTCTTGGACTAGTCCCATTCATGTGTATATGGCCTTGGGCCTCTGGCAGTGTGGATCCATAAGGAAGAGTTTTCTAAAATGGTTCTCAAGTCTGATAAATTATAAAGGCACTGATAGCTCTACCTTCACCAAAGTTGTAGGGTGGAGGTATGTCTGACCTCTGCTTCAAAGAAATCAGCCTTGAGCTGATTTTGAGTTTGGTTCTCTTTTGCCCTTGTGGAGTCAGAGGAAGTCAGACATGGTCCACACTTGATTTCAGTAGTTGGTGTCAGAAGCTGGATTCACTGCAATGTCAGGAGTGACCAGTCACTGATGAGGGATATCAGTTTTGGTATCTCTCTCCAGTGGAGGGTCAGAGAAAAAGACTAAGATCCCCAGCGAGATAGAATTGCTAAGTGGCAGCATCAATGGGCTAAACGTGGCAACAATTGTGAGGTTAGCCCAAGATGGGGCAGTGTTTCGTTCTGTTTTGCATACGGTTGCTATGAGTCAGTACTGGCTTCATGGCACCTAACAACAACAACAATAACATGGTGTGTTTCTTGGTTTCTCCTTCCAGAGGCATTAAACTTCTACTTTTTCTTTTGTACCCACCAGTTCTCCAGATTCTGAAGTTTTGTGATTAGTTTCGCTGCTTTCATCTCTCATTTGTACCATTACCTTAGCTATTATTTGTTAACCCACACTAAACTCCATGCTGTACAGTTGATTCCACCTAATGACATCCATACAGGCAGAGTAGAACTGTCCCCTAATGCCTCATAAGGTATAATCATTATGGAGGTAGACTGCCACAGTTTTCTCCTGCAGAGTGGCTAGTGGATTCCAATTACTAACCTTTTGACTCATTGTTGTTGTTAAGTGCCGTCGAGTCGATTCCGACCCATAGCGACCTATACAGGGTTTCCGAGGAGCAACTGGTGAGCTTGAACCACCGATCTTGAAGTTCAAACAGCTTTGCAGTCTGGCACATTAACCCACAATGCCACGCCAGGAGAGATTAACTACTTCACCACCAGATCTCCTGCTATTATTAATCAGTATCCTTTAAATTTGCAATTACTACCATTTTTGATCTGATGAAGTTCAAAACCACAGTTTTTGGTATGGTATTGCTTTTCAATACCATAAAATCCTCACCACTGGACCAATAAACAACATCCATATCAATGAAGAAAAGATTGAAGTTGTCAAACATTTCATTTTGCAAGGATCAACCATCAACAGTCATGGAACCAGCAGTCCATGAAAGCAAATGACTACTGCATTGGGAAAATCTGCTGCATAGACTTCTTTAAAGTGTTGAAGAACAAAGATGTATGTCAGATTGAGGACTAAGGTGTGCCTGACCCAAGCCATGGTAATTTCAATAAACTCATAGGCATATGAAAGTTGGACGGTAAATAAGTATGACAGTAGAAGAATTGATGCATTTGATTTATGGTGTTGGAGGTGCCTTCAAGAATAAGAAAAATGTCCAATAAAGACAGTGGCTTCCATTTCATTTGAATTCACAGCAAAAGGGATAGCTCAGAGGGGTATATTCAGAAGGGTATATGCTGAGTCAGTTAAATTAAAAGCAGAAAGGTTAGTTCAGAAGGGTATATTGACTGTTTTTTGAGGTTCCCAAGGATTCAGCTTGATAGATTTTCTTGAAGGACACAGTACAATTGCAGAAGTTAATTTTGAGGAAGTTTAAAGAAAATTAAACACTGTATTGGTGATAAAAAGGCTAGGAATTATATACCATGGATGTTTTTCCCTCCATCATGCCAATGCTCATTCTTTGTCCTAGTAGAATTTCACTGGAAAACTACACCTCATCTACCCTACAGTCTGATCTTGCTTTTCCAGATTTCTTTTTGGTCCCCAAACTCAAAGAACACTTAAAAGGGATGTGATTTGAGTGATTTGAAAAATTAGACATAAGGTAAATCAAAGAGAGCAAAATTCTTCATAGAAGGGTTAGAAAGATGGAAACACCATCTTCCTGTTATTGTTATTGTTGTTGTTGTTGTTATGTGCTGTGGAGTTGGTTCTGATTTATAATGACCCTGCACAGGGTTTTCGAGGCTGTAAATCTTTACAGGAGCAGAAAGCCTCTTCTTTCTCCTGCTGAGCAACTGGTAGTTTCGAACTGCTGACCTTGTGGTTCACAGCCTGATTTGTAACCATTATGCTACTAGAGCTCCGTTAGGTACCATCAAGTCAGTATCGACTCAGCAACCCTATGCACAACAGAACAAAATACTGCCTGGTCCTCGGCCCACCTCACAACCGTTGCTGCATTTGAGCCCATTGTTGCTGCCACTCTACCAATCCATCTTGTTGGGGGTCTTCCTCTTTTTTCCAACCAACCACTTTACCAAACATGATATCCTTCTCCAGTGACTACTCCCTCCTGATTATATGTCTGAAGTATGGGAGATGAAGTCTGGCCATCCTGGCTTCCAAGGAGTACTCTGGCAATACTACTTCCAACAGAGATATTTTTGTTCTTCTGGCAGTGCGTGGTACTTTTAATATTTTCCTCCAACACCATAACCCAAATGCATGAATTCTTCTACAGTCTTCCTTTTTCACTATCCAACTTTCACATGCATATGAGGTTATTGAGAATACCACGACTTGGGTCAGGTGCACCTTTGTCCTCAAACTGAAATCTTTGCTCTTCAACACTTTAAAGAGGTCTTGTACAGCAGATTTGCTCAATGCAATACGTCTTTTGATTTCGTGAGTGCTGCTTCCAGGCATGTTGATGGCTGATCAAAGCAAAATTAAGTCTTTGGCAGCTCAATCCTTTCTCCATTGATACGAATGTTGTTTATTGGTCCAGTGGTGAGGATTTTTGTTTTCTTTGAATTGAAGTACAATCCATACTGAAGGCTGTGGTCTTTGATATTCATTAGCAAATATTTTAAGTCCTCAGAGCTTTTAGCAAGTAAAATTGTATTATCTGCATATTGCAGATTGTTAATGAGTCTTCCTCCAAACCTGATGCTACCCTTTTCTTCATATAATCAGCTTCTTGGGTTGTTTGCTGAACATACAGATTGAATAAGTAAGGTGAAAGCATACAACCCTGACTCATACCTTTCTGTTCCCCTTGTTCTGTTTGAATTATTGTCTCTTGGTCTATGTACAGGTTCCTCATGAGCACAATAAAGTGCTCCTGAGAACTCATACTTTGCAGTGTTATCCATAGCTTGTCATGATCCACACAATCAAAAGCCTTTGCGTAGTCAATAAAGCACAGGAAAATATCTTTCTGATATTCTCTGCTTTCAGCCAAGATCCATCAGACATCAACAATTATACCACTTGTTCTATGTTCTCTTCTGAATCTGGCTTGAACGTCTGGAACTTCTCTGACAATGTATGCTCGCAGCTGTTTCTGTATTACCTTTATTAAGACTTTACTCACATTGGATATCAGTGATATAGTCTGCATCACCTCTCTTTGGAATGGGCACAAACATAGATCTCTTCCAGCCAGTAAACCAGGTAATTTTGTTCCAAACTTCTTGGCATAGATGAGTGAGTGCCTCCAGTGCCACATCAAGAAAATGTCAAGAAACAGAAGTTTCACGTTTTTATTGAATAAACCTATCTATGATTTTGTAAAAATAGTTTTTTACTTATCCTCCTATATTTGCAAATAATGTACCACACAATAGGAATCAAGAATGATGAGAAGCATTGCATTTTCCTCTGACATGAACAGAATTGTACCTTCATTGTTTTACCTCAAGGTTTTTCTTGTTGTTGGTAGGTGCCATTGAGTTGGTAGTGACTCATAATGACCCTATGATGAACAGTATGAAACACTGCCTAGTCCTAGGTCAACCACATATTCATTACAATGCCTGAGCCCATTGCTGTTGCTTCTATGCCAATCCATCTTGTTTGGGGTCTTCCTCTTTTTCTTTATTGCTCCATTTTACTAAACATGTTATCTTTCTCCAATAATAAAGTATGAGAGAGGAAATCTGGCCATTCTGGCTTCAAAATGAGAATTCTGGCTGTACTTCTTCCAACATGGGTCTGTTTGTTCTTTTGGCAGTCCATGTAACTTTCAATACTCATCTCCATAACTCAAATGTATCAATTCATCTATCGTCTTCCTTATTCACTGTCCAACTTTCACATGCATATAAGGTTATTGATAAAATCTTGGTTTGTGTCAAGCACAGCTTAGTCCTCAAACGGAAATCTTTGCTCTTAAACACTTAAAAGAGGTTTTGTGTAGCAGATTTGCCTAATGCAATATGTCATTTGATTTCATGACTGCTACTGTCATAAGTGCTGATGGTTAATCCGAACAAAGTGAAGTTTTTGACAACTTCAAACTTTTCTCCATTTACATAAATGTTGTTTATTGGTCCAATAGTGAGGATTTTTTTTTTTTTTTCTTTACCTTGAGGGGCAATTCATATTGAAGACTGTGTTATTTTATCTTCATCCATAAGCATTTTAAGTCCTCCTCAATTTCAGCAAGCAAGGTTGTATCATATGCATATCACAGGTTGTTAATGAGTCTTCCTCCAATCATGATGTCACATTTTTCTTCATATAATCCAGTTTTTCAGATTATGTGCTCAGCATGTAGTTTGAATAAATGTGGTGAAGGAATACAATTTTGGCACACATCTTTCCTAATTGTAAACCATTCAGTATTCTCCTGTTCTGTTCTAACAATTGCTTCTTCATCTATATAGAGTTTCCTCATGGATACAATTAAGTGTTGCAGAAACTTATGCTTCACAATATTGTCCATGGTTTGTTATGATTCACACAACTAAAAGCCTTTGTGTAGTCAATAAAGTATAAGTAAACATATTTCTGGCATTCTCTGCTGTAAGTAAAGATCCATCGGAGTTCAGCAAAGATATGCCAGTTCCACGTCCTTTTCTGAATCTGATTTGAACCTTCTGAAGTTCTCTGTCAATGTATGATTGCAGCCTGTTTTGTACTATCTTCAGTAAGCTTTACTCTCATGGGATATCAATGATAATGTCCAATGATTTTTGCATTCCATTGGGTCACCTCTCTTTGGAATTGGCATAAATACGGATCTTTTCCAATAAGTTGGCCAAATAGCTGTCTTCCAAATTTCTTGGCATAGATGTGTGAGTATCTCCAGTGCCTCATTAGTTTGTTCAAATATTTCAGTTTGCATCCCATCAATTCCCAGTGTCTGTTCTTTGCCAATGCCTTCAACGCACCTTGAACTTCTTCCTTCAGGATCATTGGCTCTTGATCATATGCTAACTCTTGAAATGGTTGAACATCAAACACTTCTTTTTCGCACAGTGGCTCTGTGTATTCCTTCCATTTTATTTTGATGCTTTCTGCATTTATCACTATTTTGCCCATTACTGTTGTTGTTGTTAGGTGCTGTAAAGTCAGTTCCGACCCATAGCGACACTGTATAGGGTTTCTGAGGAGCAGCTGATAAGCTTGAACTGCTGACTTTGCAGTTCAAATGGCTTTGAAGTCTGGTCCATTATCCACATTAAGACCATAAATACCACAAGTAGAGGCTCAAATGTGTTTCTTCAGTTCCCTCAACTTGAGAAATGCTGAGAGTGTTCTTCCTTTTTGGTTTTCTAACTCCAGGTCTTTGCACATTTTGTTATTATATTTCATTTTGTCTTATCAAGATGACCTTTGAAATTTTCCATTCTACACTTGTTCATGTTTCTTGGAGTCAGAAAACCAAAGGGAAGAACACACTCAGCATTTCTCAAGTTGGGGGAACTGAAGAAAAATTTCAAGCCTCAATTTTCGTTATTGAAGGATTCTCTGGGCAAATTATTTAATGATGCAGAAATCATCAAAATAAGATGGAAGGAATACACAGAGTCACTGAAACAAAAGGAAATGGTTGATGTTCAACCATTTCCAGAGATAGAATATGACCAAGAGCCAATGATACTGAAGGAAGAAGTCTAAGGTGCATTAAAGGAATTGGCAAAGAACAAAGCACCGGGAATTGATGGAATAAAAATTGAAATCTTTCAAGAAAGTGAGGTGACAGTGGAGGCACTTACTTATCTATGCAAAGAAGTTTGGAAGACAACTATCTGGCCAACTGGTTGGATGAGATCTGTATTTGTGCCCATTCCAAAGAGAGGTGACCCAATGGAATGTGGAAATCATTAGACAATATCTTTGATATCCCATGTGAGTAAAGTTTTACTAAAGATAATACAGAAATGGCTGTAAGCATACATTGACAGAGAACCTCCAGAGTTTCAAGCCAGATTCAGAAAAGGATGTGGAATAAGGGATATCATTGCTGATGTCTGATGGATCTTGGTTGAAAGCAGAGAATATCAGAAAGATGTTTACCTGTGCTTTCCTTTATTGACTACGCAAAGGTTTTTGATTGTGTGGATCATGACAAGCTATGGACAACATTGTGAAGTATAAGTATTCTGGAACACTTAATAATGTGCTCATGAACAATCTATACATGGACCAAGATACAGTTGTTCTAATAAAACATGGGAACAATGAATGGTTTAAGATTCAGAAAAGTGTGCGACCAGGTTATATTTTTTCACCATACTTATCCAACCTATATGCTGAGCAAATAATCCAAGAAGCTGGGTTATATGAAGAAAAACGGCATCAGGATTGGAGGAAATCCCATTAACAACGTGCAATATGCAGATGATATAAACTTGCTTGCTGAAAGTGAAGAGGACTTAAAATACTTACTGATGAAGATCAAAGACCACAACCGACAGTATGGATTGCATCTCAATGAAAAGAAAAGAAAAACATCCTCACCACTGGACCAATAAATAACATCTTATCAATGGAGAAAAGATTGAAGTTGTCAAGGACTTCATTCTTCTTAGATCAATCATGAACACTCATGGAAGCAGTAGTCAAGAAATCAAATGACATATTAGGCAAATCCGCTGCACATGACCTTTTGAAAGTGTTGAAGAGCAAAGTTATCAGCTTGAGGACTAAGGTACACCTGACACAAGGCGTGGTGTTTGAAATAACCTCATATACATGTGAAATCTGGACAGTAAATAAGGAAGACCATAGAAGAATTGATGCTTTTGAATTATGGTGTTGGAGTAGATTATTGAAATTACCATGGGCTGCCAAAAGAACCAATAGATCTGTTTTGGAAGAAGTGCAGCCAGAGTGCTTCCATGCTTAGAGGCCAGGATGACCAAACTTCATCTCTCATACTTCAGACATATTGTCAGGAGGAACCAGTCCCTGGAGAAGGATATTGTGTTTGTTAATGTGGAACATCAAAGAAAAAGAGGAACACCCCCAGCAAGATGGATTGGTAAAGTGTCAGCATCAATGGGCTGAAGTGTGGCAATAATTGTGATATTGGCCCAGGACAAGGCAGTGTTTATTCTGTTGTGCATAGGGTCACTATGAGTTGGTACCAACTCAATGGTGCCTAACAACAACTTTTTTCCTCATCACTTCTTCCATTTCCTTTACCATCTGTACCCTGGAGAGCAAGTTTCAGAGTTTCTTCTGAGAACCATTTTGGTCTTTTCCCTTTTCCTTGTCTTCTTAATGACCTTTTGCTTTCTTCCCGTATGATTTTCTTGATTCATCCCACAACTCTCTGATTTTAAATCTGGAAAGATGTGCATCAGGGTTGCATTTTTTACCATATGTATTCAATCTGTATTCTGAGCAAATATGTTAAAAAAGATGGACTATATGAAGAAGAACATGGTATAATAATTGGGAGACTCATTAATAGCCTGTGATATGCAGATGATATAAACTTACTTGCTGGAAACAAAGAACAAACAAAAATGCATGAATAATGAGAATTTAAAAAGGAATCTAAACCTCATCTGTTATAAATGAAATGCCAATTAAAACCACAGTCTGAAATAATTGTACACCCACATGATTAGCTAAATAAATAAAAGTCAGATGATGCAAAATGATATAAGATTAAGTAGTAAGAGAAACTCTCCTAGATTGCTGGTAATACAGTAAATTCATGCAGCTTTTTTGGAAAGCGATTTTTGTCGAGGTCCTATGTCGGGGTCCCGCCTCGACAAGGAAGTGTGGGTGTCACGAAGAAGGGAGATCTGGCGGCAAAAGTGAT
>NW_006408729.1:4075139-4076143 GCF_000296735.1 Chrysochloris asiatica | reverse complement strand
ACTATTTACTAAGGCAAGCAGGACTTAAACTACTTACTGGTGAACATCCAAGAATACATCCTTCACATTCCAATCACCTGTAGTTATTAATATATCTTGATTACATGTTTTAATAATTTCAGACTGAAGAATATGATAGAATTCTTTAATTTCATCATTAGTGACTTTAGTGGTTGGTACATAAATTTAAGTAACAGTGGTATTAGCTGGTCTTTCTTGTAGATGTATAGTTATTATCCTTTCACAGACAGCATTGTACTTCAGTAAAAATCTTGAAATGTTCCTTTTACTGTGAATTTGACACCATTGCTCTTCAGTTGTCATTCTAGGTCTAGTGAACTATATGACTGTCAGTTTCAAAATGGCCAATACCAATCCATTTTGGCTCACTATTTCCTAGGATTTTAGTATTTATGAATTCCATTACATTTTTAAAAAAAGTTTTACTGTGAATTGAGTGATAGTTTACATGGGAGAACATCAGCTTCATATTCATCCTGTCATATTTTGTTTCATTGCAATGTTTATAATCCTCTCCATGTGTCATCAAACAACCAAAATATACACCCTGCAAGCCTGCCCCCCCCCGCTCCGCCCCAAGCTGTCAGCACACAGCTCCTCTCCCTCCCTGAGTCCAGAGTCCCCACCCACTCCATCTCTCCAAGTCATCATGTCTGCCTCCATCTCTGGCATCACTGCTTCTCTGGATAGTGTCCATCACTCCACTCTTCTCCTCTGATAGCCCCAGGGTCCTTGGCTCCTGGACTGCAAAATCAACCATTCCCCTTCCTTTTGCTACAAACTGTCTACTTTTTCATTTTCAACTCTCAAAGTCAGTCCTGATAGCAATTATTCATTATTGAGCCACAAGAGTCTTATCCCCATCTCCTTTCCCCAGCCCCATCCAGACAGGTTGGAAACCACTCAGTGGAGATTCTACCTTCTTCCACACCCTCTGGAACTAGGCTTCCTCTTGAAAGTTTGTAAGCCAGTCATTTTGTGCC
>NW_006408729.1:4072053-4074611 GCF_000296735.1 Chrysochloris asiatica | reverse complement strand
CTTCCCCTTATCAGTAGACCATTGTGGTCACCAGCAAGGCCACATGCCTGCTCGTGTATTCCCCTTGCATCTCAGTGCTTCTGGGCAAACAACTTGCTTGTTCTTATAATAGTCAATCAGACTGCCATTATTGTTTTTGATTTTTTTTTCTGCTGTTCTTTCTTTCAAGAAGTATCTTCTGTTCTTCTAGCAGCTCCAGGCTGGTCTGCTTGTCCTTTCAAGTGGAAATAGAATTCTGGTTGGGTATCAGGATTCCCTATGCAATGCAAAGGCTCCACAGGAAACCTCCTTCACTGGGCAAGTTGTAGTCCCATTTTAGGTATTCCAATCAGTTATAGGCTGAAGACTTGCATGCTTTCTACGGTGATGTTTCTGGCTATTCCTTTTTTCCCCGTCAAGTGTCTATTTTACAATAGTAGGCAAGGGAAACCATGATTCAAAAGAGCCAGGCATCTTAACATTATTTCCCTTCTTTTACCCATCCAAACCATACCTCAATCTCTGTATCTCAGAGCTCTGTTTTTCCAAGGTTGTGCATACATCATTATTTACCTCTGTCCCACTTAGCCCATGCAAACCTGACTAATTGTTTTCCCATCAGCCTTGTTTTTCCATCCCCCTCTCCCTTATTGCATATTGTCCCCCCCACCGCCCAGCATCCAGACTGTCCTGTGTCTATTCCCTACCCTTCCCTTCCCTCCCCGCACCCTACCCCACTCACCCCGGGAATCAGCAAAGAATTTTTTCCCCCTTTTAGTTTGGGTACTTTTTGTTAAGCTTTTACAATAATGGTCTTATGCAATATTTCTCCTTTTGTGACTGACTAATTTCACTCAGCATAATTTCCTCAAGGTTCATCCATGTTATTCGGTGGCTTGCAGCTTCCTTGTTATTCTTCAAGGTAGCATAATAGTCCATGTGTGTTTATCCATTCTTCCATCAATGGTTTGTTTATCCATTCTTCCATCAATGGTCACTTAGGCTGTCTCTATCTTTTTGCTATTATAAATAGTGCTGCTATGAACATTGGTGTGTCCATTGCATTTTTGGCAAATTCAAATTCTCTACAATTCATACCTTATGTGATCTGATTATTATTGGATGTTGTTAGCTGTTTTCCTTCATTTAGCATTGTGCTCTATCAGCAAAGGAAGGTCCTGAAAACTTTACTCCATATGCATCATCATGGTAAACTTTACTTGGAGGATGTAGCTTTTCCCTAGTTGTCTTTTGAGTGCCATCAAATCTTAGGGGTCACCTTCAGGCACTGCATCTGACAATGTTCTGCTTCTATTCAACTAACAACAATGATTGCTTTTTACATTATTCTTGTTACTAAATGCTGATGAGTGGTTCCAACTCATAAGGACCCTATGTAGGGTTTCCAAGGAGAGGCTGATGACCTTGAACTGCTGACCTTATGGTTCAAACCAATTTTGCAGTCCAGTGTATTATTCTGCAGTGCCATACCAGGACTCCAGGTTTTTACATTATGGGTTATATATCCTGAAAAATAACACTATTATTTACAATCTTTATACTTCAATTTCTTCTGTTTTAATTTTTCTGGCCAAGACCTCTGATACTATCATGAAGAGTGATGATAGGCAAAATGTTTGCTGTATTCCTGATTATAAAGATGATGCTGTACTTTTAAAAGCTTTGCCATTAAAGTTGACATTTATTATGGAGTTTTGTAAATATACTTTTTTAAAGAATGCTTTATTGTGAATTATGTGATAGTTTACATGGGAGAACACTAGCTTCACTTGATCCCATCGTATATTGTTTCATTTCCTTGCCATGGTTATAATCCCTTCCATGCATCATCTACCAACCAAAGGGTATACCCCGCAAACCTGCCGCCCCCCCCCGGTCGTCAGCACACAGCCCCTCTCCCTCTCGGGGTCCAAAGTCCCCAGCCACTCCATCTCTCCACGTCATCGTCTCTGCCTCCATCTCTGGCATCACTGCTTCTCTGGGTAGGCTTTCGTTCTCTGTTTTTCTCCCTTGATGGTCCCAGGGACCTCCACTCCTAGACTACAAAGTTAATCATTCCCCTCCCTTTGGCACAAAACGTCTACCTTTACATTTCCAACCCTCACAATCAGTTCTGATAGCAATTATTCACTATTGTATCAGAAGAGACCTATTCGTGTTTCCTTTTATCAGCCCCGCCTAGACAGATTGGATACTATTCAGTGGAGATTCTACCTTCTTCCATGCCCTCTGGATCTATGTTCCCTCTTGGAAGCTTGGAAGCCAGTCACTTATTGCCTTTGTAGCCCTCACATTCTAGGTAGCCAATGTCCAAGTTGCCCATCCCTGTCCTGTCTGTGTGTGGAGGGGGTGGATCATCCAGTCATTGAAGCCAGGTCAAGTGGGTATTATCTGCAAGTGTGGTTGTACTTATGCATGTGCCATCTCTTCTTATCAGCTGGATGCTTCACTCTCCACTCTAGTCCTCTGTGGCTATGTCACTAACTCTGGGTCCAAGAGTCCCCTGGACTTGCCACACTGCTGGCCAACCAGATCTCCAGCCAGGTTCACAGGAGTCT
>NW_006408729.1:4070066-4071098 GCF_000296735.1 Chrysochloris asiatica | reverse complement strand
CTCCTTGAGTCCCGTGTTCCCAGCCACTCCATCTGTCCAAGCCGTCATCTCTGTCTCCATACCTGACCTTTCTGCCTCTCTGGGTAGGGTCACCCTTTCTGCTCTTCTCGCTTGATGGTTCCAGAAACCTTGACTCCTGGGTTGCAAAATCAATCACTCTTCTCCTTTTGCTAAAAGAAAAAAAAAATCTGCCTCTACATTTCCGACCCTCACAGCCAGCCTGATGGCAGGTATTCACTGTTGTATCACATGAATCGTATCCCTATTTTGTTTCATTAGCCCAGTCCCAATAGATTGAAATCATTTGGTGGAGGTTCTGCCTACCCCTGCCCAGTCTGGAACCAGGCTCCCTCTTGAAGGTCTTGTAAGCCTGTCACTCCTTGCCTTTATAGCCACCCCACTTGCCATTTTGGGTCTGGGCAGTTTCCAGCCCCCTTTAAGGTATTCCAGTCAGTTATAGGCTGAAGATGGTCTTACATGTTTTCTGTTATGATGTTTCTGGCTATCCCGTGCCCCCCAAGTGTCTATTTCACAGTGGTAGGCAAGGGAAACCAAGATTCAAAAGACAGCCAAGCATCCTAACATTATTCCCCTCTATTCCCCTTTCAAGCCATGTGCCAATCCCTGTATACTGAAGTCCTGTTATTCCAAGGTTGTGCATACATCGTCATTTACCTCTGTCCCATCTAGTCCATGCAAACCTGCCTAATTGTTCTCCCATCAGCCTTGTTCTTATTTTTCCCTCTCCCTTCTTGTGTACTGCCAGCACCCCCTCTGGTACCCAAGCTCTCCTGGGTCTATTCCTTACCCTGTGCTCTTTCTTCCCCTCCCTCCCTCACTTCCTCTCATCCCATACATACCATTGATCAATAATTATACATATAGATTTCTTCCCCCTCTTTTTGGGTGGGTTCTTTTTCTTTGTCTTTTACAATAATTGTCTTATGCAGTAATTCTCCTTTTGTGACTGACTAATTTCACTCAGCATAATGTCCTCAAGGTTCATCCATGTTATGCAATGGCTTGCAGCTT
>NW_006408729.1:4052326-4069966 GCF_000296735.1 Chrysochloris asiatica | reverse complement strand
CACCCTCTAAACTCTGCCAGGGAGTCCTGTGTCCAGATTCCCAACTCACGGTATTTTCCATAATATCATGATTTTTTCACTTGTGAATGCGGGAAACTGATGTCCTGGACTTTATGGCACATACGGCGCTCTGGAGTTGTTCTGTGCGTGCTTCCTACATGAGTTCCCAGTCCCTCCACCACAGACACTTTCCTACCTGGCTTTCTTTACTGCCACCCAAACTGGAAGAATAAATACACTTTTTAAATGAAAAGTTTCTCTATTCCTAGATTAAAATTTTCTCATAAATATGTGTTGAATTTCCTCAAATCCTTTTTCCCCTACATATGACAACATGTATCTCCTTTATTTTGTTAATGTGTGAATTAATAACTTTTTCAATATTGTGTCATAATTAAGTTTCTGGAATAAATATAAATTGAATATGATATGTTTTCTTTTATATAGAATCTTGGATTTAGTTCTGAATATTTTTAATTACAATTTTTTATGTCTATAGTCAACAAAGTGAACAGTCTAAGTTTCCATTGTTCTATTTATCTTTGCAAATTTTAGGTCTCAGTATTATGCTAATCTTATAAAAAAGGTTAAGGTTCTTTTTCCTCTTTCTGCTCTCTGTAAATTTTTGTGCAAGATTGGGATTATCTTTTCATTAAATATTTGGTACAATTTGTGTTTTAAACATATATTTAGCATTTTCTTATTAAATAATCTTAATTGCTCTTTTAATATTTAAAAAATAGTTATAGTCCAATTCTGATTTCCTTTTTATTCTCTAATCAGTTAAGAAAATTATCATTGTTAGTGGCACAGTCGTTAAATACTTAGCTGCTCATCAAAACATCAGTGGTTTGAATCCATCAGTCTTAATGCTACAACAAAATGTGTCAGTCTTCTTCTATAAAGAATTACAGCTTTGAAAACCCAATGGTACTTTTCTATTTTGTCTTATAAGTTCGCTATGGGTTAGAATTGACTCAATGGCATTAAAAATAATAATAATAACTGGCTTACAAGCTTTCAAGAGGGAGTTTAGTTCAAGAGCGTGGAGGGGGGAAGAAAGATTCCCCACTGAATAGTTTTGATCTTGTCTAGATGGGTCTGGTGAAAAGAGATGGGGATAAGATTTGTATGATTCAATAGTGAATAATTGTTATCATGACAAATTACGACTGTCACAGTTGTAAAGGTAGAAGTTTTGTAACAGAACCAGGAGAGTGGTTAATCTTACAGTCCAGAAACAGAAGACCCTTGAACCATCAAGGGAGAAGAGCACAAACAGAATGGGGAACCTTATCCAGAGAAACAGCAACGCCAGAGATGAAGGCAGAGATGGGAACAAGGAGAGAGGGAGAAACTGAGGACTCTAGATTCATGAGAAGAGAGGGACTAAGATCTGATGGCCAGGGGGCAGACTTGCAGAATGTGCCTTTTGGTGGTGTAAGTTATTTATATGCTTGAGTGTTGTTTTTTTAAAAAACTAAAGTAAATAGAGGGAAATACTGTTAACTGATGGTACATGAGGGGATTATAATCATTGTAATGAAACAAGGTGTATGATTTGTTGAATGTAAAACTGATGGTCTGCCCTGTAAACTTTCGCTCAATCCACAACAAAAACCTCAAAAAACAAAACAACTCTTTGTGCATATTTTTATAAAACTGGCAAAGTGTTATACATCCTGTTTGCAATTTCCCTTTTCCATTTACAATGTTTTGAATGATTGTATTTAAAAATATCATTAAATATTCATCTGGTTGTTATGTGCCAGTGAGTTGGTTCCAACTCTCAGTTACCCTATAAAGGGCTCCAAGGAGCAGCTGGTGGGCCTGAACTGCCAGACCTGCAGTTAGCAATCCAGTGATTATCCTACAGTGCTACATCAGAATTTATCTAATAAAAAATGTTTAATACTGTATGTCTTCTGTTCTAGTTTGTAATCTTGTGTCGCACTGTGAGTCAATGTGTTGGACTGCAAAGTTGGTTTGAACCACAAGGCCAGAGGTTCAAACTCACTCCTCAGAAACCCCATACAGGGTCATTATGGGTTGGAACCCACCAGACGGTGCCCAACAACAACAAGAAAAATCATTCTGTCATTCAGAAACGGTGTATGTTGTTATTGCTGTATACCACTGAGTCGATTCCAACTCATAGTGACCCTATGTAATAGAGTAGAACTGTCTCTCAGTGCTTTCTTACCTGTAATATATTTTTTCCCCAAGGAGAGGCTGTAGGCTATTAGATTTACTCACCTTTTCTAAGAAATAACCCTATTGTTGCAGTGGTTAAATGCTGGACTGCTAACTAAAAAGCTATTGCTTTGAACCCAACAGCTCTGAGGAGGAAAGTTGTGGCACTCTGCTTCCTTAAAGTTTTACAGACTTGGAAACACTATGGGGCCCTTCTGCTCTGCCTTATAGGGCCACTATGAGTTGGAATTGATTCTATGGCAATTATTATTATTATTTTTTAATTGTCTAAAATGAATGTACATTTTATTTATAGTGAAAAACAACATTAAAGGTTTTAAGTGTATGATTAATAAATGTATTTTAGGGACGTCTAGTAAGATGGTGGACTATGCAGACACACTATATGGACCGTCTACAATAAAGATTGGTGGTGGTGCTTATGTGCTGTGAATTCAGTTCTGACTCAGCAACCCTGTATAGGGTTTTGAGGTTGTAATTGTTTATGGGAGTAGGGAGTCTCCTCTTTCTCTCCAGGAACCGCTGGTAGTTTTGAACTTAAGTGAAACAGATGAACATTCTGGAAACCTTAGAGGTAAGTTTAGAGAAGTGGATTGAATGCAGGGAGGAGAAGCTGGGCAGGGAGGGTGAGAGATGAAGACTGACTCCTGAATGGCTGGACAGATGTGACATGATCATTCTGTGAGCAGTTGGGCAACAGGAGACCTGGCAGAGCAGATTCACAAAGGTAAAAGGAAATGAGAGATTTCCCTCTTTCTCTCCATTCTCCCCTGGTTACCAACAAAGGAGAACCAATAAGACTAAGGTTTGTTTTCTTATAAAAAACCATGCAGTCAAGAAGACAATGGAATGGCATACACAAAATTCTGAAAGAAAAAAATTGCCTATCAGAATCATATACCCAGCAAAACTATCCTTAAAATACAATGGTGAAATCAGGACATTTCTTGATAAACAGAAATTAAAGGAATTTATAATGGCCTGACAACCTTCACAAACAACACTAAAGGGTGTTCTTTGAACTGAGAATCAACAGCAGCAGACAACAAACTGAGATTACCATACATGAAAATGCCACTCATAACTATATCCAAATATAGAAATATTTAAAATGAAATAAACAAACCTATAAGACTTAAAATAGGAAGTCAGAGCTATCAATGTATAATTATGTCAACTACATACCAACAAGATGAAAGAGTTGAGATAAAGAACTTTCAAATGTTTATAAAGTCAAGTATATTTCAAGATAAAACAGACTGTTTTATATTAGGGAAGATATTAGTACATTACAGGGTAACCTCACACACAAAAATCAATATATCTGCACTTCAAAATAAAAGAAAGAGGAAAACCATAAGTATTTAGTAAACATGAATACAATAGAAATGAAGAAAATGTAAATATAACCCACAAAAAAATTCTCAGAACAAAGAAACCAATAGCACCACACACACACACACACAAAAACAGACAGCCATCAATTCATATCTATCGATAACTATGCTGAATGTAAATACATTAAATGAACCAGTCAAGAGATAGAGAACCGAATGGATAAGAAAACAATATCCTTCAATATGCTGTCTACAAGAGACACATCAAAATGAGAGAGACAGACTAAATGCCCATCAACAGAAAAATGGTCAAACAAACTTTAGTAAATACACACATGGAATACTCTACAATGTTGAAAATAATGATAAATCTATGAGGCATCTCACAGCATAGATGAACCTGGTGGACATTATTATGCTAAGTTTAATTGCTGTTTTTAACTGCCATCATGTTGGTTCTGTCCTATAGCAACCCTGTATAGGGTTTCTGAGGAACAGCTGGTGAGCTTGAACTGCCGATCTTGTGGATTAAACCAACATTAACACAAAAAGACAAGGTCCATGGTTTGAGTCTGCCAGTTGCTGCATTATAGAAAGATTAGACTTTCTTCTCCCCTAAAGATTTTAAAAAAGCCTCAGAAACCCTCTACAGGGTCACTATGAGTCAGAACCAACTTGACAGCACTTAACAACAACATCACTGTTGTAAAAAGTTAATGAAGTTTTCTTAATAAAAGAAACAATCAATGATAGTTTTGGTTGGATGGGGGAAGGAAATTGATCCATGGGGCTAGAGGGGAGACATATGTTAACGTGTGTGACAAGGCAGGCAATAGGCAAAAGCGGGGAGGTTAGTAGAGGAAAGATGAAGGTGGCAGGAAGTATAGGGAAGAATGCATTAGTTAAAGTGAATAGAGCAAAATAATGTTAAATGTTGGTACATGGAAAGACTTGCAATCATTTTAATGAAGCACAGTAGTAATATAAAACTGATGATTTGCTGTGTAAACCATCACTCAGTTCACAATAAAATATTTTGAAAAGACCAAAGAAATGAATTTTAAATATTCAGGGAGTAATAAAGTAATATATATATTTCAAATTTTTTGGAGTGGAAATATCAGTCACAGTGTCAGTTTGAGTTAACAGAGATGCTTGCCTTGACAGTTTGCCAATTCTGAATTACATGCATCCTCAAATTGACCTGAGTAAATCTTGTGTTTTTGAATCCACAAAGATGCCAAATAACTATTTATAGTTCAGAGGAGGAAAATTGATTGGTACAGTTATTCCTTGGAATCTTCAAAATTCAACTCATTGTTGTTTAGTCACATGCTACTGAGAGCTACAAGAGTATATAATAGCAGAGGATATTCTAGTTTAGACTTTTCTTCGCCACGTTCTCTTCTCTTCCCACTCCTCTTTCTCCTTTTGACGTTACACTTAAATATCTAATTAACATAGTATTTATATTTCAAAATATAGAAAATAAGGAAATTAGAACTAGAATTTCTTTATTCTGTATTTTTACCCTTCTTCAAAACAAACAAACAAAGATTAGAAGCAACTCTAACAAAATAAGAATTGAACTTTAAATATATAGTGCCATAGCAAATGATATTGGGGTTTGATAAGTAAAGGTGTATTAACACATAGCAAAACTTATCCAAAATTTGGAAATAGGTGAAAGAAATCTCTGGATGTACTTTCAGAGCAGAGCTGTCTTTGACTCTGCAGTATCTTGGTACTAATACTGTTCTGTCGCACCTAAACAACAACAACAACAACAATAACAGGGAACTGGGTTAGGTTGTAAATTTTTATCTGGGGGAGAGGCAAATAATTGCTTTCCTATAAAAAGTCAACCTTAAAAGATATGATTATCTGCATTATGTTAATTAGTATTTTTCTGATCTAACTATTTTGTATTAATGTTCTTTCTTTAATTGAGCTTATGCCTTTGACTTGTTCATAACAGCATACAAATAGAAAGTGATAGAAAATTCATAAGACAGCATCTTGTCAAAAGCAGAAAATCTACGAAACCCTAAAAAACAAGGCAGTTCTATCAACTAGCTCACACAGTTTTCAATATTCAACCTAAATATTGTAATTTGGTACAAAGGATAGACAAATTCCTATGTAGGAAGTTTAAGAGATTGTAAAGATTCTTTTTTCTTAAAGATTGACATAAAACTACATATTTGTAGAATTCTTCCTTCATCCTTGAGTTAGCAATTTTTTTCTCCTATAATTGTTGTTGTTGTTAGAAAGTTGCCAAAATATTACAAAGACCAATGTAACTTCCACTTTCTTCCAGTTTTATAGAGATGTAGGAACTCTGGTGGTTAAACGGTTTCCTTTGAGCAGGAACTGACTTGTCAGAACTTAACAACAACAAAATATCAATAAAGTTCACAATTTCAATACTTATAGTAAACTATTTTGGTTACTTTGAATTTCCATTTTTCAAAGGACCATCCCTTACCAGTACTAATTTTTGTTATCCCTAAATGAAAAGATCACCAGCGAGATGGACTGGCAAAGTGGCAGCATCAATGGGCTCAAATGTGGCAACAATTGTGAGGTTAGCCCAGGACTGGGCAGTGTTTTGTTCTGTTGTTCATTGGGTAGCTATGAGTCAGTACTGAATCTATGGTACCTATCAACAACAAGAAGTAAAATTACCAAAAACAAAACAAAATAACAATAACAGAAGAAAATTATACTGACTTATAAATAAAAAAGGCAGTAAAAGTTAAAGAAGAAATTGAGAATGAGGACTCGAGGAGACATATTAAACCTGTAGAAGTTAAATGAAAGAAGAAAACTGCAATTGAGAAATATTTAAATTTATATAATGCTTTTGAAGTAAGAGAGATAATTGATCAATCACAAAAGATGAAATACACTGTGAAAAAATAATGAAAATAAAAACTAAAATAAAGTCATCTAACATTATGGTTGACACACTGATCACTCCTTTCAATCCATGGACTTACAAAGAAGTATTCATATAAATTAACAGGACATGGTGAGTCATGGCCCCAAAGTGTAAATTTGAATGAGTTCATACAACAGATTAAAGTGTGCTTATATGGAGCCGCTGAGTCAAAAAATTGGGGCAGAAATGTTTTCTGGAAACCAGCTAGGAGAGAGGAAAAAATATTTTCAAAGTTAAGCAAACATTGTGGTGGACCCATCTAAATGATGAAAACATTGAAGTTAGTAGTGATATTTCCATTGACTTTGTGTGAATTCTGGAGGTTAGTTGAGAAGGAGTGAATGAGAAAGACAGGAAAATTATGTTGGGTAAAGTTGTGGTGACTTTGGAAATGAAATCAATGAAAGAAGTATAGAATATAAACTACTGAGGAAGAGCTTTCTCTGGTAGTAAGTAACAGACATTTTTCTATTTCTGCTAAATTCTTGAGTGTTCTGAAAAAAAATTTTCAGAGTTACACAAGATATAGTGTAACTGTGACAAGCAATTTTCTGAGGTTTGCATGAATGGGATATAAGCATCCCATGTACATGAAGTGATTTATAGAATATGAAATGGTTAAAATTATCAAAATAAGTTATTCTTTTGGAGTCTAAACTTTGAGAAAAGAGAGTAATAGTTTTGATATGAGAGAATGGTCTTTATTACTAACATTTAATGTTGCCAGTTAAGGGAACATAGTAGAGTAATGATGCAGAAAGAGATGACAGAATAAATTACCCCATGGTAAACAGAGAGTGTGGCTCTCTCTTTGGGCTCAAGCCCTCTCAATGGGCTCAAGTGTGGCAATGATAGTGAGGTTGGCCCAAGATCAGGCAGTGTTTCATTCTGCTGTGCATAAGGTCACTATGAGTTGGTACTGACTTGATGTCACCTAACAACAACAACAACAAAGAGAAAGTCTGTTGTCATATCACATTTAATCCTAAAAAAAATAACACGAAAAAGCAGGTGTTATTATACCTTAAGAAAAACAAAGCTCAACGAGGTTAGTGTATGTCCTTCTTGGTAAATTTTCAACAACAAAAATAAGATAAATTATTAAAATATAGCTATTAAAAGTTTAGTGATAGATATAGTATTCTTTTTTCATGACTGAATTGTATTTGGCTGCTCTTAGCTAAGCATTTCATTAATTCTTACTGAGGAGGAACTATCGTTACCAACATAATTGCTGTAATGACTATCATACACAATATATTTTAGCCTATGTATGGATACATGGTTCTGTTGAAGAGTTGTTTTCCCACAACAAACTGACTCTGACTGATTTAAGGAAGACACTGAATTTATAGGAGGCATACTAGCAATTGTCCAGAATTGGATAGGCTGGAGAAACCAGCAGGAAAACGGATGAACTAAGCATGCTCTGTAAAGTACAGCAAAAGACTCATGCATTTCTCATCAGACTTTCAGTCATTTGTGTTTTCATTCAAATATTCATTTTTTCCCATTAATATATTCTTAATGGTTTCAGCTATTTTCCAGGAAAGCCAGGCAGGTTATGAGGTATGTGAGAGATGGTGATAGCAACATTGATATGGTAACTTAAGGAGTAATTACTACTTGTATACTTGATACATAAGGAGCTCTGGTAACATAGTGGTTACGAATCATGCTGCAAACCTTAAGGCCAGCAGTTCGAAACTACCAGCCGCTCCACTGGAGAAAGATGAGGCATTCTGCTCCCGTAAAGATTTACAGCCTTGGAAACCCTGTACGGGGTCGCTATGAGTCAGAACCAACTCGACGGCACTTAACAACAACAACAACAACAATACTTGATATATAGAGTCCTGGTGTAGTGTTGTAGGATAAGCACTGGGCTGCTAACCTAACAAGGTGGACAGTTCAAACTCACTGGTTGCTCCTTGGAAACCCTATACAGGGTCACTATGATTCAGAACTGACTCTATGACAATGAACAACCTCAACAACCTATATGTATATATTGTGGGATCACATCAAGAACATCATACATGAAGAAAGCAAAAGGTCATTAAAAAGAAAGAAAAGAAGACCAAAATGGATGTCTGAAGAGATTGTGAAATCTGCTCTTGAATGTACAGTTGTTGTTAAATGCTGTGAGTCAGTTCAGATTCATAACGACTCTGCATAGGGTTTCTAACGAGCAGCGTTGGGTTTGAATTTCTAACCTTGTAGTTTGCAGTCCAGTGCTGATCCTACAGCACCACACCAGGAGTACTTTTGAATGTGGAGTACCTAAAACAAATGGAAGAAATGATGATATCAAAGAGCTGAACAAAAAATTTCACTGGGCAGCTCTAGAAGACAAAATGTTATAATGAAATTTGCAAATACCTGGAGTTAGCAAATCAAAAGGGAAGAAAACACTCAGCATTTTTCAAGCTGAAAGAACTGTGGAAAAATTCAAATCTTGAGTTTCAATATTGAAGGATCCCATGGGCAAAATAAGGAGTTCTGGAGTGTAATGGTTACAAGTCTGGCTGCTAACCTCAAGGTCAGTAGCTTGAAACTACCAGCTATTCTGTGGGAGAAAGACGAGGGTTTCGGCTCCCATAAAGATTTACAGCCTTGGAAATCCTACACAGAGTCGCTATGAGTTGGAACTGACTCCTAAGCACACAACCACTACCACCACCATGGGCAAAATGGAATTTTAGTGTGACACTGTAGAATAAGTGCTGGACCACAAGATCATTTAGATAGAAAGGTCAATGGTTCAAACTGACCAGCAACTCCTCGGAAACCCTATACAGGGTTGTTATGAGTCGGAGACTACTCTAAGGCACTTAACTACTACAACAACAACTAATGGGCAAAATATGGAGTCCTGGTGTGATGCTGTAGGATAAGCACCGGACTGCTAACTACTAGGTTGATGGTTCACACCCATGAACTTCTTGGAAACCCTCTACAGGGTAGCTATGAGTCAGAACAGATTCAACAGTACTTTACAAAAACAACGTGGGCAAATTTTGAATGATGCAGTAAACATCACAAGAAGATGGAAGGAATACACAGAGTCACTGTACCAAAGGAACAGGTCAACATTTAACCACCTCAGGGGGTACCATATGATTAAGAACTGATGGTATTGAAGGAGGAAATCTAAGCTGTACTGATGGCATTACTGAAAAACAAGACTCTGGGAATTGATAAAAGACCACTTGAAATATTTCAACAAACTAATGCTGCACTGAAAGCACTCACTAACCCTTGTCAAGAAATTTGGAAGACAGCTACTTTTATGTGACCCATATTTGTGCTCATTCCAAAGAAAGGTGACCCAATGGAACAAGGGGATTATTGAACAACCTTATTAATATTACAAGAAAATAACATTCTGCTGAAGATAATTAAAAAATGTTTCCAAAGCACCATAAATTTAAGCCAGATTCAGTAGAGCACTTAGAATGAGCGATATCATTGCTGGTATCAGATGGATCCAGAACTGAAACCATAAGAATGAGTTTTCTAAATTTGTTCTCAAGTCTGACTAAATTTAAAGGCACTGATAACTCTGTCTCTACTAGTAAGGAGCTCTGGTAGCATAGTGGTTACAAATCGGGCTGTGAACCGCAAGGTCAGCAGTTCGAAAACTACCAGCGGTTCCACGGGAAAAAGATGAGGCATTCTGTTACCGTAAAGATTTACAGCCTCGGAAACCCTGTGCAGGGTTGCTATGAGTTGGAACTGACTCGGCGGCACTTAACAACAACAACAACAACAACTAGTAAAGATGGTGAGGGAGCTGCTAATCCATGGCGTGAGGTGGCAATACTAATATGAAAAATATCAACACTAATAGATATGGAGAGAAGCAAGGCTCTGGGTGTTAGTATGTATAATACTTTCCTTCAGTTTTGTCAGGATAAGAAGTATAGAATATATGGTCAGTTGTTCCTACTTACAATAGAGCAAGTAGTAAAGAAAATAGATGAGTGACAGGCTAACGAGTCATAGCTCAAGCACCATATAAAAGATGTTAAAGTTTCCACTTCTACCCGAAGTAAGGCTTATTTCTTGTAGTAGCAGAGCTGATATTGCCAAAAACTAAACCCAGAGTCCTATTTTAAAACTGGCTGAATTACAATGCTTGTTGAATTCTCAGCCTTGAGTGGTGTCTGATGTTAAAGTGAGGATGTTGATTGGGAAGACATGGGATTCTGAAATTTGAGATGAAGACATGTGGTCAAATAATCAGGAAACTGGGGCTATAGAGCCCCTAAATTCCATTGCATTACTTCTTAACCTGTGGTGATGAGATTAACCAGTGTTTGCCTCATGACTCATTCATTTTATGGATATTGCCTAGCACAGCACCAGGGAAGTTGTCTGGTGTGTCACCTGAGGCATTGCCTGAGGCAGGGGTCTTACAAGACATTGCTGAATAGTACCAGGAAACAAAACCACCACCCATTATTGCTTCTAGACCTATAACTAGACTTAAGTACCAATGAGACCCAAAAGGTAAAGTACAAATTGTGACACAGGACGAGATGCTACATTGCAAAAGAACTGCTTGATTTTTTTCATATGTACAAACAGAAACCGGAGAATATGTGTGGGATCACTATTAAGAGTGTGGGATAATGGTGCAAAGAACAGTTTAAGTTTATTGACATTGACCTACAAAGCATCGATTCTTCATTCAGTGTTCAGTGAGAGATTAGGAGAGAATCTCATAGTTTATTTGGTTGGTTTACTAATGCAAGGATTATAAATAGTCACATAAATATACCAAGTTGAACCAGACCTGCTTTAGTAAACAGTGGTTATGTGCTGCGGAGTCTGTTCCAATTAATAGCAACCCTGAACAGGGTTTCCGTAAATCTTTACGGGAGCAGAAAGCCTCATCTTTCTCCCACAGAAAGGCTGGTAGTTTCAAACTGCTGACCTTGAGATTAGCAGCCAATTCACGCCAGCAGAGGTCCTAAAAATTAAGGTTGTTGGTATTAAGTGCCTTGGAGTCGGTTTCAACTCATAACGACCCTGTATAGGTTTCCAAGGAGTGACTGGTGAGCTTGAACTATCGACCTTAGGGAGTGTTAAAAACTTGGAATAGTATCTACCTGTTTTTTGCTATTGTTACATGCATTGAAGTAAAGTCAAGCTGACTTGACTGCACTTGGTATACAGTGTTGTTGCTCTTATGTACCGTCGAGTCTATTCTGACCCATAGTAACCCTGCATAGGGTTTCTCAGGAGCAGCTGGTGAGCTTGAACCACCAACTTTGCATTTCAAATGGCTTTGCAGTCTGGAGCATTAACCCACAGCACCACACCATGACTCCTGGTATACAGTAGAGGAAGGTATACAAAGGCTTTGGGAAATTGGCATGTTACAGTGGATTTATCAGGATAGACCTATTAACTCACACATGTAATGCTCAGAGGACACATCTTTTACCACAACAGTGAGTAACCAATTTGTGAAGAGAGACCCAACCTTCTTGAACACTGCTGTGATTGTTATATTATGCAAGTCAGATTTGACAATGGGAACTGCCAGCATTGAACTAAGACACCTAACAATGCAGCTAATCAAATCCTTTGGTGGTAGGAGCCAAGTTGTTGTTGTTGTTATGTGTCGTGGAGTTGGTTCCGACTCATAGCGACCCTACACAGGGTTTCCGAGACTGTAAATCTTTATGGGAGCAGAATGTCTCATCTTTCTCCCGTGGAACTGCTGGTAGTTTCGAACTGCTGACTTTGTGGCTCACAGCCGATTCGTAACCACTATACTACCAGAGCTCCAAGTAGCAGCACTTAATGGACCAAGACAGTGTAGGAATGGTTACTGTAATGGACAGCAGAATCAGAGTAGTAATCAGAATGCTGTTGTTCATGTGGACTTATGGCATTGACTACTAGACAAGGTGTCCTAAGAGTGAAATAGATGGGAAACCTATAAAATATTTACTTAATTTGTATAAGCAGAAAAGTTCTAGGTCAAATGAATAGACTTAGGATTTGCCCATCTCTACTAAAAAGATCAGTTAATATTACTATTGTTCAAATTTATATACCAAACACTAAAGTCAGTGATGATGAAATAGAAAAATTCTACCAATTTCTTCAGCCTGAAGTTAATCAAACATGCAATCAAGATGCAATGATACTTATTAGTGATTGCAATACAAAGGTGGGAAACAAAGAGGAAGAATTCGTAGTTGGAAAATATGGCATTGGTGATAGAAATCTCCATTGGTGGAGATTGCATGATAGAATTTTGCAAGTCCAGTGACTTACTCATTGCGGATATCTTTTTAACTGTATCTGGTGGAATACACAGGAACAAAATTGACTACATTTATGGGAAGAATCAGTGAAAAAGCTCAATATCATCTACTGAAACAAGGAAAGGGGAAGACTGTGGGACATACCATGAACTGCTCATATGCAAGTTCGGTCTGAAGCTGAAGAAAATGAAAACAAATCCATGAGAGCCAGATTATGAACTTGAGTATATTCCACTTGAATTTAGAGACTATCTCAAGGACCGATTTAATGCATTGGACACTAATGACCAGAAGAGTTGTATAATGCCATCAAGAGCATTCATCATACAGGAAAGAAGAAAAGACCAAAATGTATATTCGAGAGACTGAAACTTACTCTTCAAGTGAATGGAAGAAAGGAGGAAACAAAAGAACTGAACAGAAAATTTCAAATGGCAGCTTGAGAAGACAAAGTCAAGAATTATAATGAAATATGAAAAGACCTAGAATTAGAAAACCAAAAGAGAAGAACACACTCAGAATTTTTCAGGCGGAAAGAACTGAAGAAAAAATCAAATACTCATCTTGAGATATTGAAGCATTCTATGGGCAAAATATTGAACGATGCGGAAAGCATCAAAAGAAGATTGAAGAAATACACAGTCACAATACCAAAAATGAATGGTCTATGTTCAATCATTTCAACAGGTAATATATGATCAAGAACTGATGGTACTGAAGGAAGAAGTCCGAGCTGCACTGAAGGCATTGGCAGAAAAGCAAAGCTCCACACATTGATGGCATACAAATGAAATCTTTCAAACAACTCATGCATCAATGGAGGTGCTCACTCATCAATGCAAAGCAATTTGGAAGACAGTTACCTGACCAACTGATTGGAAGAGATCCATATTTATGCCCATTCCAAAAAGAGGTAATCTAACAGAATGAATAAACAAACAATAAAATTAATATACAAGTAAAACTTTGCTAAAGATTATTTTAAAATGGCTGCCAGGTACTGTCAAAATTCAAGCCAGAATCTCAAGAAGACATGGAACTTGGGATATCATTGCTGATGTCAAATGAATCTTGGCTGAAAGAAAAGAATACTAAAAAGATGTTTGCTTGTGCTCTGTTTGACTGTGTGGATGGATCATGAGAAACTATGCATAACATTGCAAAGAATGCCTATTCCAGAACACATAATTCTTCTCATGAGGAACTGTACATACACCAAAAGGCTGTTGTTAGAACAGAGCAAGGGGATACTGAACTGTTTAAAATCAGGAAAGCGTTCCCCAGAGTTGTATCCTTTCAGCATAGTTATTCATTTAGCATGTTCTTGTAAGTAAGTGCTGGTGAGTCAACTCTAATAGCACCCCTGCAGAGGGTTTCCTTACAGTCCAGTGCTTATCCTACACACTGAGGATACGCAATCAGCATATTGAGCAAATAATCTGTGAAGCTGGATTATATGAAGTATTCCATCGTACTTTTACCTCTTTGGTCCCTTGAAAGCAGCCCTTCAAGGACAAAGATTCACCTCTGATGAAGAAGTGCAAACAGTATTTCATGGCTTGCAGCTCAGTCTAAAACATTTTAAAATAAAGGAATATAAAAGCTTGCTGATGGATGGACAAAATGTATTGAAAAGCAAAGGATTATGTTGAAAAATTATGTATTTGTCTTTTTTAAAGTTGATTACAAAATATTCTACAGTTGGAGTGCAGATAATTTTTGACTCACTCTCATGCATTAATTCATACTCAACTCTCATAAAGCAGTAGTTAACAAATCAAAGAATGGAGTGCACTGGGCAAGTCTGCTGCAAATGACTTCTTTTAAAGTGGTAAAGAGCAAAGATTTCATGTTAAGGATTAAAGTACCCCTGAACCAAGCCATGGTATTTTCGATTGCCTCATATTCATGTGAAAGCTGGACAATGAATAAGATTGGAGAATAACTTATGCATTTTAATTATGGTGTTGATGAAACATATTGAAAGTACCAAAGACTGCTAGAAGGACGAACATATCTGTATTGGAATATTCCTTAGAAGAGAGGCTGACTAGACTTCATTTCACATAATTTGGATATGTTATCAGGAGTGTCCAGTCCATGCAGAAGGACAACATATTTGATAAAGCAGATAGTCAGGAAAAATAGGAAGACAATCAAGGAAATGGACTGACAAAGCAGCCATAGCAATGAATTCAAACAACAATTATGAAGATGATGTAATACTTGCACTGCTTGTTTTGTGTGCAAGAATGCTGTGAGTTGGAACTGAAAAGATGGCACCTAACAACAACAAAAATATATGTTGTCATTGTTAGGAGCCATTGAGTCAGTACTGACTCACAGAAACCCTGTGCACACCAGAACGAAACACTGCCTGGTGTTGCATCATCAGAATTATTGCTAAACCTGAGCCAACTGCTGCTTCCATTTTGCCAATTCATCTTGTTGGGGTCTTCCTTTTTTCTCCATCCCTTCACTTTACCAAACATGATATCCTTCTTTAGGGACTGGTCTCTCCTGGTAATATGTCTGATGTATGGGAGATGAGTCTGGCCATCCTGGCTTTCAAGGAGTATTCTGGCTATACAACACAGATTGGTTTGTTCTTTTGGCAGACTATGGTACTTTTAATATTCCCCTCCAACACCATAATGCAAATGCATCAATTTTTCTACATTCTTCCTTTTTCACTGCCCAACTTTCACAGACTTATGAGTTTATTGAAAATACCATGGTTAGGGTCAGTTGCATATTAGCCCTCAAACTTTTTTCTTTTTTCTTCAACACTTGGGCTTGTATGGCAGATTTGCCTAATGCAATACATCTTTTGATTTCTTGACTGCTGCTTCCATGAATGTTGATGGCTGATCTGAGCAAAATGATATCTTTGACAACTACAATCTTTTCTCAATTTATATGGATGTTTACTGGTCCAGTGGTGAGGAATTTTGTTTTCTTTACATTGAGGTGAAACACATACGGAAAGCTGTGGTCTTTGATCTTCATTAGTAAGTATTTTAAGTCCTCTCCATTGTCAGCAAGCAAGATTGTATCATCTGCAAGTTGCAGGTTGTTGATAAGTCTTCTTCCAATTCTGATGTTCTTCTTCATATAGTCCAGCTTCTCAGATTACTTCTTCAGCATACAGACTGAACAAATATGGTGAAAGAATACAACCCTGGCATGTACCTTTGCTAATTTAAAATCATTCAGTGTTCCCTTGTTCTGTTCAAACAACTGTCGCTTGGCCCATGTACAGGTTCCTTATGAGCACAATTAAGTGTGCCAGAACATTCATTTTCCGTAGTGATGTCTATAGTTTGTCATCATCCACATGATTGAAAGCCTTTGCATAGTCTAGTAAAGCAAGGGTAAAGAACCAATAGATCTATTTTGGAAGAAGTGCAGCCAGAGTGCTCCTTGTAGGCCAGGATGGCTAAGCTTCGTCTCTCATACTTTGGACATATTGTCAGGAGAGAACAGTCTCTCTGGAAAAGGATGTCATGCTGGGTAAGATGAAAGGTCAGAGAAAAAGAGGAGACCCCCAACGAGATGGATCAGCCAGGTGGCATCATTGATAGACTCAAGTGTGGCAGCGGTGGTGGGGTTGGCCCAGGATCAGACATTGTTTCGTTCTGCTGTGCATGGGGTTGCTATGAGTCGGTTCTGACTCAATGGCACCTGACAACAACAACAACACAAAATATGTTTTGGGTATTCTCTGCTTGCAACCAAGATCCATCTGACTTCAGCAATGATATCTCAATCCATGACCTCTTCAGAACCCTTCTTGAACCTCTGGAAGTTCTCTGTTAATTGATGGTTGCAGTCAGTTTTGGATTATCTTTAGTGAAAGTTTACTTGCATGGGATATCAATGATATTCGATGATTTCTGCATCCCATTGAGTCACCTCTGTTTGGGATGTGCACAAATACAGATCGTGTCCAGTTGGCCAGATAGTTGTCTTCCATATTTCTTGGCATAGATAAATGAGTGCCTCCAGTGCTTCATTGTTTTGTTGAAATATTTCAATTTGTAGTCCATCTTTTTCCCATGCCTTGCTCTTTGCCAATGTCTTTAGTGCACTTTGGACTTCTTCCTTCAGGATCATTGGTCTTGATCATATGCTACCTCTTGAAATGGTTGAACATCTACCATTGAATGTTTTCTTCAGTTCCTTAAGCTTAAGAAATGTTATGTGTGTTCTTCTCTTTTGGTTTTCTAAGACCAGGTCTTTGAACTTTTTGTTATAATTTTTAACATTGTCTTCTTGAGCTGATCTTAGAAATTTTCTATTCAGCTCTTATGTCTCCCATTTTATCCATTTGCCTTAGCATCTTTATACTGGAGAACAAGTTTCAGAGTCTCTTCTGACATCCATTTTAGTCTTTTCCTTCTCTCCTGTCTTCTAATGACCTTTTCCTTTCTTCTTGTATGAGATTCTTGATGCCATCCCACAACTATTCTGATCTTTAATCTTAAGTGTCTAATGCATCAAACCTGTTCTTCACATGATCTCTAAATTCAGGTGGGATACATTCAAGGAAATATTTTGGCTCTTATGGTCTTGTTATAATTTTCTCCAACCTGGATTTGCATATGAGCAATTGATGGTTAGTTCCGCAGTTTGCCCAGTCTTGTTTTGGCTGATCATATGGAGCTTTTCCACTATCTCTTTTCACAGATGCAGTCAATTTGATTTCTGTGTATTTCATTTAGTGTGGTACATGTGTATATTGTCTCTTATGTTGTTTAAAAAAGGTATTTGCAATGAAGAAGTCATTGATCTTATACAATTCTATCATGCAATCTCCAGTATCTTTTCTATCACCACCAACTATTGATCCTTCCTC
>NW_006408729.1:4050879-4052226 GCF_000296735.1 Chrysochloris asiatica | reverse complement strand
GGTACATGTGTATATTGTCTCTTATGTTGTTTAAAAAAGGTATTTGCAATGAAGAAGTCATTGATCTTATACAATTCTATCATGCAATCTCCAGTATCTTTTCTATCACCACCAACTATTGATCCTTCCTCTTTGCATGCCAATCTCAAGTAATTATCAATACATCTTGATTGCATAGTTGATAAATTTCAGACTGAAGAAATTGGTTGTTGTTGTTGTTGTTAAGTGCCATTGAGTCGATTCTGATCCATAGCAACCCTTTATAGGCTTTCCAAGGAGCAGCTGGTGAGCTTGAACCACGAACCTTTCAGTTCAAAAAACTTTGCAATCTGACACATTAGCCCACCGCGCCACACCAGGACTCCAAAGAAATTGGTAGAACTCTTTAATTTCATCATCACTGGCTTTAGAGTTTGATGTGTAATTCTAAATAATTATTGTATTAACTGATCTTCCTGGTAGAGTATAGATATCATCCTATCACAGACAGTGATGTATTTCAAGACAGATGTTGATATATGCATTTTGATGATGAATGTGATGCCATTCTTCTTCAATTTGTCATTCCTAGCATAGTAAATCAATTGATTGTCAGACTCAAAATGGCCAATGCCAGTCCATTTTAGCTCACTAATGTCTACAATGTTTATACACTCCATCCCAATTTTGACAATTTCTCTGGATCCATACTTCGTACATTCCATGTTCTAATTATTAATGCTTGTTTACAGCTGTTTCTCTTCATTTTCAACTTTGCACCATCAGCAAAAATAGGTTTTGAGGGCTTTAATCCATTTGTGTCATTACTGTCCACTATACTATGAAGCCACCACTTGTCTGTTGTTTTGTCATACTATGGTGGCTTGTGAGTTGCTGTCATTCTGGAAGCTATGCACGGGTATTTTGAATACCAGGTGTGTCACCCATGATGGACAAGTTTCAGCTGAGCTTCGAGACTATTATCCACATGGAACTCACCAGATGGAATACACAGAAATCAAATTGACTACATCTACGGAAAGAGACGATGGGAAAGCTCTACATCATCAATCCAAACAAGGCCAGGAGCAGATTGTAGAACAGACCATCAATTGCTCATACGCAAACTCAAACTAAAGCTGAAGAAAATGAAAACAAGTTCACGAGAGCCAAAATATGACCTTGAATATGTCCCACTTGACATATTCATTTAGAGATCATCTGAAGAACAGATTTGATACATTAAACACTAAAAACTGAAGACCAGAATAGTTGTGGGATGACATCAAGAACATCATACGTGAAGAGAGCAAAAAGTCATTAAGAAGACAAGAAAGAAGGAAAAGGTCAAAATGGATGTCAGAAGAG
>NW_006408729.1:4046002-4049283 GCF_000296735.1 Chrysochloris asiatica | reverse complement strand
TCATCTCTCATTCTTTGGATATATTGTCAGGAGGGACCAGTTGCTGAAGAAAGATATCATATTTGGTAAAGTGGAGGGTCAGAGAAAAAGAGGAAGATCCTAATGAGATGGATTGGCCAAGTGGCAGCATCGATGGACTAAAGTGTGGCAACAATAGTGAGGTTGGCTCAGGATTGGGCAGCATTTCGTTCTGCTGTTCATAAGGTTGCTATTGGTCGGTATCGACTCGATGGCACCTAACAACAACAATATGTAATATTGGGCAATAAATAGTATCATGATAAATGGAGATAAGATTGAAACTTTCAAAGACTCCATTTTGCTTGGATCCACTATCAACACAATTGGATACAACGGTTAAGAAATCAAGCAACACATTGCATTAGGCAAATCTGCTGCACAAGACATCTTTAAAGTGCTCAAGAGCAAAGTTATCAGTTTGAGGAATAAGGTGTGCCTGACCTGAGCCATGGCATTCTCAATAACCTCATATGCGTGTGAAAGTTGTACAATCAATAAAGAAGACCGTATAAGAATTAATGAATTTGAATTATGGTGTTGGAGAAGAACCATAACTCAAATTCTTAAGCACCATGGACTGCTGGAAGAACAAACAAATCTGTGTTGGAAGAAGTTTACCTAGAATGCTCCTTAGAAGCCAGGATGGTGACACTTCCACTTTTATACTTCAGACATACTATCCAGAGTCCTGTTGAGGTGCTGTGGTTAATGCATCAGACTGCAATGCCATTGCAACTTCAAGGTCAGCGGTTCAAGGTCACCAGCTGCTTCTTGGAAACCCTATATAGCGTTGCTATGGGTTGGAACTGACTTGACTGCATTAACAACAACAACAACAATATCAGACAGTACCAGTCCCTGGAAAAGGACATCATGCTTGATAAAGTGTATGGTCAGTGAAAAAGAAGAAGATTCCCAATGTGGTGGATTGGGACAGTGGCAGCAGCAATAGATTCAAGCATAACAACAGTTGTGATATTAGTATAGGACCAAGAAGTTTTTTGTTCTGTTGTATATAGTGTCTCCATGAGTTGGAAGAATGATACTTAACCACAGCATTCTGACTCAATGGTATTTAACCTCACCAGCAACAACATATTAAATACTTACCTATACAAAGTGTTGTACAGAAGTATCAATTTCTTTCACATTTCTTTATCAGGTTTTCTCCTAATTTCCATTCATAAAATGATTATGAGAGCCTTGTTCAATAGAAAATGCAGTGAGTAGCACTAATGTTTCTCACTTTTTTCATTTTTCAGTAAAATGAGTTTCAGCAATATTACATATAACAATCATTCAAGACTTAATTATACTTTTTACTTTAAAAATATTTTAGTTTTATCATAGACATAAATGTAGTTGCTTTCTTAAACTAATACTTATGTGCACTTCTATGCCTGAGAAGCGACTTGTCATATTTTCTAGAAAAGTTGTATATAGCATAATTTACAATGATAATTTTAATTTGGTTACATAATTAACATTGATGATTTTAATTTGGTATATATAAAGTAACCAATGTACCAATTCACTATCTTATATCATTCTAGTTATTTCCTTTTATACCATCTTACAGGAGTTGTTGTTGTTAAGCACTGTCGAATCAGTTCTGACTCATAGCTACTCTGTGTAGGGTTTCCAAAGACTGACCGGTAGGTTTGCACCTTAAGTCTTGTGATTAGAAGTCCAGTACTTATTCCACAGCAAAAGTGATAGGTACTAAATTAAAAATCCCTTTGTAGGAAATATTGTAATTTTTCCCAAACATGAATTACTTGAAAACTATAACAAATGTGTTGAAATGAACTAGTGTTCAATGGTTTTGTTTTGGCTTATGGAGAGGTAGAATCCTGTGGATGGAATAATTTCCCTTCATTGTCTGCAAGTGCACATTGTTCTCAATACCTCAGCTCTGAGAGTAGAAATAATTAGTAGTCAATTTCTCTTCATCAAAATAGTATATGCTGTTTATCAAAGCAATCCTGAAAGGAAAGTAAACACAATTTATGATGTATCAATTTTGACGTAAGATACTTGAAGAAGATAAAGTGTTCTGTGTATGCTCTAGAAACACTCATCCAGCATGCCAGGCAAATGCCTGGAACTTGAAGCCTGCAGGCAGAACTTCCTGAATTCAGCTCCTGCTGTGTTTTCCTATTTGTAATACTGGAAATTTTCAAGAAGGCAAGATGCCAATCAGAGGTTAACTGCCCTTTGAGATGCCATGTCCCTTGAGATTTGACCTTAATTTCTAGTAAATGGTTTTGATGAAAGTTGCTACATTTTTTGATGATTTATGAGTTAGTTGCCAGGCAAAAATAAGTACAAGTCAAACAAAGCAAAAAATTTAATTTAAGACTTTCTGAGATCTCCTTGAGTAGTGTGTTTCTTAGTAGAAGGTGGGTAAATCTCCTAGCCAAGATTTATAGTTGTCATATGTGGGAGTTTTCAGAAACTTAAAAAACAGTGAAAGAATAAAATATGTAAATTGCATTTTAAGGTAAAGACCTAGATAGTTGGTGAAAAGGAATGAAGGAGCTCCATAATCTTTCTAGGTTCTATTGTAATTGCAGAATACACAGAAGCCTGGGACTTACCATTCGATCCACTTGTGCCAAGTGTGCTAGTCCTGGATGATATCTTTTTTTCCCAGAAATTGTCTTAAATAGGAGTACTGTTTCTGCAAATGACTTAGCATACTGCCTCACCAAAGCCATACCCGGCAGTGCCTACAGTGTGTGCAATACTTTTGTCCTTTCAGCTACGTCTAATTTATGAGCTATGTTCCATTATTGTAGGTGTTGGTGGTGTCTTTGAGTAAATTTTGACTCATAGCAACCTTATGCACAACAGAATGAAACACTGCCCAGTCCTGTACCATCCTCACAATCATTGTTATGCTTAAGCTCATTGCTTTTGCCACTGTATCAACACATCTTACTGGGGGTCCTTCTCGAGTTTGTTGATTCTCCACTTTACCAAGCATGATGTCTTTCACCAGGAACATGTCCTTCCTGATAATATGTATGAAGTATGTGAGATGAAGTCTCACCATCCTGGCTATTTTTTATTTTTTTAATATTTTATTATGGATTATGTGATGGTTTATATAGGAGAATATTAGCTTTACAGTCATCCTATCTTATTTCATTTCATTGCCATGGTTACAATCCCCAACCAAAGGTTATACTCTGCAATCCTACCCCTTGCTCGTCAGCACACAGCCCCTCTTCCACTCTGGGTCTAGAGTCCCCAGC
>NW_006408729.1:4030233-4045426 GCF_000296735.1 Chrysochloris asiatica | reverse complement strand
TTTTTTTCCTCTTCTTTCTTCTTCTAGTTGAGCTTTGATCATCTAGTCATTGAAACCAGGAAAAGTGGGTATTATCTGCAAGTGAGGGTGTTCTTATGCGTATGTCCTCTCTTCTTATCAGCTGAATGCTTCACTCTCCACTCTAGTCCTCTGTGGCTATGTTACTAAGTCTGGACCTAGGAATCCTCATGTCTTGCCGTACTACTGGCCAAAGAGTTCTCAACCCAGGTTCACAGGAGTATATTGAACGTGGTTGGACTTAGCTCGTAGCTTCATTGCTGTTTTTGCCTCACTTCCACTTATTGGTGATCAATGTGGTCACGAGTCAGAGCACTTGTCTGCTTGTGTATTCCCGTGCAGCAATTGCTAAGACTTCCTGCACTATTTTGAATAGGAGTGGTGACAAAGGGCATCCTTGTCTGGTTCTTATTCACAGAGGCAAGACTTTCAGTTTCTCTCCATTGAGAG
This sequence comes from Chrysochloris asiatica, assembly GCF_000296735.1. NCBI lineage: Eukaryota > Metazoa > Chordata > Mammalia > Afrosoricida > Chrysochloridae > Chrysochloris > Chrysochloris asiatica. Next base: position 4,044,958 of record NW_006408729.1, on the reverse strand, counting down.
TAATGTAGGCTGTTGGTTTTGTATAAATGCTCTAAATTATATTGAGGAATTTCCCTTCAATTCCTACTTTGTTGAGTGTTTTTATCAGGAATGGATGTTGGATTTTGTCAAATGCTTTTTTGCATCAATTGATATGATCATGTGGTTCTTTTATTTTTTATTATTTATGTAATGAATTATGTTCATTGTTTTTCTAATGTTGAACCATCCTTGCATCCCTGATAAGAATCCCACATGATCACTATGTATTACCTTTTTGATGTGCTGCTGGATTCTGTTTGCTATGATTTTGTTGGGGATTTTTGCATCTATGTTCATGAGGGATATTGGCCTCTAATTTTCTTTCTTAGTGACATCCTTCCCTGGTTATGCTTGCTTCATAAAAATGTTTTAGGAAGTTTTCCATCCTCCTCTATATTCTGGAATAATTTTAGTAGAACTGGTGACAGCTTTTCCCTGAATGTCTGGTAGAACTCACCAGTGAACCCATCTGGGCCTGGACTTCTTTTGGTTGGGAGTTTTTAATGACCTGATCAATTCCTTCTTTTGTTATGGGTTTGTTCATGTTTTCTACTTCACTCTGTGTAAGTTTAGGTAGGTCATGTTTTTATAAAAATGTATCCATGTCTTCTAAGTTTTCAAATTTGGAGTACAACTTTTTGTAGTATTCTGTTATTATCCTTTGATTTCCTTTCATTTCATTGTGACATCACCCGTGTGGTTTCTAATGTGTGTTATTTGTGTCTTCTCCCTCTTTTCTTTTGTTAAGTTTGCCAATGGTCTGTCAATTTTGTTAATCAATTCAAAGAATCAGCTTCTTGTTCTGTTGATTGGTTCTATAGTTTTTTTGTTTTCTTTCTCATTTATTTCTGCTCTTACCTTTGTTATTTCTTTTCTTTTGGTGGCTGTATGTTCCCTCTGTTGCTCTGTTTCCAATTCTTGTAGATGCTAAGCTAATGTGTTTATTTTGGTTCGTTCTTCCTTTTGGATGTGTGCATTTATTGGAATAAATTGTCCTCTCAGCACTACTTTTGCCGTGTCCCAAAGATTTTGGTATGTTATGTCTTCATTCTCGTTTGTTTCCAGGAACTTTGTGAGTTCATGTTTTATTTCTTCTACTACCCAGTCTCTTTTCAGCAGGGTGTTATTCAGTTTCCATGTATTTGACTTGATTTCCTTGGTCTTCCTATTGTTGATTTCTAATTTGATAGCATTGTGTTTTAAGAAAATGCTTTGTAGTATTTTGATATTTGTAAAGTTATGGAGGTTTGTTTTGTGGCCTTACACATGGTCTATTATGGAGAATGTTCCATGTGCACTTGAAAAGAATGTGTATTGTGTGTGTTGGGTTGAGTGCGCTCTACACATCTATGAAGTCCAGTTGGCTGATTGTGTTTTTTAGTTCCTCTGCATCTTTGTCAAGTTTATTTCTGGTTGTTCTATTCATTTTTGAAAGCGGTGTGTTAAAATTGCCCACTATTATTGTATACTCATCTATTTCTTTCTTGTAATCTATTAAGAGTTTGCTTTATATATTTTGGAGCTCTTTCATTGGGAATATAGATATTTATTATAGTTATGTTGTTTTGTTCAATTGTCTCTTTAATCATGAGATAATGATGAAGGATCTTGCTTTCTTATCCATTCTGCCACCCTCCATCTCTTAACTGGTGCCTTTAATCTGTTTACTTTCAGTGTAATTATCTATTGTTGTTGTTGTCAAGTGCCGTCGAGTTGGTTCCAATCCATAGCGACCCTGAACAGGGTTTCCAAGGTTGTAAATCTTTACGGGAGTCGAAAGCCTCATCTTTCTCCTGCGGAGCAGCTGGCAGTTTTGATCTGCTGAATTTGTGGTTCGCAGCCCGATTCGTAACCATTACGCTACCAGAGCTCCTTATTATCGATAGGTATGGATTAATTGCTGCCATTATTTTTGGCTTTTTGTGGTGTTGCCACTTTTTTTGTTCTGTGTGTCTTCCTGGTATTCTGTGGTATTGCTGATAGAGATCTTCACTGCACCTCTACCCTATCCACCATCAAGCCCTGCCTCCCTCCATCCTAGTTTTTAAGGCGCATTCTGTGTATAATTATTCCAACTCAGATTTGTTTGTTCTTCTAGTATTTCATGGTACTAGCATATTTTTCTTCAATACCACCACTCAAATTAATCAGTTCTTCTAAGGTCTTCTTTACTCATTGTTCAACTTTTACATGCATATGAGGCCATTGAAAATACCATGTCTTGAGTCAGGTGTACCTTAGTCCTCATATTGATATACTTGTTCTTGAACACTTTAAGGAGGTCATGCGAAGTAGAACTGACTTCTTGATTGCTGCTTCCATGATGGCTGATAGTGGATTTAAGCAAACTTCATTCATTTCTCCATTTATCATGATATCATTTATTGGACCAATAGTGAAGACTTTTGTTTTCTTTACATTGAAGTGCAACCCATACTGAAGGCCATCGTCTTTGAACTTTATCAGTATTTTAAGTCTTCTTTGCTTTCAGCAAGCTAGGTTGTATCATCTGCATATTGTAAGTTGTTCTTGAGTCTTCCTCCAATCCTGATGCCATGTTCTTCTTCATATTATCTAGTTTCTTAGATTATTTGTACAGCATAAAGACTGAATAAGTATTGTAAAAGAATACAACACTGGTCACAACTTTTCTGATTTTAAACAATTCTGTGTCTCCTGGTTCAACTCACATGACTATCTATGGATCTATCTACAGGTTCCTCATGAGCACAATTGGGTATTCTGGAACACCCATTCTTCACTGTGTTATCCATAGCTTGTAATGATTCAAACATTGGAAAGCCTTTCCATAGTCAATAGCACAGGTAAATATCTTTCTGTTACTTTATACATTCAGCCAAGATTCATCTGACATCAGCAATGATATCCCTCGTTCCACATCCTTGTGTGAATCTGGTCTGAAACCTGGAAACTCCCTGTATAAAGTACCATTGCAGCTGATTTTGAATTATTTTTTAGTAAGATTTTATTTTCATGTACTATTAATGATATTGTCTGATGATTTCAACATTCTGTTGGGTCACCTCTCTTTGGAATGGATACAAATATAGATTTTTTTCTAGTCAGATGGCCAGGTAACTGCCTTCCAAATTTCTTGGCATCAATAAGTGATTGCCTCCAGTGTGCATCAATTTGTTGTAAGATTTCAATTTGCATTCCATCGATTCCTGGAGATTGCCGTTTGCCAATGCCTTCAGTGTACCTTGAACATCTTCATTCAGTACAATTGTCTCTTAATCATAGGCTACATCTTTAAATGGTTGAACATCAACCATTTCTTTTTGGTACAATTACTGTATCCCTTCCATCATTTTTGATGCTTTCTGCATCATTTAATATTTGCCCATAGAATCCTTTAATATTGCAAGTAGAGGCTTGAATTTTTTATTCTGTTCCCTCAGCTTGAGGAATGCTGAGCATGTTCTTCACTTTTGGTTTTCTAACTCCAGGTGTTTGCACATTTCATTATAATACTTGGCTTTGTCTTCTCGAGTTGCCCTTTGATATTTTCTGTTCAGCTTTTTACCTCCTCATTTCTTTCATTTACTTTAGCATCCCTACACTGGAGACCAAGTTTTAGAGTTTCTTCTGACTTCCATTTTTACTTTTTCTTTCTTGTCTTATTAATGATCTTTTGTTTTCTTCCTTTGTGATGTTCTTAGTGTCATCCTATAACTCTTCTTGTCTTTGGTCATTCGTGTCTGATGCTTCAAATACGTTCTTTAACTGATCTTTAAATTCAGGTTGGATATGTTCAAGGTCATATTTTAGTTCTTGTGGACTTGTTTTCATTTTCTTCAGCTTCGGTCTGAACTTGTATATCAACGATTGGTGATCTGTTGCACAATCTGCACCTGGCCTTGTTTTAGTTAATGATATTGATGTTGTCATGTTGAGTCTTTTGTATTCTATCTGGTAAGGTCTATGTGTATAATTGTCTATTATGCTACTTAAAAAAGGTATTTGCCATGAATAAGTCATAGATCTTGCAAAATTCTATCATGTGACCTCCAGCATGGTGTCTATCACCAAGGCGATATTTTGCAACTACTGATTCTTCCTCTTTGCTTCCAACTTTTTCATTCCAATCATCATTAATTATCAATTACTCTTGATTGCATTTGATCAATTTTAGACTGAAGAAGCTGGTAGAATTCTTCTATTTCATCATCACTGGTTTTAGTGCTTGGTGCTTAAATTTGAATAATAGTGGTATTATCTGGTTTTCCATGTAGGCTTATGGATATTACCCTATTACAGACAGCATTATACTTCAATATAGGTCTTGAAATGTTCTTTTTGATGATGAGTGTGACATTGTTCCTTTTCAATTTGTATTTCCTGGCATAGTTAACAATATGATTTTCAGATTCAAAATTGTCAATACCAGTCCACTACAGCTCACTAAAGCCAAGAAAATCAATCCTTATATGTCCCATTTTATTTTTAGCAACATCTAGTTTTTCCTGATTCATACTTCATACATTGCATGTTCTGGTTAATACTGGATACTTACAGCTGTTTCTCTTCTTTCTGAGTTTTGCCCCATCACTAAATGAAGTTCCTGAAAGCTTTATTTCATTTGTGTCATTATGATCAACTTTAATCACGGTTAAGTCTACTGAGAGGAGGCAGCTCTTCCCCGGTTGTATTTTCGATGCCTTCCAATCTGAGGAGCTCAACTTTATGCAAAATATTCTTGTGCTACTCATCATGTTTCCATATTCTGCTGTTATTGATGTAATTCCACTGTTATTCATAAAGTTTTCAGTGGCTAAACATTCAGAAGTAGTTCACCTCTCCCTCTTTCTAGTCTGTTTTAATCTGGAAACTCAATTGAAACCTGTCAACCTCGGGAGACCCTGATGATACTTAAAATACTAGTGGCATTCTTCTAGGATCACAGTAACACTCAAGCCACCTCTGACAAACTGACAGAAATGTGGTAGAATCTAAAATCTAGGTATTAAAAGAAAAATCTATACCTAAGTTTGATTTTTATATAATCCGCTGCTTTTCAAAGAGATACTCATGCATACATTCCGAAAACTTCTACAGAAATTAAATCTACCCATTGATTCCTTATAAGATGAAAGAATAAAATTCAGGTAATGGATTTACCACCAGAGTCTCTCTAACTTAGTGAAGAGCAAATGAAATGAACATAAAACAAACTATATTAACTGTATAGAGTAGTTATTAAGAATTCAAAATTGGGCATTCATCTAAGTCTAGGCTGTCCTCTAGCAGCTAACCTGTGTCCTTGGTTGTTGTTGGTGGTTGTGCGCCATCCAGTCATTCCTAACTCATTGAGACCCTGTACAGATTTTCTGAGGCTGTATATCTTAAGGCGAGCAGAAAGCCTCATCCCTCTTCCACAGAGCACATGGTGGATTTGAACTGATGGACTTTCAATTATAAGTCCAATGCATAACCCACTCTATCACCATTGTTGTTGTTGTTGTGTTCAGTGCTCATAGCAGCCCAGTATAGGGTTTCTAAGGAGCAGCTGGTGAATTTGAACCATCCATCTTGTGATTCAAACTGATGTTTGGGTCCAGTGCTTACCCTACAGTGCCACATCAGGACTACATTATACCACCATTGCTATAGCTAAATCGCATTTTTACATACATAACTTGAGGATTAAACATGAGAATCATCTAGTGCATGGGTTTTTTGGGTGAACATTAAATAAATAAAACACTTAGCAACATACCTTGTTGAATGGTTCTGACTCATAGTGACCCTATGCACAACAGAACTAAACATTCCTAGGTCCTGCATTGTTCTTACAATTGTTTCAGTGTTTGAGCCCATTGCTGCTGCAATTGTGACAATCAATCCTGTTGGTGGTCATCGTCTTTTTCTCTGACCCTCCATTTTGCCAAACATAATGTCCTACACCAGTGACTGCTCTCTCTTGATAATACATCCGAAGAATGAGAGGCAAAGTTTTGCCATCGTTGCTTTCAAGGAGCATTCTGGATGCACTTATTTCAATGCAGATTTGTTTGTTCTTCTTTGTCCATGATACTTTCAATATGCTTATCCCATAATTCAAAGGTACTCTAGTAGCATAGTGGTTATAAGTTGGGCTGCTAATTTCAAGTCAGCTGTTCAAAACTACCAGTGGTTTCATGGAAAAAGATTAGGCTTTCTGCTCCTGTAAAGATTTATAGCCTTGAAAACCCTATACAAGATCGCTACGAGTGGGAATCGACTCCATGGCACATAATCATCACTGCCGTAACTCAAACTAATCAATTCTTCTATGGTTTTTCTTATTCATTATCTTTCACATGCAAAAGAGTTTATTGAAAATATCAAGACTTGGGTCAGGTGGACCTTCCTCAAATTGATATCTTTGCTCTTGAACACTTTTACCATGTCTTGTACAATGCTGCTACTGTGCCAATCCATCTCATGAGGGTCTTCCTCTTTTTTTCCAAACCAACCACTTTACCAAACATAATGTCTTTTTCCAAGGAGTGGTCCCTCCTGAAAATATGTCTGAAGTATGAGAGACAAAGTCTGGCCATCCTGGCTTCCAAGGAGAACTCTGACTCTACTATTTCCAGCACAGATATATTTTGGATTCCTGGTGTGATGCTGTAAGATCAGCACTGGATTGTAAACCACAGGTAAGTAGTTCAAACCCACCAGCTTCTCTTTGGAAATCCTATACAGGGTCACTATAAGTCAGAACTGACTCAACGGTGCTTAACAACAACTTATTGATATTTAGCTTCCCCCCTCAACCTTTTGCTATTACCAGCATTGCTGCAAAAAACAAACTTGAATGCATCCCTTTGTATATATATAAATTCCATGAAAACAGAAATTGATCCAGTTTGAGGAGGAAGGGTTTTAATCAAACAATTCTACAATCATAAATCACTAGAGGGCCATCACAGTGGCTGGAACTATAGACTTTGATAGTGAGTCTCCAGTAATATCTCAGAATTTACATGTTTGGAAACTCTTCTGCAGTATCCACAACTACCCCTATAATATTGAATGAAAAACATATCTCGTATTTGAGATTCAGAGATTAGAAAGCCCAAATTAAGAAAAATTGATACTACCCTTTCACATGTGTGATCTGGGAAATTACTGTTGCAGAGAAACACAACCTCTTAATTTTCTTTGCCCTCAGAAAACACTCAAAAGAGAAAAAATATGTCTAAACAAAAACTTCTACTTTCAAACTTTTACATGACTGTGTACAATTAATGATTCCTAATTTGATTTTGGAAGGATCTCTGGTAGCGTAGTGGTTACGAATCGGGCTGCAAACTGCAAGTTCAGCAGTTTGAAACTACCAGCTGTTTCTCGGGAGAAAGATGAGGGTTTCTGCTCCTGTAAAGATTTACAACCTTGGAAACCCTGTACAGGGTCGCTACGAGTTACTACGGAACTGACTCCACGGCACATAACAGTAACAACAATTTGATTTTGGACTCCTGGTGTAGCACTATAGCATCAGTACTGAAGTAAGAACCACAAAATCAGCAGTTCAAAGCCACCAGTTGCTCCTTGGAAACCCTATATTGGGTCACTATGAATCAGGACCTACTCGATGGCTCTTAACAAAACACAGCTATTTGTTTTATGAATGCTCATTGTATAGGCGCCTAGGAAATATAGATTCCTTGTTTTTAGACCCTACAGCACTATCAGAAGATATTTTAGAAATAGGTTGGAATGGAAACTGAGGGAGTTTATGTAACTGCCGTTTAAATGGATGATATTGCCTGAAAATTGCAAGAAAACGTCTCACAAAAACAGTGAAAGTAAAAGCTCCACAAATTTGACTAATTGAAATAAAAGTTTTAATTGACAGATGAAATTTTATAATAGTGGGTCAGAACAATGCCCTCTTCTTTTTCCTAAGAGTATTTCCTTTATCAAGAGAGGAAGGGACCAGAGATGATCTGAACTAATCCAAGAATGGAGTTGCCAGACCTTAGATAAAAACTGGTTTAGATGTTAATATTTATCCTCTCCAAGAATTCCTCAGGAAAATCAGATCATAGCTCTCTATTGTTCAAGAATTGTTGGCTCTTTATTAAAACCATAGTAATACTTCTTGCAATTAAAGTTTCCTCTAAGAAAGGAAAAGAAAACAGAAAATCAAACCATTGCAGTCGAATTAATTCTGACTCCCTGGAACACTGTTACAAAGCAGAACTGCCCCATAGGGCTTTCTTCACCATAATCTTATGGATAGCAGCAGAACATTATCTGATTGGACTGGACTGGCAATGTTTCGTTCTATTGCACATAGGGTCACTACAAGTTGGAACTGACTCAACAGTTCCTAACAACAACATTTCCTAAGTACATAACTAGGCCTGTCGTCTATGACACAGTTGGGTGTGCTTGAACCAACAATGTTTACATTAATAGCCAAGAACAAACCATTTGCATCACAATAGGACCCTCTAAGAAAAGAACTTAACATAAATTATTCCCAGAATTTCTTATTCAGTGTTCCTGTTCATTTGTTTTTTGCTTACAGTGAGCATATATGTTCTCCCTTCTTGAACATGGAAGTTTAATATAAGCATAGTCATGAAATTCTTTGTTCCTACTGATGCTTAACAACAGTCACCATACTTTATTTCTGCATTTCAACTGGCTATAAACATTCCCATAATTCCTAAGAATTGCTAATCATGTCATCATGTTTAAACTACATATTAATTCTTGACAACTTTTGTGAAAAAATTCCCCTTCGACATTGTTACTACCAACAATTGAACATTTAATAAAGTTGATAGCTTTTGGTATTACTTTCTCCCTTTTTCTCCATAGTTTAATCCCACTTTAACTTTACTTTCCTATGTTGTTGTTTTTGTTAAATGCCATCGAGTAGGCTCCGACTCGTAGCGACTCTGTACAGAGTTCCCCAGTAGTGGCTGGTGATTTTGAACCACTGGCCTTGAGGTTCAAATCGACCTTACATTCAGTGTTTATCCTACAGTGCCACACCAGGAATAAATCACTATGGCTTGAATATATTTGTGTGTAATTTCCTCTCCCTGCTTGCCTGTGGAGGTAATTTGGCTTCTCTGGTCCGGTTCTCTCTTGATAAAGGAAATACTCTTAGGAAAAAGAAGAGAGCATTCTTTTGACCCACTATGGTTTTAATAGAAAGCCAAAAATTCTTGCACAATAGAAAACTGTGATCTGATTTTTTTGAGTAATTCTTGGAGAGGATAAATACTAACACCTAAACTAGGTTTTATCTAAGGTCTGGCAACTCCATTCTTGGATTAGTTCAGATCATCTCTGGTTTCCCTGTTGCTCTCAGCAGCCACATGCAACATTATGAAATCCTACTGATTCTATCTTCAAAATAAATGTAAAACTTGGTGGCTTTTTATTACTGCTTCTAGTAACGCTGTGGTCTAAGCCACCATCAGTTCTTGTCTCCGTTATTTCAACCTCTCCTCAACTACTTCCTTTTCTCTTTATTTTGTCTGCTCAACATTTTATAGCTATGTATTTCTTAAAAATTAGCCATTCTTTTGTTCATCATTCTTCAATAATTCCTCATTTTGTTAAAAGAAAAAAACAATCTTCGTTTACAAGACATAGGAGGCCCTACATGACTTGCTCATTAATCATTACTAGTTTTCAGTTCTTAATGTTCTCCTTGACCCACTCACTTCTGCATTCTTGTTACATTTGCTTCTTTGTTGTTCCTCAAACTTGCAGGCAATATCCAAAATGAGTGCCCTTGCATTAGCTTTTTTCTTGCCACATATCCTTTAAGCTGAGAAAAAAAACAAAAACAAAAAAAACCCTTTACTTTTTCTTTAAAGTTGTAACCAACCTTATCACACAAACTTCTTTACATCCAAATTCATTTCTCTATTTCCCTTATGACAATTATTAGCTACTACATTATTGCATATGGAGTCCTGGTGTGGCACTGTGGGCTAACGTGTCAGATTGCAAAGTCATTTGAACTGTAAGGTCAGTGGTTCAAGCTCACCAGCTGCTCCTTGGAAACCCTATACAGAGTCGTTATGGGTTGGAATCAACTCAATAGCACTTAACAACAACAACAACAAATCACTGCCTAATCGACTTTATTTATTGCCTGTTTACTTTCGCCTGTTAGATGTTCACCTTTATCTGTTTTGTTCATTGACATGTCCCCACAATTTAGAACCATGCCTGAAGTAGAGTCGGTTCTTCACATAAGAATGAATGTCTTCACTAAAAGGAAGTCGGCCTGGGGCATGAGCATTGCTCTGATAGCTTATATAAGACTATAACTTTACTGAGTAGAGTGAAGCAACCAAAGTGTCCCTATTCTAGGCTCCTCTCCATTCCCATGCCACCAGTGCTTGTTTCTGTGTTTTTGGTTTTTTTCCCAGAGTGCAATAGGAAGTAGTGTGGCACAAGGCTAAGGTTTTAGAACCTAAAGCTTTGCACCGTCTAACTCTATTAGATATTGATTGAATTACCTGGGGAAACAGCTTTTGTAGGGCTGTTTCCTGCTCTATGAAATGGGGATACTACTAATTCAATCTTTCTCACAGTGGTTGTTAGAATTAAATGTAACTATATATACAAATGCTGAAAACCTTGTAAATCATTTATGTTGTTGTTAAGTGCCATCAAGTTGATTCCAACCCTGTTTAGGTTTTCCAAGGAGCACTGATGGATTTGAACTGCCAATCCTATAGTTCAAACTGACCTTGCAATCCAGTGCTTATCCTACAGTGCTACAATAGGAATACAAATTAGTTATAGATAAATATAATTATAAAGCACTTAAAGAACAATACATTTAGAATGTTAAGCATCCCCCTATAACTTCATTAATGCCAAGATGGACTTCATCCTAGTTCAGATATAGATTATCGAGGACTTTGAGCTTTGTATTATTTTACCACAATGTGAATTCTCAGAAGACACATTTAAATCTATATTTAAATGAAAGTAGAAAACATGATATTTGCTCACATATAAATAAATTTGAATTGTCTTATATAACTTTCCCACAATACTTATTATCAACATGATTCATTATACTTTGAAACTCATTAGCTTTTTCTCTAAATAAATAAATAAAATCAAAAACAGTGCTACAACTGATAATGAGCTTTTTAACTTTCAAACAAGAATTTACTATTTGACATTTCTATTTTTTAATTAAGTTGTTCTTTTAGATAGATCACCTGTATCATGCCAGCTTAATTTTTTAAATTTGATATTTTCAATTAGCTTCAATTTGTCAATTACACAGCTGAATTAAATAATTTTGCTAGATTTTAATCACCTTTGAAAAATATTTGTATAATTGATTAGAAACTCGATATTATCATTATTTCTTCAGAAGCATCTTTTTTTTATTAAAAGAGGAGGCTAAAATCAATTGGAAATTATCCTTTTTGTTATATAAATCTAGCTTCCAATTTTTGAACCCATTACCCTAACGTTCAGTACTATTTCCCATTTTGAAAACTCATTTTGTGTGTGGGTATTTGAAATGATCAGAGATATTACCAAGGAAATGACCAATAAGCCATAAAGCTCCTCAACTCATTACTAGTGCAATCTATTTCTTACTGGGAAATTTCATTTTAGATTACTTTGGAAGATAGTGTGAGTATGTATGCAACAGTTTTCTCAGTGTAAGGATTTACTTTCCTGTACATAATTTATTTAGAGATCTGCCTTAGCTGTTAAATAAGTGTGAAATTAAGGTCATTGTGTTTAATAATTTGTGCAGGAATCTGAGATTTCAATGGGAGCTGATAAAAAAAAACTTGAAAAATGTGCATCTGAGCAGTATTTATTATTCTGGCATACATGGAATAACAGTTAACCACAGAGAAAGATATTCCTGTCTTACTCTGTTTACCAGCATGTGCAATAGCACGAATAATACCTAAGAACAACTTTCTGCAAAGAGGCGTCTACATACAGCATACACTAAACCTCTTTATCAAACTGAATCAATTAAACTCAGATTAATAACTTAACAGGGCTATTTCAACCTAAATTTGAACTTTTCATCATTCTCTGATACCTGTATATGATTTTGAACCAGGACTCTGTGGGTTAATGTGCCAGACTACAAAGCTGTTTGAACTGTAAGGTCAGTGGTTCAAGCTCACCAGCTGCTCCTCAGAAATCCTATACAGAGTCGCTATGGGTCAGAATTGACTCAACGACATTTAACAACAACAACAACTGTAACATTATTTCAGTTATAAAGGAAGGAAGCAAAGGGTCCTTATTTCAAGGCAACCAAATGGTTCCTGTTTCTAGATAGCTTTCCTTTTTCACATCACTGATGCTTGTTTCTAGAGATATTACTAAGAAAATGATCAACAAGCCATAAAGTTCCTCAACTTATTACTGGTGTAACTTATTTCTTACAGGGAAATAAATTGGAACTTTTTGAGATTATAGTCAGACTCTTCTAAATGAAATAACTCTTTGAACTTGATAAACAGGGAAAAAACAGGCTAATGGTAGAATGACATTTTGTGACTTTCTGTTGTCTAGAAAGGAAGGGCCTCTCTTTTAATTTTTAGAAGCTTCAGATAATCATTGCAACAGATTTCAGAGACACTTCACAGTACATTTACTTTTTACCTTTTGTCATAAGTGGTGTAATGGTACAGCCTATTTTTCTTTGGATTTCAGTGGGATTAAAAGATTTTCTTGAATGTTTTAAATCCTCATAAGAAAAAGGTGCTTTGTGGGAGCTTTTAAGAAATATAAGAAAAAAAACAAAACAACAACACGAAAAAAACCTTAGCCCATTGTCTTTTGTGAACACTTTAAAGATCTTTGGATCAAAGGAGCAGTTGATGGAAAACACTTTTAGTATCTAAAATAGAGTATGTTTTCCTGTCTGGATTTTCATTATTTTTATTTTAGGTCTTTGTGATGAATGAATTTAGAGATGTTCTTTGTATAGAAGACAAATGGTTGGGATGGGTCCAGTTTAAAGAAATGAATAAGGTAAGGTTGAAATCATCTAAGATCTATTTAATGATAGCTTTTATTGTATAACTGTGAACTCATGGGGCCTATATAAATAAGATATGGCTCTATAGCACATATATAAAAATGTTACATATTTAGATGGTGAAAAATTAAACTCATGATCCATACAAAAAGAGGCACGAAATAGTTCTACCTCTAGGGAAATTTCACTGGGCTACCTAAGAACTGGAGTCCTGGTGTGATGCTGTGTGTTAATGCGCTGGACTGCAAAGTTGGTTTGAACCACAAGGTGAGTAGTTCAAGCTCATCAGCTGCTTCTTGGAAACCCTATACATGGTTGCTATGGGTCAGAACTGACTCAACAGCACTTAACAGATACAGCAACATAAGAACTGTCAGTGTATCCAAGTGTCTGCCTCATATAATGACCCATTTTCTGCCCCCTCCCCAGTTTGTTACTCTTCCTGACAAAATTTGCAGATTATAATCTATTTCTTCATTATAAAGTTGTTGTTAAATGCCGTTGAGTCAGTTCTGACTCATAGTGACTTTGCATAGGGTTTCTGAGGAGCAGCTGGTGGGTTTGAACCACCGGCCTTGCAGTTAGCAGTCCAGTGCTTATCCTACAGCAACACATTAGCACTCCAATACAATCAAGAAGATTCAGGAAATAGAATTACCAGTTCGTAGTAGGGAGAAAGAGGAAGCTCCACAATATTTTGCCAAAAAATTTAAAGAAAAAATCTTTTTTAGCACTAGGGTGCAGATTTGCTTGGAGAAAGCAACACAGCATAAGGGTAAGGAACAGAGACATTGTGATTGGGGAAACCTGTGTTTACATTTCACCTGTGGATTTCAGCAAGAACACTAAGCTCCCATTTCCTCATAGGCAAATTGGAAATAAACATATACTAAGTCATACTGTTGTGATAGCTAAGTAAGGTAATACATGTAGATAGAGTGCTTAATGGAAATTCTGGTACATAAGTGCCTCAGACATTGCAATTGAAATATTTTTTCCCTAGCAAAACATTGATAAAGTTTATAGTTAAAGCAAATTGTGAGAAAGTACATGTACAGTCCTTGAAAAAAAACACCTTTGTATCAGAAAGCAACATTGAAGTACCAACCAATTAGAGAAAAGAAATGTATGGTAAATAAGAGTGCTATCAGATTTTAGAGAAAACACAGCAATGACTGAACTAAAGCCAGAATTTAAACTTGTCACAATTTTCCTAAAAATAAATATTAGATTCTTCCTTGCATGTATAACGAAATTAATTGCAGAGTGAATTATAGATGTCTCATATTTGAAACTGTTTATTAATTTTCAGTCCTTACTTGTCATCTATCCTGAATTAATAAACTTACCAAGGTCTGGAACATACATTTTTGTTTGTCTCTGAGTACTTGTTGCAGTATAAATTATGTTGTTCAGAGAATGGAAGAGCTAAAATGCAATACCTTTTTATTTGAATTGTCATTTAATGAGCATTTTTTCTGTCTGTCCCCACACATCTGTCATATGGTGGCTTGTGTGTTACTGTGATGCTAGAAAATATGACACTGGAATTTCAAAGACCAGCAGGGTTACTCATGGTGGACAGGTTTCAGTGGAGCTTCCAGAATAAGAACAGACTAAGAAGAAGGAATATGTGGTCCATTTCTGAGGGATTAGCCTCTGAAAACTTTTTGAATA
>NW_006408729.1:4023200-4029419 GCF_000296735.1 Chrysochloris asiatica | reverse complement strand
AGCAAAACTTTAAAGACTGTCATTGGCTGATTGGACACAATTCAAAATGAGAAGAAACAATTGCAAGCTTCCATTAATAAATGGAACATGAAATGTATGAAACATGAATCTAGAAAAATTGGAAGTTGTCAAGAATTAAATGAAACACATAAAGGTTGATATCCTAGGCATTAGCGAGCTGAAATTGACAGAATTGGTTTACTATGCTGGGTATGACAAATTGAAGAGAAATGGTGTTGCATTTGTTATCAAAAAGAATATTTCAAGATGTATTTTAACATACAATGTTGTCTTTGACAGGATACTATCTATATGCCTACAAGGAAAAGACTCCTGGAGTGACACTTTAGGATCTGCACTGGACTGCAAGGTCAACAATTCAAACCCACCACTTTGGAAACCCTATACAGGATCGATATTAGTTGGAATCAACTCAACGGTAGTAAACAAAAACAACAACAACAAAAAAAAACTACAAGGAAGACCAGTTAATATGAATGTCATTCAAATTTACTAACCAACCACCAACACCAGTGACAAAATGGAATAGTTCTACCCATTTCTTCAGTCTGAAATTGATCAAACATACAAGCAAAATACACTGATAATTATTGGTAATTGGAATGGGAAAGTTGGAAGCAACAAGAAAAAAAAAAAGATTACTTAGAAAATATGGCCTCAGTGTGGAAATTATGCTGGTGATTGCATGATAAGATTTTGCAAGATCAATGATTTATTCACTGCTTCCTGAATAGGTGTTGTCTAGTCAATTCCAGCTCATATCATTCCTGTGTACAACATAAGGAAACTCTGCCCAGTCCGGCTCCATTCTCCCAATTGTTGAATGCTGTAAGAAACATTAGAAGAAGATGCAAGGAATACACATAATCATTGTAGCAAAAATATTTGCTACCTCCCACCATTTCAGGAGGCAGCATATGATCAAGAAACTATGGCATTAAAGAAAGAAATCCAAAGTGCACTTAGTGCATTGGCAAAAAATGCAGGTTGCAGGTATTGATGGATGCAAACTAAAACACTGAAACAAATTGATGTAATGCTGGTAGCTCATGTGTCTATACCAAGAAATTTGGAAGACAGCTATCTGGCCAACTGATTGGAAGATATGCATATTTGTGCCCATTCCAAAGGAAGGTGAAAGTATGGAATAATATAATTAATACATGGAAATTATGGAATAATATTATTAATATCACAGACAAGGTTAATTTTGCAGAAGATAATTCAAAAACAGTTGCAGCAGCATATCAACAGGGAATTCTAGAACTTAATTGTGCTCATGTAGAAATTGTACATAGAACAAGAGGCAGTTATTTGAAAAACAAAAGCAAAACAAAACAAGGGGATACTGCATGATTTATAATCAGGAAAGATGTGGGCAGGGTTGTACTCTTTAACCATATTTATTCAATTTATAGTCTGGACTTCAAAGTCATTTGAACTGCAAGGTTGGTGGTTCAAACTCACCAGCCAATCTTCAGAAACCCTATTCAGGGTTGCTATGGTTCAGAACTGACTCCACATCACTTAACAACAACAATAGCCTAAGAAAATGGTATCAGGATTGGAAAGAGGTTGACTTGAAGCACTTGCTAATGAGTATAAAAGAATCCATTCTTCAATATGGACTCAATTATGACTCAATGTAAAACAAACAAACTCCTCACAACAGGCCCAATCAACAACATTGTGATAAATGGAGAAAAGATTGAAATTTTCTAGGATTTCATTTTATTTGGGTACACAATCAATGCTCATGGTAGTAGTAGTCAAGAAATCAAAGGACATGTTTGGCAAACATTTTGCACAAGACCCCTTTAAAATGTTAAATAGCAAACATGTCACTTTGAAGAATAGTATAGGAGAAAAATACAGAAAGTACCACATACAAAATCTGTCTTGGGAGAAGTACATCCAGAATGCTCCTTAGAAGCAAGGATGGCAAGATTTCATTTCATGAACTTTGAACATATTATTAGAGTGACCAGTCCCTGGAAAAGGACATCTTACTTCATAAATAAGTCAGCAAAAAAGAGGATGATCACAAGGAGATGAATTGACACAGTGACATCAACAATTGGCTAAATATAATAATTGAAGATGACACAGGACTAGAAAGCATTTCATACTGTGTGCACAGGGTTAGTATGAGTCAGATCGATTCAGTAGCATCCAAAAACAATAATTCTGTGTTAGTGATATACATTCAATTGTGTAGGTTTTTAAACTCTGTTTTTAAATATGGCTAAGTATATTATTATTATTATTATTATTATTATTACTATAGCCTTCTCATGAAGTTTCATTTAGTATCATGGGTCTTAAAGAAAATCCCAGAAAATCAACCTCTCTCTCTTTTGAGTTTTCATTGTCTCTTGTACAAGATGAATGGAGAAAACAGTAATGAATTTGTTTCTCTGATCTTCCTTTTTGGCTATACTATTAGATGCCATCAAATTTTGATTTTTAGTGACCGTGAGTGATATAGTATAACTGCCCCACTGGGTTTCTAAGATATCATCTTTCCAGGAGCAGATGACCAGGTCTTTTATACGTTGGAGCTCTTGGGTGAGTTAAATTTTATACTTTGTAGCTTAACACTTACCTGTTTCAGACACCAGGGCTCTTTTTGTTGGCTATTTGTTGTTGCTAAGTGTCGTCGAGTCAGTTCCAACCCATAGTGACCCTGTATAGGGTTTCTAAGTAGCAGCTGGTGAGCTTAAACCACCCCATTTTGTGGCTCAAATGACTTTGTGGTCTAGCCCATTAGCCCACAGCGCCACATCAGGACTCCCTTTACAGGCAAAAATGTTATTGAATCAGTCAGATTTGATCAGGAAAACAGAAGCAATTTTATGTATGTGTGTTGTTGTTTTGTGTAGTCAAGTCAGTTCCAAATCAAAGCTATCCTATATAGGGTTTCCAAGAGTAGCTGGTGGGTTTGAACTACCCACCTGTTTGTTGGTTACCAGCCCAGTGCTTATCCTATAGTGCCACACCAGGGCTGCATGCATATTTAGCAGAAAGAAAATTGTTAAAATGAATTAGAAGCTTACACAGCCATTATAATGACTGGGAAAGAAAAGATCTGAAAGACTTCTTTCAGGAATTCTGAAAGTATAAAGGTTTCATGATGGCCATCAGGAATGATTATTGCTGAAATAAGGCACAATAGAATACCTATCCACCACTCCTCTGTACATTTGTCATACTATGGTGGCTTATGTGTTGCTGTGCTGGAAGCTATGCCACAGGTATTTTAAATACCAGCAGGGTCACCAAGGTGAACAGGATTCAGATCAACTTCCAGAAGAAGACAGACTAGAAAGAAGGAGAGATGGACTACTTCTGAATATTTTGTCACTGAAAACCTTATAAATAGCAGTGGAACACTGTTAGCACCAGAATACTGAATATTGAAACATGATGAAGAACACCAGAATATAATGCTGGAAGATGAGCCTTCAGTTTGGAAGGCACTCAAAGTACGACTGAGGAAGACCTGCCTCCTCAAAGTAGAGTTGACCGTGATGATGCAAGTGGAGTAAAGTCCTTGGGATCTTCATTTGTTGATGGGGCACAACTCAAAATGAAAAGAAACAGCTGTAAATAATCTTAATAATCGAAATATGGAATATACGAAGTATGAATCTAGGATAATTGGAAACTGTCAAAAATATAATGCAAAGCATAAACATCAATATCCTAGGCATTAATGAACTGAAATTGACTGGCATTGGTCATTTTGAATATGATAAGTGGTTTGCTATGTGAGGAAGCTCTGGTAGCACAGTGCTATGAATTGGGCTGCTAATCTCATGGTTAGCAGTTTGAAACTATCAGCTGTTCCTCAGGAGAAAGATGAGGTTTTCTGCTCCCGTAAAGATTTACAGCCTCAGAAACCCTGTACAGGGTCGCTATAAGTCGAAACCGACTCCATGGCACACAACAACAACAACAACACATGAGGAGTGACAAATTGAAATAGAATGGCATCACATTCATCATCAAAAAGAACATATCAAGATCTGTCTTTAAGCACAATGCTGTATGTGATAGGATAATATCCATATGCCTACAAGGAAGACCAGTAATTACCACTATTATTCAAATTTACACATCACCCATTAAAGTCAGTGAAATTGAAAAATTCTACCAACTTCTTCAGTCTGAAATTGATCAAACAGTAATTACCACTATTATTCAAATTTACACATCACCCATTAAAGTCAGTGAAATTGAAAAATTCTACCAACTTCTTCAGTCTGAAATTGATCAAACATGCAATCAAGATTTGTTGATAATTCCTTGAGATTGGAATGCAAACGTTGAAAACAAAGAGGAAAGATAAGGAGTTGGAAAATATGACTTTGGTGATAGAAACGATGCTGGAGATCACATAATAGAATTTTGCAAGACCAATGACCTCTTAATTGCAAATACCTTTTTCAATCAATATAAAAGATGACTATACACATGGACCTTACCATATGGAATACACAGAAATCAAATTGATGACTACATTTATGGAAAAGCACCTTTTCATCAGCCAAAGCAGAGCCAAGAGCAGACTATAGAACAGACCATCAATAGTTCTGATGCTGAAGATAAATAAAATTCAGACAAGTCCACAAGAGCCAAAATATGACCTTGAATATATCCCACCTGAATTTAAAGATCATCTGAAGAACAGATTTAATGCATTAAATCTAAAGACTGAAGACCATAAGTGTTGTGAGATGGCGTCAAGAACAGCATACAGGAAGAAATCAAAAGGTCATTAAGAAGACAAGAAATAAGAAAAAGACCAAAATGGATGTCACGAGATATCCTGAAACTTGTACTCCACCATAGAGATGATAAAGTAAATGGAAGAAATGAGGAGGTAAAAGAGCTGAATAGAAAATTTCAAAGGTTATCTGTAGAAGACAAAGTCAAATATAATGAAATGTGCAAAGACCTAGAATTAGAAAACCAAAAAGGAAGAATACTATCAGCATTTCTCAGGCTGAGGGAACTGAACAAAAATACAAGCCTGTCTATGCAATATTGAAGGATTCTATGGGTAAAATATTGAATGATGCAGAGCATTAAAAGAAGATAGAAATAATACACAGTCCCATTCAAAAAAGAAATGGTTAATGTTCAACCATTTCAAGAGGTAGCATATGATCAAGAGCTAATGATCCTGAAGAAATAAGTCCAAGGTACATCAAAGACGTTCATAAATAACAAGGTACCAGGAATTGATGCAATACAAATTGAAATCTTGCAACAAACTGATGTGACACTGGATGCACTCACTCATCTATGCCAAGAAATTTAGAAGATAAGTACCTGGCCAATCGACTGGAAGAGATATATATTTGTGCTCATTCCAAAGAGAGGTGACCCAACAGAAGGTTGGAATCATTAGGCAATATCATTAATATCACATGCAATTAAAAAGTTTCTAAAGATAATACAAAAAAGGCTGCAACCATACACTGACAGAGAACTTTCAGAGGCTCAAGCTGGATGTGAAGAACAATGAATATCATTGCTGATGTCAGATGGATCTTGGCTGAAAGCACAGAATACCAGAACGATGTTTACCTGTGCTTGATTGACTATGCAAATACTTTCGATTGTGTGGATCATGATAAACTATGAACAACAATGAGGAGAATGAATATTCTGGAACGCTTAATAGTGATCATGAGGAACCTGCACATAAACCAAGAGGCAGTTGTTCGAACAGAACAAGCGGACCCTGAATGGTTTAAAATTAGGAAAGTTGTGTGACAGGGCTGTATTCTTTCACCATACTTCTTCTATCTTTATGCTGATCAAATAATCCAAGAAGCTGGATTATATGAAGAAGAATTTAGCATCAAGATTGGAAGAAGGCTCATTATCAATATACAGGGAATATACAGATGATACATCCTTGTTTTCTGAAAATGAAGAGGACTTAAAATACTTACAGATGAATGTAACAGATCACAACCTTCAGTATGTGCTTTGCCTCAGTGTAAAGAATACAAAATACTTACCACTGGATCAATAAATAACATCCACATAAATGGAAAACAGACCTCATTTTGCTTGGGTCAAATATTAACATACATGGAAGCAGAAATCAAGATACCAAATGACATTGCATTAGGCAAATCTGCTGTACAAGTCCTCTTTAAAGTGTTGAAGAGCAAAGATATC
>NW_006408729.1:4019828-4022795 GCF_000296735.1 Chrysochloris asiatica | reverse complement strand
GGCAGTGTTTTATTTTGTTGTGCATAGGGTTGCTATGATTTGGGCCAACTTGATAGAAGCTAAAAACAACAACAATAGCAACAGTATTTCTATAATACAAGTGAGCCAGACATCATGCATTTTTCTCCATATTTCTTTTGTCTACTTAGTACCCTAGGAGCATGACTTATATGGACTACATTGATGGTCCTCCTTGTCTTCTAGCTTCCAATTGTGTTTGGCTGACAGGAGCATCAACAGGAGATCATGAAATGGCGAGCAGAGTTAGATTAGAGTATTTTCCTGTCTGCTTGCCTTCAAGACCATTCGAGGAAGTGTTGCCTTTTGACTGCAGATACTTTCAAGATAGCTTCTTCTTCTATGTTCTCCTTCCATATTTGGCAACTATTCCTTTCTCTCATCAGAGGGACGATAATAACTCTTAGTAATGTGGTCCCCCTGTGGTCTCCCTACGTATTGAAATATCTTTGTAAATATATATTTTTTAACTAAAAAAACATTCCTTTAGTTTTTCTAAAATGAGTGTTACAAATGTTTCTTATTAGAACTTGACTAATATACACAATAAGCACCATCCGGAAGTGCATCCTAAAGATGAGATTCTGGAACTGGGGATTTATTTCAATGAATCCAGACATAATTTCCTAGCCAGGAATGAAAAGGGACATGGATAATGCGTGGCAAGGGCTAGAATCATCTCCATTTTGTTATCCTAACATTGTTGATAGCATAAGATAAGGTACAGGTGAAATACAAAACATTGATGAATTGGCTGTGGCACTTAGTTGTTTTGTAAACCATAATGACTATAGTCATTCACCTGCTTTTCTCCCTAGGTACTACAAAGCATAAACAGAAATTGAAAACCATAAACATATAATTAAGAACACATGTGAAAGCATGGCAGCATTGAAGAGATTTATTTTCTCCTGAGGCTGTGTATCTGGAGGTATCCATGAAAGGAGTGCAGATTTGCAGCACCAATTACATGCTCATTTTTACAAAACTGCTTTTCTACAGGAAGAATGAAGGAGTGTATTGAGGTTTTAGTTGAAGACATTTGGGGAAATATGGGTACATTTGAGATCTTTGATCTCCCACTTCCTGTTAAAATCCCTCACCTGTGGAGGTAGCCTTGTCCTAACTCCCTATACTCTCCTCTTGGCCCCATCAGTTGTGTTATATATGAAAGCTTCTAATTATTTCGGACAACTGTCTTCAGAGGTAATGCTGATTTTCCTCCAGACTCCCCTAACTGATTCATACTATCTCTGAACTCTTAATGATAGTTATATGCCAATTAAGAAATAAAATGCCTGCTTTACAAGGGGATCATTTTATATAAAAACTAACAAAATCTCACCATTCTATATTGTTAGGGACATGGACTATATGGAAGAGACTGAGTTTGAAAGAAAATAATCTGAGTGCCGTAAAATATGCTCAGTTGGGTCAAGTACATTATAGAGATTTGTTGTTGTTGTTGTTGTTGTTGTTGTGTGCCATGGAGTCGGTTCCGACTCATAGCAACCCTATACAGGGTTTCCGAGGCTGTAAATCTTTAAGGGAGCAGAATGCCTCATCTTTCTTCCACAGAACAGCTGGTAGTTTCGAATTGCTGACCGTGAGGTTCGCAACCTGATTCGTAACCACTACGCTACCAGATTTAGGACTCAATATATTTGTGTGTCAGACAGTGTCCTATATAGTCTGATAGGCTGGGTCATGGAATTATGGACTAAAGGTAACTTTACAGTCAATAAGGTAAAATGCTGAAATTTTTATAGCACCACAGGAGTCTGAAGACTCAGCCATAAAGAAATACCAAATAGATATATTACATAAAATGCATGGACCAGTCAGTCATAACTTTCTGAAGGGTATGAACGGCGGCACTGGTGGTGGTAGTGTTTCCTTGAGTCGATTCCAACTCAGTGACTCTGTATATAGTTCCCAAGACTGTAAGTCTTTACAGGAGCAGTAAGCCTCCTCTTTCTCTTACAGAATAGCTGGTAGTTTTGAACTGCTGAACTTGAGGGTAGCAGTTTGATTCATAACCACTAACGCTACCAGAGCTCCTTATCAAGGATGCTACTCTTAGGCAAATTTGCTGTGAAAGATCTCCTTAAAGTGTTTAAGAGCAAAGACATCAGCGTGCCGATTAAGGTGTGCCTGATCCCAGTTATGATATTTTTAATCATCTCATATACATGTAAAAGTTGAAAAATGTTTAAAATAGAAGAATGGATGCATTTATATGATAGTGCTGGAGAAGATTATGGAAAGTACCATATATTGCCAAAAGAATAAACAGATCTGCATTGGAAGACGTATTTACTTAGAATGTTCCTTAGAAGCCAAGATGGTGAGATTTCATGTCTCATAGATTGGATATGTTATCAAAAGGGAACAGTCCTGGAGAGAGATCTCATGCTTGGTAAAGTGGTGTGTCAGTGAAAAAGAGGAAGATGCCCAACAAGGTTCACTGAAATAATGGCAGTAACAATGGGCTCAAATATAACAGCTATTGTCAGGATGACACGGGACAGGCAGTGTTCCATTCTATTATGGATAGAGTTGTTATGAGCAATTACAACAATAACAACTTTCACTTTGACTTTGAAAAATGGTTTACTAAGGTAGACATTGGCCTTCAAGAACTGCTCAGTGATAGCTCTTTTCTGAATGCTAAAGATAACATTCAGGGATCCAGCAATTGATTTTTTTGTAGACCAAAGATACCTACCTTTCAGGGAACCTGTGTTGGATTTGAGCTTATAAAATTTGATTTGAGTTATCAAAATGTGACTAATCAGGTTATAGTGTATTACAGATAAGGTAGGCACAATGAAGGAGCTCTGGTAGCATAGTGGTTACAAATTGGCCTGCGAACTGCAAGGTCAGCAGTTCGAAACTACCAGCTGTTTTGCAGGAGAAAGATGAGGCGTTCTGCTCCCATAAAGATTT
>NW_006408729.1:4017702-4019680 GCF_000296735.1 Chrysochloris asiatica | reverse complement strand
CCAGCCACTCTGAGGGAGAAAAATTTGATAGTCTGCTTCTGTAAAGATTTACCACCTTGGATGCCCTATAGGGCAATTCTACTTTGTCCTGTGGAGTAGCAATAAGTTGGAATCAACTCTAGGACAAATGATAATTAGTCTTTAGTCCACAGGGGTCTGTTGCTAAATGCCATCAAGTCAGTTCAGACTCATAATGATCCTGTATAGGGATCTTTAATCTTTGTGGGAGCAGAAAGCCTCATCTTTGTCCTGTAGAATATTTTGTGGGCTCAAACCACAAACGGTGTAGTTTGCAGTCCAGTGCTTATGGGATATGTGGTGATGACTATTTGATTATGTTGTTGTTGTTATTGTTGAGTGCCGTCGAGTTGGTTCCAATTCATTGTGACTCTGTATAGGATTTTCAAAGAGCAACTAGTGAGTTTGAACCACTGACATTGTAGCTCAAACTGATCTTGTGGTCCAGTGATTTATCCCACAGCAGCACACCAGCATGAAATAGATGGAAACCTCATTAAATTATATTTGGCATAAATGGACAAAAACTTTTATTTAAGTCATAAATCTAATGATAGTTTCTAGAGTGTAAGTTCATAATCTCTTACACAGTTTTCATACTTAAGCCAGGTCACAGATATTGAGTCTCTTGATGGAGGGCCAGCATTTCTTGAGCAGATCTTTTAATGTAGCAGCCTACATTTCGTTTTTGGAAACAATTCTACATAGGTCTCTCATTTATGCATTTCTTCTTAGTAGATATTTCCCCAAAACTATACTTTCAAGAGTATTTGTATAGCAAACACCCTTATAAGATAGAAATAGCGTCTCCTTCTAGGGTAGAAGACAGCTTTGTTTTCCAGCATAGTAAAGATAATGTTGCCCTCTGTACAAAAAAATAGATAAAAGAGATTAAAATGAACAGATTAGGATTTCTAAATTTGGGATTCTTTAGCTGTAGCACAAAATGACTTAGTGTGCAATATCCACTGGGGACACTCTAACTATATCATTCCCATGGGGCTTTTGGAATAAAGAGAAGTGATGAGAAAAAGAATCTCATGCTGCTTTCCTGTGCTTTGTGTAAAAAGGCCTTTTGTCTCATCTGACCCATTATTCTCATGTCTTCTGCCAGCATTAGTAAAACGTGGAGAGGTTAAACTTTCACAGTTCTTGATAATAATATGAAACCTCAAGCTTTCTCCAAAGGGACCTATTGCCATTTTCTAAAGTGAATATTTCTTGAGGAAGAAAGCATTCCAAGACCTCTGAAGATTCTTAGATATTATTTACAAACTTATTGATTGCTGGATACTTGAAGTATCGTCTTTTTTATCTGATCAGAACAAGGGTTTATGATTGTAAGGTTTTAGTAGATCCACAAGGTTGACGGTTCAAACCCAATAAAATCTCCTTGGAAATTCTATACAGGTTTGCTATGAATTGGAATTGACTCGATGACACTTAACAACAACAGTGGAATCTAGGCCCAAGCCCAGGTAACACTGGATCCTGTAATTATTTCTCCAGAATGTATGGAGAGAATACATACATTTTTTTTTTTTTTTTTTTGCACCAACAATCTTTATTGGTGGCAATGAAAAGACAAGACAAGCATGGATATGACAGCTCCTGCTTCTGGGGCAGTGTTCAAGGCCAAATCACCCTGCTGGAAAT
Organism: Chrysochloris asiatica; assembly: GCF_000296735.1. Lineage (NCBI taxonomy): Eukaryota > Metazoa > Chordata > Mammalia > Afrosoricida > Chrysochloridae > Chrysochloris > Chrysochloris asiatica. The sequence continues at coordinate 4,018,006 of NW_006408729.1, read as the reverse complement.
GAGAATACATACATTTGAAACTAACAGATCCCTTGTCAATGTAATAAAGGGTACAATTCTCTTAAACTGATTCCTTCAGCAGAGATAGCAAACAAAAAATAACACAAGCTTATCCTTTGGGCAATTGCAGAGATTAATGCCACTATCAAACATTTGAGATATGTAGTGGGGATGATATCTTACTATGTCCTTACTAAACTCGCCTTTACTATGGTGCCAAAGTCAGATGATTTTGAAAACCAACAGCTAATTATTCCAAACTGATTCTGTGATGATGTAGCTTGCAGCTGCAGTTCCCAAAATG
>NW_006408729.1:4014891-4016027 GCF_000296735.1 Chrysochloris asiatica | reverse complement strand
TTTTACTTGTATCCACAGTTAGTGTCCAGGGAAGCAGGAGTCAAGAAATCAAATGATGTATTACATTGGGAAAATCTGTGGCAAACAAGCTCTTTTGTAGTCTTTTAAAAGCAAAGATGGCACTCTGAGGAATAAGGTACACCTGACCCATGCCAGGGTGTTTTCAGTTACCTCATATGCATGCAAAAGCTGTATAATGAATAAGGAAAACCAAAGAAGAATTGATGTCTTTGAATTATGGTATTAGCAAAGAATAAATAATATTAAATATACCATAGACTGCCAGGAGAATGAACAAATTGGTTTCAAGAAAAGTATAGTCAGAATGCTTGTAAGAAGGGAGGATGTTGAGAATTTTCTTAATTAAGACATACCATCAGGCAGGGCAGGTCCCTGGAAAAGAACATCATTCTTGGTAAAGAACAGAGTCAACAAAAAGAGGAAGACCCTCAATGAGATGGAGTGACACAATGGCTGCAGCAATGGGCTAAAAAGGAGCAATGTTTGTGAAGATGACTTGGGATGGGGCAATGCTTCACTCTGTTGTACATAGTGTCACTATGAGTTGGAAATGACTCAACAAGATCTTGCAGAAACAGCAATGTATACAAGTTCTTGATATGTTTTGCTAGATGTACAGTATTACATTCTTTTTGAGAATTGTAAAGGGATACATGTTTTTAATTTTCCATCACTCGTTTGTCAGTTTGTATTACATTAGTGGCTTCTGTGTTGCTGTGATGCTGGCAGTTAGGCCACTAGAATTTTAAGTACCAGAAGGGTCACCCATGATGGACAGGTTTCAGCAGAGCTTCCAGACTAAGATAGAAGAGAAAGAAGGAGAGGAAGACCACTTCTGAATGGTTAATCATTGAAAACCTTATGAGTAACAGTGGCATAATGTCTGATACAGTGCCAGAAGATAAATCTTTGAAGTTTTATGTTACTCAAAATACGATAGGGAAAGAGCCATCTCCTTAAAGTAGAGTTAATCTAAATGATGTAGATGGAGCAAAACTTTTGGGACCTTCATTTACTGATGGGGCACAAATCACAATGTGAAGAAACAACTTCAAGCATCTATTAAAAATCAGAATGTACAAAGTACAAATCTGGGAAAACTAGAAGTCATGAAA
>NW_006408729.1:3991252-3992969 GCF_000296735.1 Chrysochloris asiatica | reverse complement strand
GATGCTAACTAGAAAAGTGATGACAACAGAGATGGTGACAGAGGTAATGACGTAGAAAGACAAAGCAGCAGAGAACTATAGGTCCATGGACTGAGAAAAGCAGTGTGCCTACGGGCAGGTGGCTAATTTGCAATATGTGTCCTTATGACAGGCAAACGAATATGTATTTACAATGTGGTTTGTGTACATCACAAAACAACAAATAGATAATAGAAGTAAATACTGTTGGCTAAGTGTGCATGGAATGGATTGTAATCATTACAATGATTTGCTGAATGTAAAACTGGTGATTTGCCCTGTAAGCCTTCACTCGCTCAATACGCAATAAAAGCTTTTAGAAGAAAAAAGAAAGGGCAAATTGGACTCCTAGCTCTTTTTACTTGATAGTAGTGAGGTCCCCTGTTATTGTTTCATAGATTGTTCATTGTATACAGTTTAGAATTCTAAATTTATACAATCACAATTAACCTTGTTAACAGCTACTCCTAAATGAAGCGTATAATCCTATCTGCATCTTTCCCACCTGCTCTTACCTAGACCTATCAAGTAAGAGCATTCTGGCTGTACTTCTTCCAAGACAGTTTTCTTCATTCTTCTGGCTGTCAGTGGTATATTTAGTATTCTTTGCCAATATCACAAATTAAAGGTATGCATTCTGTTTGGTCTTCCTTAGTCATCATCCAAGCTTTTGCACACATATAAGACAATTGAACGTACCATGGCTTGTGTCAGGAACATCTTACTCTTCAAAATGACACCTTTGCTTTTTAACATTTTAAATATATCTTTTGTAGCAGTCTTGCTCTATGCAGTACATTATTTGATTTTAATGCTGCTTTTATGGGCATTGATGGTACATTTAAGCAAAATGAAATTCTTGATAATTGTAATCTTATCTTTGTTTATCACGATGTTACTTATTGATCCAGTTGTGAGGTTATACAAATTATTCAGTAAGGTTTGTAATTTTTTCTGGTTAACAAGCACATCTTAATGGATTCAAGAATACACTGAAATATTAAAATTTGCTTTTTTCAAACCTTCAAATAAAACACAATCTAAGATTTTATCTTACATAATTCAAATGAATCATAATAGATGCATACAATCATAGGTATGTCTCAGTTTTAATGTATCCTGTACTTACTTCACTCCAATATAGAACAAATAAAATTTGGTCTCATTATTTATGAAAATTAATCTGATTGTAGCTTCATAGTGTTTGTCTTCTTTCTGAAATAAATGTAAGAAATTACACATTCAACTTGCAAAGGACAATTTTCCTTTTGGACACAAAAACAGGAAAAGATAGCATAGAACTCTCCTGTAACACAAATTAAGCTTACACTATTTATTTGGGATGATAGTGGATGCCACAAAGATTTGTGTATTTTTTATTATCTATAATTAGGTATAAAGTTAATCATTAGTAGAATGAGATTCTGAAGAAGGGTATTTCAGAAGTTTACAACCTGAAATAAAATTAGAATATACTTCATTAAGTAAATAAATTATAAAAATTGTCATATCTTCCTTCCCTTATTATTTTTCAAAGTCCCCAAATATTTCTGAGATGTAAATAATTTGATACTGTTTCAAATATTTGCTAAGCTGTGTAGGATGAGCACTAGACTGCAACCCAGTAGGTCATTGGTTTGAATGTACCACATGCTCCTTGCAAAACCTATACAGGATTGTGATGAGTCAGAATCAACTC
>NW_006408729.1:3986960-3988887 GCF_000296735.1 Chrysochloris asiatica | reverse complement strand
GAAGTCTTACCATCCTGGCACGTAAGGTACATTCTGGCTGTACTTCTTCCAACATAGATACATTTATTCTCCTGGCAGTGCATGGCACTTTCAATAATTTTCTCTAACACAGTATTTCAAATGCATAGATTCTTCTCCAGTCTTCCTTAATCACTGTCCAACTTTCATTTGTATATGACACAATTGAAAATTGAGTCAGATGCACCTTAGTCTTCAGATTGAAACCTTTGCTCTTGAACACTTTAAAGAAGCTTTTTGCAGTGAATTTACCTAATACAATATGTAGTTTGATTTCTTGATGGCATCTTTGGGAGATAAATAAATGAAATATTTTAGGTTTCCATTAAATGTTTCTAAACAAACAATTAGCCAATAAATATATATTGAGAATCTTTTTTGCTCACCATTATGATAGATCCGGTGGGAAACACAATACAATGTTTCCTCTCTTCTGTGAGTGCATAATTTAGTCTCAAATAAAAATACTGTAATAGTAAGTCATAAAAGGCTTCTGGAAGGCATTGCCAACATATACTTTAACATTTCTTCACTGAAGTCCAAATGTGATTTAAAAAGCAGCTTTGTATGCAACTTTATAATCTCCACTGTGGTCACTATTTTATAAAATGCTTTGATAAAAGTTTAGAGTATACAATGGATTTGGTAACTGTGTAGTTGGAACAAATTACTTAATCTTCCTGTGCTTCTTAACTGAAACAAGGGATAACAAATATTGCCTATCATTTGTGAAATTTAAAAAAAGATATGTGGGACTACATAAAATCTATGGAAAATGGAATTTTTTCCATGAACTGTTTGAAACACCCTTGTATGTATGCAAAATATTTAGCTGAGACCATACATTCTTTATATAGTTTGCTATTGTCATCATTATCATTATTTTATTGTGAACCTTCCTTAGAGATTTTTTAAACAAAAAAATTAACACTGCTCTTTTTTCTTAGAGATTTTCTAGATGGTTAGAGCTGAATGGGAATAAAAGCAGAATTTCCTTGCTTTCTGTAAAAGTATTTTTCCTGAGGAAACATGAAACTGCGTGCATAGGAAGTACCAGCAGCTGGCATTGCAATCACTCCAAATAAATGAAACTATGAGTCAGAGTCCTGTGTGGCACTGTAACTGCTGACCACAAGTTCATTCACACTAGCTACTCTTTGGAAACCCCTTACATGGGGGCTATGAGTTAGAAATGACTGAACAGCATGAATCCACACTCAGCATTGTTATACTGGAGTCCTGGTGTAGTGCTATAGGATAAGCACTGGACTGCTAACCACAAGGCTAGTGGTTCAAACTCACCAACTACTCCTTGGAAACCATATGCAGGATCACTATGAGTCAGAACCAATTTGATAGCACTTAACAAAAACAACAGTCTATAATTCAGTTCAATAAACAATCGTTGAGAGAGTCAAGAAAGGAAGCTTGTAGGATCATTGTGTTGTGATCAAAACTAAGTATTTTTGAATGTCAGGACTAAGTGTGGTAGGGTAGTATAGGAGGAAATGAAGGTCAGGATCATTTAAGGTTTTTGACCAGGCTAGAACTGATTGGAGTGGTTTTGTAGATCATGTTAACATTTTATATCATTTCAATCTACTACCAAATCATCAAATAATCCATGCAAAGAATATATGAAATGAGGACTACGTAATGTTTTTTTAGAATTTAGGCAGTCAAAATTGATGGTGAGTGTGGGCTTTGAAGTAAAAAAATCAGAATAGCTGGGTAACTGTGGAGGCTACCAGCTTTTATAACATTTGGCTAGGGGAAAAATTATGCCAGTCCTCAAGAAAGAGTGACCATAGCTAACAACTACCTTCTATGCCATGTTAAAGTTTTGAACTTGAGCTCAAAAATAATCTAGAGTGATGAAAAATTTAGGTATAAAAATAATTTAAAGAGG
>NW_006408729.1:3982025-3983900 GCF_000296735.1 Chrysochloris asiatica | reverse complement strand
TTCTCCCATGTAATCTATCACATAATTCACAATAAAACATTTTAAAAAAACCCAAAACTTAGAAAGCATCCTTGTGTCAGCATATTAAAATGTAGAGAGAGATTGCAGTAGGAAGAGACTGGAGGCTACAGTACAGACATAAGATTGTTGCCTGAGTACAAACAGAAGAAAACAAGGGCTGATTCTAGGCCAAAGGAATCCTTAGGGAGCAGATGTTAATCAAAAGGTTGATGACTCAAATTCACCAGTCACTCTATGGGAGAAAGATGTGGCATTCTGCTTCCATAAAGATTATAGTCTTGGGAATCCTATAGGACAATTCTCTTTGTTTTATTGGGTCACTATGTGTTGGAATCAACAGGATGGTAATGAGTTTGTATTTCTTGGGTTTTGAACTAGGTCAGCTGCAGTGGATTTTGAATGTAGCTGAGCCTGAGATAGACTCTTGAGAGGTGAAATTAACAGGACTTCATGACTGACTGAATGTACAGATCAAGGAAGAGAAATGACAGGTTTATGTATTTTGGATTATTTCTGAGTTTCTGAATATACAGGAAATTCCAATTACAAATGGCTTAATCCTAGGGAACCAGGTTCATGTCTTTAAAGTAAAAGTAGATTCTACAGTTTTCTTTGGACTGCATGATCTTTCTCTTAAGTATGCTCTAGCAGGTCATAGGGATTATGTCAGTTTTATGTATCACTGTCATTGGACTATGAAAAACTAGTGGCAGTGCTGTATACACTATTTGATTTAATGCTATGTTTAATATCAGTTTCCTTTCTCTTTATCCATGTCCTTTCAACATTTTCTATTTTATATCAGTGTTCTTGGCCACAGGAAGAACAAATCTTTCTTGTTCATACATACACATATATGTACACATGTATAATATAAACTGATTATGAAGATGTAAGATTTGAAAACCATCAAAGGAATTTAAATAAGTATAGACGAATTCTATGCTAATATCTAGATGATAAAATCACCTGAACAAAGCATATAATTACTGGCCACCTGCACAGTGCTCTATGCTTCTGCCTAATTCGTGTTCAGTATGAAGTTGTGTTACAGGATTTTTTAAATTGTCAATATTTGGTTTAGTTTTAATTTTCATATCAACTTTTGTTCCAGTAAAATGTGTGAAGCATAAAGTACTTCAGGCTGAGATTAAGAAAAAAGTAGATTAGCCTCACCTGTTGAAATTCTGATTACATTGGTCTGAAGTAGGATTTACAAAATTCTATTTAAGAGAGGAAAAGAATCTGAGATTGTTTTGATGTGCAGCCAGGATTGGAAGGTCATGCTTTCTGGACAAATCCTAATTCTTATTGTGGCATATTAGACCTTCTATCATTGATTCTTGCTTGCCACCCCCCACCCCATTACCCAATTGTATTCTGTTCTCCGCATTTATCAAAATGCTTGAAAATTTCCAGGTATATTTGACCGAATTGTACCTACTTGCCATGTATGCCTAGTGACCTCACATTTAAAGATCTCATGTTATAGCTGATTCCTAACACCTTTCATTTCCTCCTTTACTCTAATGGACTTCTATCACATCTTGTGAACATGTTATTAATTACAATAGAATTAAAAATACACTACTTGAAAATTTCCTGCAGACTGTGTTTATTGCATTAGGAATACTGGCTAAATTTAATTTTCAGGGAAACTATTTTACTTAGGAGTTCTGGTGTGGTGCTGTGGGATAAAGCACTGGACTGCAAGGTTGGCTTGAATCAAAAGGTCGGTGGTTCAAACTCATCATCTGTTCCTTAGAAACTCTATACAGGGTTGCTATGAATCAGAGTCATATATTAGCAGAGAATTTCCAGAGATTCAAGCCAGTTTCAGAAGAGGATGTGGAA
>NW_006408729.1:3977314-3980820 GCF_000296735.1 Chrysochloris asiatica | reverse complement strand
GCTTCTTGAATGTTTATCTTCTCATCTTTCAAGATGTTAGGGAAATTTTCTTCCAGAAGCTCTTCAACTATCTCCTCTGTGGACTTCTTTGATTCTTCCTGTTCGGGAAAGCCAATAATTCTTAAATTGTTCCTCTTCATGTTATCCAGCATGAATCTTAGGCTCTCTTCAGATTTTTTTATACTTTTGTTCTGCTTGTTCTTCTATTTTAGCAGTATTGAGAAAATTGTCTTCCAGCTCACTGGTTCTGGCTTCCATCTCATCAATTCTGCTCCTTTCCCCCTTCAGTGTATTGTCCATTTCTGATATTTTATTATTAATCATCTGAACCTCTTTTTGCAGGTTTTGAATTCGTTCCAATGCTGTTTTGATTTTGTTTGATTGCTCCTGTAGTACTTTCCTGACGTCTTCCTTATTTTCCTCCATCCCTTTTTGGAGCATTTGAATTTGTTTCCATATCATTCTTCTGAATTCCTTCTCAGGCAAATCCAAAGCCTGCTCTTCTGGAAAGCCTTTGTCTGTCTCCCGCTCATTTGTCTCAGTTACTCTTGTCTATTTTTAGACATGTTTAGAGATTTTTTTTGTGTGTTTTTATTTTTGTCATTTCAGTAGTTAGGTGGGTTTTTAATGCTTAAATAGATGTTTGTTGCTGTGTTGTTAAGCTTACCAAGTGTCTCCTGGTGGATATGCTCAGAAGATAGGCTACCCTTTTCATGTGTAATGCCTAGTAGCTCTTATTGGCTCTTGTTGCAATGGTGTAATATTATGGGGTATGCTTGTAGCTTGGCTATATGGCCATGATTGCTGTCTCTTTTTAAGTAACTTAGGGAGAAAAAACTCCCATCTCTAGGGAAAAAGTGTGATCAGAAGGACCAAAAACAGAAGCAATATAAAAGCAGAGACAAAAACCACCACTCTAAAACAAAAATAAAACTATGGATGACTGGTCTTTGCCATGCAGGCAGTGTATGTGCACCGTAGAAACCTCCAACAGTGGGTAGGGGTGTCCCCTTGCTCAGATCCCTCCTGTAGTCACCACTTCAGATGTGCACAGATAGATATTGAGAAGTTAATGGGAGAAAGATTGTCTACTATTTTTGTCTCTGCAGGTCAGTTAGGTATCTGTGTGTGCACAGTGTAATTCTTGAAATAGTTGCATCCTTTCATGTTGAAGTTTTACAGATTGTTCATACGTTTTGTCTGGGTCCTGCACAAGTTAAATTTCCGGGTGGGACCCAGAGTCAGATGTCATAAGCAGCCACCAAAGAATCTGGCTGTGGGACCAATGGGGCTTTTTCTCTCTGTGTCACGGGAAAACTTTGGACTCAATGCTGGACTCTTTTGGGGGTGTGTGCCCACCTACCTTAAGGCACCTGGGTTGGGTAGAGAAGGCACGACAACAAAAAGGAGGAAGAAATGTGTTGAATTCGCCACACCTCCTTTTGTAAATGTCCCTGCACTGGTTTTAGTGCCAGTTCACTGTGCTGGTCTGGCTGTAGCCCCACCCTCTGAACTCTGCCCAGGGGGTTGGCTGCAAAGGGAGTCCTGTATCTGTATTGATTCCTAAATCACAATATTTTTCTTTATACTGTGATTTTTCCATTGGTGGGTGCAGGAAACTGATGCCCTGGACCTTATGCTTGATCCAGAGCTCTGGGGCAGTTCTGTGAAAGCAGCTTCTCTGGGTTTTTAGTCTTTCTCCCACACAGCCTGTCCTACTTGACTCTGCTTCTGCCTTCTCCAAAACCAGAAATCTGCACCTTGACTGAAATGAAAACAAAAATCCTCACCACTGGACCAATAAATAGCATCCATATAAATGGAGAAAAGATTGAATGACTTAATTTTTCTGTGATCGACCATCAATACTTATGAAAGCAGCAGTCAGGAAATCAGATGACATATTGCATTGGGAAAATCTGCTGCACAATACTTCTTTAAAAGTGTTGAAGAGCAAAGATGTCAATTTGAGGACTTTGTTGTTCTTGACGCAAGCCATGGTCTTTTCAATAACCTCATATATATGCAAAAGTTGGATAGTGAATGAGGAAGACTGTAGAAGAATTGATGCACTTGGGTTTTGGTATTGTAGGAGAATATTGAAAGTACCTCAGACTGAAAAAAGAACAAATAAGTCTCTGTTGGAAGAAGTACAGCCAAAGTGATCCTTGAATGCCTAGACTTCATCTTTCACACTTCGGATATATTATCAGGAGGGGCCAGTCATTGGAGAAGGATATCATGTTTTGTAAAGTGGAGGGTCAAAGAAGAAGAGGAATTCCCCCAACGAGATGTATTGGCACAGTGGCAGTATCAATGGGCTTAATTGTAGCAATGATTGTGAGGTTGGCCCAGGACCAGGCAGTGTTTCATTCTGTTGTACATAGGTTCACTATGAGTTGGTACTGAGTTGATGCACCTAAGAACAGCAACAACAACATGAGTCAGAACTGACTTGACAGCCCTCAATAACAACCACAACAAAACAATTTTACTTAAGGTAAAATACACAGTAGAATTTTCAGTTGTGCAAAGGAAAGACTAAGATCCAAATCTAAAAGGGAAATACTTAGAAAAAGAAGAGAATAAAAGGATTGAATAAATTCTTGATTTTCTTAGGGAAAGAAATGTTCTAGTAACACAAGGACTGGTTTAGGACAACAGAGAGGATGCAGAGTCTTGGATTTCAGAATTGTTACAGTAGCATGCAACAGCTCTTTGCTCTACAGTTTGATGTGATGTTCTAGTTGATCCAAGTCTTCTGACATCTATTAGAAACAAAAGGAAATTAGAGCTTTCCAGGTGAACCCTATTTCTTGAATGTAGAGAGAAATACTAGGGTATGTTCAACAATTATTCAGTCTCTGAAGAAGCCATAAAAGGTGATTCATAGCAACTCATATAAAGTCTGTATTAACCCCTGTTGTGGAAGGGGTCTAGGATATGAAACCTTGTACTGAAATGGAAGTAGAGATATGTCATATTATAAGTTTGGTTGAATTAATAGTTGTTAACCTTTGTTGAGTACTGACTATGCAGACTAAAGGCTCGACATGTCTTTGCTTGTTTAATCTTCACCACAATCTGTATGTTTAGTCTGATTGCTATCCCAGCATAAAAGAAGAATGAGGAAACTGCAACACAGATAATTTAGGATCAAAGCATCTAGCAAGAGTTGGACTGAATTTTTACTTCTGTTCTGAGATTAGCTAAAAGCTACTATTTTACACACCATACAACTAATGACAAAATAGTTTTGCAGTGCAATGGATTGCTTCATATGACTCTCCTACTCAGTCCAACGGTCACACTAATGGAGGGGGCGGCGGCTGAATGATGTGCGAGAACTGCGCAGACCTGGTGCAGGTGTTAAATGAAACCCAGACCTCGGAGCAGCGGGGTGAGAAGTGTCTGGAGACCAGGTCGATGGGGGGACACTGCCTAGCAGGAAGAGACTGCAGCAGCCAGCCAGGCTGTCCTACTTATTCCCGGACGCGAGGGCACCG
>NW_006408729.1:3967511-3973844 GCF_000296735.1 Chrysochloris asiatica | reverse complement strand
GATGGCACCTGACAACAACAACAACAACTCAGTCCTTGTAATTCTCAGCAAACTTTTTCCAGCTGGATCTGGGTAAGAAAGTTGGGAAAAGATGCTGATAGGTTGATATATTTCAGTTGTGATTGTTAACAGAGTTAATTGTGACTGTAAAAACTTGAAATTCTAATGTGGATTTAAAAGGAGTCATCTCAGAAGCAGGCGAGGGGATCTCACTACCATCTAAGAAGAAAGAACCAGTAGTGGACTTCACCTTTGGACACTTAGATCCCTGCACACTGAGCATTCTTGTCCCAGGGGTAGAAAGCTGTGACACCAGAGGAGTGGCAGAAGAGCAGCAGTAGAAGAGCCTGAGACAGAGAGCACAAGACAGAGTGATGCACTTCCTGACCCACAGAGAAAATAAAGTTGAGTATCTTTGGGCAAGATACTCTGTGGAGTAGAATGCCTCCAGGCATTTATTTAGGAAGCTATGTTTGCTGACCCTCAGAACTAGAGCTGAGGGCCTTTAAGCTAAGGCTTATGGTGGAGTATTCTTTGGACATTTATCAGCTTTGTAACATTGCTGCAGCAGAGAAAGGTCAAGCCAAGAGGCCAAGGACCTGAGGGCAAGGCAGACAAGAGGACATCCTAACTGGAAGAATTCTGTCCTGAACATTTCTGGTCCTGAATTGTAACTTGTTAACTTCTGTCATAGACCCATAACTGAGTGTCTGAGTTCTGTGTGGCAATTGCAATGAATTCTCAAATCCAGATGAGATATAAAGAAAGTGCCATGGGAGATATGGTGCCTCATTTCTTATTAGTCTACTCTGAAAAAGGCTCTAACAAAAGTTGCTAAAAATGTTTAGTATGCATAGACAGAAAAAACAAATTGCAGTAGAGATTTTACTAGTTAAACATGTAAGTACATTATTTGCCACTAGAAAAGTGCATACACAAAGAGACTTCAAAATGAAATAAAGGATAATGGAATTTTTTCACAAATATTTGAAGCCCTCTCATATAAACAAACAAGAAAAACATTCAACAAAAGCCTTATTTAGGACCTGTTTCAAATGAATGGCTACTTCTGATACTTTCCCCTTATCACTAATACATTTAGATTCAATAGACTCGAATTTTCTATTTTACTGTAGTGCTATAGATTCTTATTTGATTAAAATGTACTAATATCACATTTCGCATTCATGATGTTTACTAACTTTAAGCACCTTATAAAAACCTCCTCCACCTAATTAAGTTAAGCCTGAAAGTTTACCGAAGATATACCTCTTTGATTCTAATTCATTTTTCTATTTTTTGGTAAGGGACAGAATTTCTTCTAACTTGACTTAAGGTTAAGTACTTGTCCCATTGAAAGCACAAATTCTGATAAATATGTGATAGTACACAATGAGTGTACTTAGAATTGTTGAGGTCACTTTGATATGAGGGAGATTTTAAAACTTCATAGAAAATACAATTAAAAGACAGCATTCCTAGGAAATTCTATATAGTGTTGTTATAAGTCAAAACCAATTCAATGTCATTGATTGAAACAACAAAAAATATAATATAGAATTTCCATTAAAAATATATGTATTCACTCTAAAGTCTTAAAATGAAACAATAGTTTAGCTTAGCTATTAAAAGAATGTGTGCCTTGAGCATTGTGCTCCTTTAAGATCTAAGCATATGGGGTCAAACTGGCAACAGTAACTAGAAAGATTAGATAGGAAATTTAGAGGGCAGTGAGTTCATGTTATTGAAGGAAGAACAATGGAAAATGAGGGTGAGAATGTTTGCACAGCTCAAGAATGTCATCAATGTCACTAAATTGTACATGGAGAAACTACTGAATTGGTGTGTGTATTGTTGTGTATATTCTCAACAACAACAAAAATAAATAATATTTAAAAACGGAATGTACACAAATACGTACACACAGTCCCACATCACAAACAGCCTGTTTTCTCAGTGTTTACTTGGCATGATTTTAATAAAAAAAGTAGAAAAAAAAAAAGACAATAGAGTTTTCCCATGAACTCTTGGAATCCTATTGTTTTCCTACTAATAAAATGACCTGTCTGAAGAATCAAGGGCTTTTACTTTCCTGGTTATAAGAATTAAACTTCGATAATTTTCCACTGTCCTTAACCATGAGTTTCAATGGCTGTCATTAAGAACAAATTCATTTGGACAGAACAGTGCATTTGTATGGTTCACATGGTGGTTTTCATGAAGAAAAACTGTCAGAAGGTACAGGGCTTCCATTGTATGGATATAACTGATAAAATCAATAAACATTGTATCTGGTAAGCTCATAACTGCTAGATAAATATACATAGGGTCCAAGAGTAGGGTATGTCTGAAAAAGTGTTTTCTATTTTCTTACGGATCAAGATATGAACATTATTTTGCAGTACAATACTCCAAGTTTTATCTTTCATAAATTAAAACCATTTTCCCTAATTATTTTGTGAGGATGGCACAGGACCATGCAGTGTTTCATTCTGTTGGGCATATAGGGGCTAAGTCAGAACTGACTCACTGGCACCTAATGATGACAATGCCTTTATTATTTTTTATATTTAAAATTTGAAGAACTACAATCATAATTCAGTTAACAAAATTTTCCAAGGAGACAATGTGATCTAGTAGAAAACAATTTTAAACTGAAAATCAGTAACAAGGGTTTTGGTCTCAGCTTTGTAAATGAGACATATACCTCATTCTATGCCTCAACCTATCTTCTATAAATGAAGATAATAAACTTCCTTTCATTATAATCTAGATAAAACCCTAGTAATTTCAGGTTGATGTCATCATTGGTGTTGTATGATTGACAATCAATGAGATGTTGACATATGTTTAGGTATTTTTTCCATTTGCCTTGATGTTGTTTTTAGTTACTGTTAAGTTGGCTCTGATTCATAGCCACATTATGCATAACAGAAACATAAGTCTCTTGTGTCAGTACACATCATTGAGCCTTTTTTTTTCCTTTTCCCCAGTCCTTTCACTGTATCAAAGATGATGTTCTTTTCTAGTAATTGGTCTTTTCTGATGAGGTGTACAATGCAAACTAATTGAAGTCTGCTATCCTCTTTTCTAAGAAACACTAGTGTTTCAATATCCCCATAGATTACCTTCCTAACTTGCTGGTACTTTGTGAATCAACCCCAAATGGCATGGCATGAATTATTTCACTGTTGGAAACACATTTGATTTACTTTAAAATATATTTAAATTGTTAATATAGGTTCTAGTTGTCCTTGCATAACAGAGTTTGTCATAAAATAGTTTTCTGAGAAGTAGAACATGCCTCATGCACAGATGCATTATTAAACATTTCATAATACTTTTATGAGAAGGCTTCAAAATGTTCATGGAAAAGTACAATTAAAAGATAATGGAATTTTTCCATGAACTTTTGAAGCCCTTCATATTTAGCCTTCCTAATTAATTATGCATAGTCAGGTAGTCAGCATAATACTAAAACAAATTTGTGATGGATTATGTTTCTGAAAACTAAAGATTTGAATAGATAAAGACATTCTCAGAGATAACATTGATTGTAAAGTGACAAGCTAGAACCTGTTATGTACAAAGTCTATGGTTAAGAACAGGCTTCAATTCTTAGATGAGCAAATAGTAAAACACTTATTCATTTCTGTTTATTCTTGCAGCTTATCCTTCAACAAACTTGAATACTGAGTATCTAGCAAAAGCTTAATTAGTAGCAAGATCATGAACTTGGAGTTAGATGTGAATTTGAATCACTGCTTTACTCTTTACTAGCAATGAGACCTGGCTAATCTAATTTATTGACTCTCATACCTGTCATTGGCGAAATGAGGATAATAATATTTCTAGAGCAGGTTGGTGTGAAATTCAGAATTGACATATAAAGGCCTAACTCATGGAAGACATTGTATTAGTTGCTGCTGTCACATCTCCCTTATCCCAAAGGTATTAGGGACATAGAACTAAATATGATTATAGTCACCAGACAGTAGATTCCTCTAGGCCAGAGGTTATTTCTTATTCATTTTTATTTCTCCAGTGCCCAGCACAGCACCTGACATATTGTAAGCTCAATAAATATTTTTGTGCCATATCTGTTCATGGGAACTCTCACTCTGTACTGGGTAAACATAGAAATTCCCAGAAAAAATGAGGATTTTATACTAAAATTTAAACAGTAAGTAATATAATACCTACCAGAGAGAGAAATTAATGAAAGCTCAGTTTCTCTGAGAAGAACTGATATCCCAGATTGAAAGGTTATGAGGAAGAATAGGAGTTAAAATCAAAGACACAGAGACAACTTTTTCTGGAGTCCTGGTGTGATGGACTGGGCTAGTTAGCTCTGTTAGCTCTGCGCTGCTAACTGCAAGGTTGGCTGTTCAAGCCTATGACTCCTCAGAAACCCTATACAAGGTTGCTATGAGTCATAAATGACTTGATGGCACCTAACAACAACAGTTAACTCCAACTCATGTCAGATTAGAACTGTATTCAACTTTGGAAGGAAATCCCAAGCATTTCTACTGTGGAATAGCTGGGTGAATTCAAACTTCCAATTTTTCAGCTAGCAGCCAAGTGTATAAGCCACCAAGGATATTTTTTATACTCTGTTAGATTTTAATGAGATTTTAGTGGGTGGAAGCTCTTATCATGAATTTTGTATCACTATTGAGAAAGTGTTTTAGAATCTAGGAAATCTGTGCATTGGTCTTGTTTTAAAGCAGCAATGATATTGTTCTGTATATATTTATAATCTCTGGCCTCACTTTCCCATCTCTGAATAAGGATCTATTACTAGAGATATTTGTTTTAAGTTACTTGATTCACCATCATGATTTCCTACAAGAGTTCAAAGCACTTATCTTTCACTGGCTAGGAGATCTGAGAATTGGATAGATTTATCCATCCAGCTATAAGCTGATCACGATCCCAAATTTCATTTTCAAAAATTTCAGCATTGTGTTAGAGCTAAAGTAATATACACTTGGTTTTCTGCAGGCTTCTGTCTACAGTGAGAACTTTAATTCCATTTTCAGGCTTGGTATAAACTGCTTCCATTTTCGTTCTTCCTTATTATTGTGGCAGAAGCTTTGCCCTCAGGCAGCCCAGCTCATAACCAGTACACTACCAGAGCTCCTTTTGAAAGAGACTACAACCTCCCTATCTAACCCATGGGGAGTTCTGGTGTGGCACTTTGTGGTAAAGCACTGGACCTCAAGATCAATTTTAATCTTAAGGTTGGTGGTTCAAATTTGCCTGTTGCTCCTCGGAAACCTTTACAGAATTGCTATGAGTTGAAACCGACTCCATGACACTTAAAAACAACAATCAAGTCCATGGGCTTCTGGTGTGGAACTGTAGAATAAGCACTCAACTGCAAAGTTGGTTTGAACCACAAGGTAGGCAGTTCAAACTTACCAGCTGCTCCTCGGAAACCCTATACAGGGTCACTATGGATCAGAATACACTCGATGGAACTTAACAGCAACAATAGTATCTAGCCCATGGAGAGCTCTATGGCTCTGTAGGATAAGCATTGGATTGCTAACCACAAGGCTGGTGCTTTGAGCCTACCAGCCACTCCACAGGAGAAAGATGAAGCTTTCTATTCTCATAAAGATTTAGTGACCTGTATATGGTCGCTATGGGTCGGACCGACTCGATGGCACTCAACAACAACAACAACATATGGTCACTAGGAGCTGGAAACGACTTGAAGGCACTTAACAACAATAGTTAGTCTATGGCGGGCAGTCTTGCCGGCTGGAAAATTGCCTGGGCCTGGCATTAATAAAAACTGGGGTACCAGGGTCACATGGTCATGAGTCATACACAGACCATTAGGTCGTTGAATAACCCCAGAACCAATCCTGCAACCTTTTCAAATGTTCAATTGTAGGTAAATCTCAGTCTTGGTGCTTTCCCCATTTCATAGTCTTCCTGTGGCAGCGATGAATTGATCTGCCTCCAAACATGATTTTCTGACGATTTCTTTTGCTTTCTATAATTAACAACATGGTCATGAATTTTCTGGACACCACGATGGCCTTATGCTGATATTTGTCTTTGTTTTGCCATTATTTTAAGACTTAATGAAGACTTAATGGGAATTCCAGAACACTTAATCATGAAGAATCTGTACATAGACCCAGAGGCAGTAGTTTGAACAAGAGAATGTTGTTGTTGTCAGGTGCCATCGAGTCGGAACCGACTCATAGCGACTCCATGCACAACAGAACGAAACAATGTTCGATCCTGGGCCAACCTCACCACCGCTGCCACCCCCGAGTCCATCAATGATGCCACCTGGCCGATCCATCTCGT
>NW_006408729.1:3953800-3960727 GCF_000296735.1 Chrysochloris asiatica | reverse complement strand
TTTTCATTCTCATTTATTTCTAGGAACTTTGTGAATTCACATTTAATTTCTTCTTTTACCCATTCTTTTTTCATTAGGGTGTTATTCATTTTCCATGTATTCTACTTTATTTCCTTGGTCTTCTTATTGTTGATTTCTAGTGGTCTGAAAAGATGCTTTGTAGTTTTTTGATGTTTGTAAATTTATGGAGGCTTGCTTTGTGACCTAACACATGGTCAATTCTGGGGAATGTTCTGTGTGCACTGCAGAAGAATGTATATTGTGCTTTTGTTGGTTTGAGTGCTCTGGGCACATCTATGAGGTCAAGTTGGTTGATTGTGTTGTTTAGTGCCTCTTTAACTTTGTTGAGTTTCTTTCTGGTTGTTCTGCCCCTTTTCAAAAATGGCATATTAAAATCTCCCACTATAATTGTAGACTTATCTATTTCTTTCTTCAATTATACTAATGTTTTCTTCATATATTTGGTGCTCTTTCATTGGGAACATAGTTATTTATTATAGTTATGTCAACCTGCTGAATTGATTCATTGATCATGAGATAGTGTCCTTCTTTATCTCTTATGCTGGTTTTTGTCTTAAAATTTACTTTATCAAAGATTAGTATTGCCATTCATGCTTGTTTATTTTTGCACTTAGCTTGGTCTATTTTATTCCATCCTTTAACTTTTAGTCTGGTTTTTTTTTTTTTTTTTTTCTGTAAGATGTGTCTCTTACAGGCAGCATATTAAAGGGTCTTACTTTCTTTTCGATTCGGCCACTCTCTTCTCTACTGGTGCATTCAATCCATTGACATTCAATGTAATTTTTGATAGTTATGAATTAATTGCTGCCATTAAGTCAATTTTTTGGTAATGCTGTTCATTCCTTGTTCTGCATGCCTTCTTGTGCTGAGTTTGTGTTTTTTGTGCTATTTCTTGTCAGTTTCTTCTTAGTTTTCATGTTCTGCTTGGAAGTTCATTTTCATGGTAAGTTGTGAAGTATTAACTTTCTTTGGGGTTACCTTATATATAGTCTTAAATTTTCCCTCCATTTAAGACAATCTATTGTATCTTGTAATGTACCTGACCTCCTCATCACCTGGATCTCTGTTCCTACATTTTACCCTTCTTTGACATTGTAATTATTTTAATCTTTGGTTGACCTTCCAGCACCTTTGAATTCATTGTTGTAATGTTGGTCTGTACTGGACTCTGCTATCCATCATCTGAGTTTCAGGTGGCATTGCCACGCCTGTTAATCTCTGGTTGTTTTCTGTTGTCGTTGGTTTTCAGTCCAAAGAACTCCCTTTAGACTGTTTGGAAATGCTGGATTGGCTTTGACAAAATCTCTTAGCTTCTGTTTATCCTAGAATGTTTTGATTGCACCATCGTATTTGATTGACATTTTGCTGGATAGATGATTCTTCTTGGTTGGCAGTTTTTTGTTTTTTCTTTTAGGATTTTGTATATGTCTCCCCATCACCTTCTTGCTTGCATGGTTTCTGCTGAAATGTCATAGCTTAATCTGATTTGCTTGCTTTTGTAGTAACATTTCTGTTTTCCCTGGCTGCTTTTAGGATACTTTCCTTGTCTTTAATTTTGGAGAGTTTGATTATTATATGTCTTGGTGATTTTCTTTTGGTGTTTATCCTTCCTGGAATATGTTCAGCTTCTTGAACATTTATCTTCTCATCTTTCAAGATGTTAGGGAACTTTTCTTCCAGAATCATTTCCACTATCTCCTCTGTGGACTTCTCTGATTCTTCCTGTCCCAGAATGCCAATAATTCTTAAGTTGTTCCTCTTCATGAATTGTAGACTCTTTTCTGATATTTTTATCCTATTTTTCTGCTTGCTCCTTTATTTTAGCAGTATTGAGAGATTTGTCTTTCAGCTTGCTGGTTCTTCCATCTCTTCAATTCTGCTCCTTTCCCCTTTTAGTGTATTGTCCATTTCTGATATTTTATTATTAATCATCTGGACCTCTTTTTGCAGGTTTTGAATAATTTCCAATGCTGTATCAATCTTGTTTGATTGTTCTTGTAGTACTTTCCTGGCTTCTTCCTTGTTTTCCTCCACCCTGTTTCAGAGCATTTGAATTTGTTTCCATATCATTCTTTTGAATCCCTTCTTAGGTAAATCCAAAACCTGCTCTTCCTCTTCTAGAGAGCCTTTGTCTGTCACCAGCTCATTTGTCTCAGCTACTCTTTTCTGTTTTTGGACATGTTTTTGTATATTTGGTTGTGTTTTGTTTGTCATTTCTAGTAGTTGTGTGGATTTTTAATGCTTAAATGGATGTTTGTTGCTGTGTTATTAAGCTTACTGTTTGTCTCCTGTTGGATACGATCAGGAGATAGGCTTTCCTTTTCGCATGTAATGCTTTGCAGCTGTTATTGGCTCTTGTCTCAATGATGGAATATTATGGAGTATGCTTATAGCTTTGCTATATGGCCATGATTGCTGACTCCTCTTGGATAACATAGGGAGAAAAAGCTCCCAACTCCAGGAAAAATGTGTGATCAAAAGGCCCCAAATTAGAAGCAATATAAAAGCAGAGACAAAAACCACCACTTTGAAACAAAGCAACAAAAAAAACCTGTGGCCATCTGGCCAATTGCCTTGCTACACAGGCAGTGTGTGTGCACCAGAGAAGCCTCCAGTAGTGGGTGGGGGTGTCCACTTGCTTAGGCCCCTCCTCTGGTCACCACCGTAGAGGTGCGTAGATAGATTTTGAGAAGTTAATGGGAGAAAGTTTGTTTACTGTTTTTCTCTCTGAAGGTCAGTTTGGTATCTGCATGTACACAGTGTAATTCTTGAAATAGTTGAGACTTTTTCTGTTGGGGTTTTGCAGATTGTTCGTATGGTTTTTCTGTCAGGCCAAACCTGCTTTTTTTCTTGCTAGATACACAGGAGTAAAGGGTCCCACACAAGTTAACTTTAGGGCTGGGTCCCTCAGGCAGAAGTCAAAAGCAGAAGCCAAAGAATTTGCCTTTGGCTCAATGGGGCTCTTTCTATTTGTGCTGTGGGAAAACTGTGGTCTCAACACTGGGCTTTTTTGGGGTGTGTGTACCCACCCGCCTGAAGGCCTCCAGCCTGGGCAAAGAAGGCAGGACAAGGAAGAGGAGGAAAAAAAATGTGTTGACTCCCCCCACACCTCCTTTTGCAAATATCACTGTGCTGCTTTTAGTGTTGGTTTCCTGTGCTGGTCTGGTTGTAGCCCCGCCCCCTGACCTCTGCCTGGCCTGGATGGCAGCAGAGGGAGTCCTGATTTCTTGACCAATAACTAAATTACAATCTTTTCCTTTACACTGTGATTTTTCCACTGGCGGTTGTGGGAAACTGATGTCCTGATACTTAAGCTAGATGCAGAACTCTGGTGCTGTTCCATGAAAACAGTGTCTTTGGGTTTTCAGCCCTTCCCCCTTGGAGCCTGTCCTACCTGACTGTGCTCTGCCACCACCAAACCAGAAGTAATCATGTTATACTTTTGAATGGACTCTGTTACTGTACAATCAAAATTAAAACTATTTTCCAATATGGTATATGAAACTAAACATAGGTTAATAACATTATCATCATTACAAATGGTTCAAGAATAGAGATTTAGGCATGTTTTCAACTTGGGAACATTCCATTGCCAATTTTTAAATAATTCTTCATAGGGTTAATTTAATATTTAACTAACAATGGTTCACTAGAGTCAATGTACAGTAGCTAACCACTTTGAATATTCTCACTGATACTAGAGTTGTCCAAAACACCACCACCATGTACCACCCAGGTTTATGTAGTCATATCTTTCAGTGTCTCTTTTTCTCTAATCTTAACTCTTCACCCTGCTCTTAATTTCTTCTCTTTGTTGTTGTTAAGTGCTGACAATTCAGTTCCAACTCATAGTAAGTCTATATAGGGTTTCTGAGAAGCAGCTGGTGGGTTTGAATTGCTGACCTTGTGGTTCATAGTACAGTGCTGATCCTACAACACCACACAGATGGAAAAATTAATAGATTGTGAGTCATATTCTATCACTCCTCTGATTAATAGCCATAATAGTTCTCCATATTGTGCTCTGGAAAAAATAAAAAGTCTTACAAAGATCTTCATTTTGTAATTGTTAGTTGTCTGCCAGTCAGTTCTGACTCAAATGAGTTAGACTGTAGTTAGTTTGAACTGCAAGGTCAGCAGTTCAAGTTTACTAGTTACCCTTCCAAACCCTATACAGGGTTGCTATGGGTTGGAGCAGACTCTATGACACTTAACAATAAAAAAACGTCTTATGTACAATAGAAGAAACATTGCCCAGTCTTGGGCCATCCTCATAATTGTTATGTTTGAGACCATTGTTGCTGACATTGTGTCAATCCATCTTTCTGGGTTTCTACCTTTTTTTCACTGACTCTCCACTGTACCAAGTATAATATCCTTCTCCAGAGTCCTGTCATTCCTGACAACATGCTCAAAGAACAAGATGTGAAGTTTCATCATCCTAGCTTCTAAGGAACATTCTGACTGTACTTATAACACAGATTTGCTTCTGGCCCATTGTTCTTTCAATATAGTTTTATAATACCATCATTCAAATTCATTGATTCTTCTATGTCTTCCATATTCATTATCTGACTTTCACATGCATATATAATGGTCCAGGTCTGGTTCACCTTATGTTAAAGAGCAAAGATGCTATTTTGAGAATTACAGATTATGGTGCACCTGACCCCAGCCAAGGTATTTTAAATTGCCTTGTATGTATGTGGACCACTTTTGAATGTTTAGCCACTGAAAACTCATGCATAGCAATGAAACACTGTTAGATAGCAACTGAATAGAGAATATTGATCATGATGAATGCATCAGAATACTGTCAGCTGTAGTGCCAGAAGATGAACCCCTCAGTTTGGAAGGCACTCAAAATGCTCCTAGGAAACAGCAGCCTCCTCAAACTAGAGTTAACCATGGTGATGGGACTGGAGTAATCTTTTCGGGACCTTCATTTTCTGATGGGACACAACTAAAACTGAGGAGAAATAGCTATAAACATCCATTAATAATCAGAACATAGAAAATGTACAAGGTATGAATCCAGGAAAATTGGAAGTTGTCAAAAATGAAATGGAATGCATAAACAACAATGGTGGCGGTGTGCTTTAGAGTTGGTTCCAACTCATAGTGACCCTGCATAGGGTTTCTGAGGCTTTAGATCTTTCTGGGAGCAGAAAGTTTCATCATTATCGCATGGAATGGTTAGTAGTTTCGAACTGCTGACCTTGAGTTTAGCAGCCAGAGTCATAACCACTACACTACCAGTGCTCCTTTAAATATAAATATCATAGACATATGGACTGGTTTTGGCCTTTTAAAATCTGACAGTCAGTTTACTATGTTTGAATTGTTTACTATGTTTGAATGACAAATTGAAGAGGAATGACATCATATTCATCATCAAAAATAACATTTCAAGATCTATTTTGAAGTATAATACTGTATGTGATAGGATAATATCCATATACGTACAAAATCGACAAGTTAATACCACTATTATTCAGACTTATGCACCAAATACTAAAGCTAGTAAGATGAAATTGAAAAATTCTACAAACTTCTTCAGTCTGAAATTGATCAAGCATGCAATCAAGATGCATTGACAATTACTGGTGAATGGAATGCAAAAGTTGGAAACAAAGAGGAAGGATTAATAGTTGGAAAACAAGACCTTGGTGATAGAAAGGATGATGGAGCTCTTGATAGAATTTTTCAAGAGCAGTGACTTACTCATGGAAATTTTTTTTTAAAAGTTTTTATTGTAAGGTTTACATGGGAGAACAACAGTCCTACACTCATCCTAGTGCATTTTGTTTCATTGCAATTATTACAATCCCCTCCATGCATCATCAAACAACCAAAGGGTACACCACACAGGCCTGCCCCCCAGCTGCCAGCACATAGCCCTTCGCCTTCCCTTGGAAATACCTTTTTAAACAACATAAAGGTAACTATACACATTGACCTCACCAGATGGAATATGCAGAAGTCAAACCAATTACATCTATAGGAAGAGACAGTAGAACAATTCCATATCATAATCCAAAATAAAACCAAGGGCAGACTGTGGAACAGACCATCCATTGCTCATATGCAAGTTCAGGCTGAAGATGAAAAATATTAAAACAAGTCAATAGAGCTTTTGACTTTGAACATAGTCTTCTCATGAATCGATTTGAAGCATTAGACATGAATGATCAAAGGCTACAAGAGTTGTAGGATGATATCAAGTACATGAAGGAAGGTCATTAAGAAGACAACAATGAATGAAAATACCAAAATGGATGTACAAAGAGACTCTGAAACTTGCTCTCCAGTGTAAAGTAACTAAAGCAAAAGAAGAAATGAGGATGTAAAAGAACAGAATAGAGAATTTCAAAGGGCAACTCGAGCAGACAATCCAATATTATATTGAAATGTGCACAAGACCTGAAATTACAAAACTCAAAGGGAAGAACATACTCAGTATTTCTCAAGTTGAAAGAACTGAAGAAAACATTCAAGTCTCCACTTATAACACTAAATGATTCTATGGGAACGATGTTGAATGATGCAAAATGTTTCAAAGAAGATGCAAAGTATATACAGGGTTACTGCACCAAAAAGAAATGGTCAACGTTCAATCATTGCAAGAGACAATATGTGATCTAGAGACAATGGTACTGAAGCAATAAATCCCAGGTGCACCAAATGTATTGTCAAGAGCAAAGCTCCAGTAATTGATGGAATAAAATTTGAAATCTTTCAACAAACTGATGAAGCACTGGAGGCACACATTCATCTATGCCAAGAAATTTGGAAGACAGCTTCTTGGCTAACCAATTGGAAGAAGTACATATTTGTGCTTATTCTAAGAGAGGTGACCCAACAGAATGGAGACATAATTGAACAATATCATTAATATCACATGCA